>NC_135996.1:8057110-8402110 GCF_053455715.1 Rhinoraja longicauda
ATCCTTAAACTGTGTGGCCCCTTGTTCTGGACTTCCCCAACATCGGGAACAATCTTCCTGCATCTAGCCTGTCCAACCCCTTAAGAATTTTGTACGTTTCTATAAGATCCCCCCTCAATCTTCTAAATTCCAGCGAGTACAAGCCGAGTCTATCCAGTCTTTCTTCATATGAAAGTCCTGCCATCCCAGGACATTTCCATCCTATCCCTAGCAACCCCTTCATTTATCACCACCCTCTGACCCACACGGCCCCTCCACTTGCACGTTCCGTATTCACAGCGCAGTCTTTTCTACATCGCAGAACCCAAACTCGGTAACTGCTCTGTCGGACGTCTCTGTTCCTGGACTTACAATTCCGCTCACTTTAATTAGCTGTCCAATTCCCAGCCCCCATCTCCCCACCACTGATCTCCCCGCTATTCGAACAACAGCCAAAACGGCAATTCATCTTGGAAATCAATATTGGATTTAATAGTTTCGTGTAGCTTGTCCCTGCTGCCTATGACTCATCACAGTTGATATGAACTCAGCTCTCTGATCTGCTGGGCTCTTTCCTGATCGTCCACAATCCCTCTCCTCTCCCAGATTTTGCCAGTCGCCCACCAAGAGGCAATCAACCGACTGAGGATAGACGCAAAAAAGCGGGTCAGAGAGCATCTCTGGAGAAAAGAATCCGAAGAAAGGTCACGATGCGAAACGTCACCTATTCCTTATCTTCAGAGATGCTGCCTGTCCCGCTGAATTACTCCAGCTTGTTGTGTCTATCTTCGGTTTAAACTAGCATCTGCAGTTCCTTCCTGCATAATTAACCTACTGACCTCCATTTATTTGGGAATCAAACAGAGCACCAAGGGGAAAACCCATAGAGTCACGGGGTAAACGTACACTCCACAGAAACCGAGATGGATTTGTTGAATTTTGTCCCGCCCCCCTGACATCAGTCTGAAGAAGGGTCTCGACCCGAAACGTCACCCATTCCTTCTCTCCCGAGATGCTGCCTGACCTGCTGAGTTACTCCAGCATTTTGTGAATAAATCGATTTGTACCAGCATCTGCAGTTATTTTCTAATATTACTTGTTGAAGGATCAGTTTAACACAAAAACGAGCTGAATCATGTAAACGTTTTAAGTGGCGAGGATGTTTCCACTAGTGGAGAGTCAAGGGACTAGAGGTCGTAGCCTCAGAATTAAAGGATTTTGGGGGGGGGAAGGAGACGAGGAGAAATTTCTTTAGTGAAAGGGTGGCGAATCTGTGGAATTCTTTGCCACAGAAGGCTGTGGAGGCCACGTCAGTGGACATTTTTAAGGCAGAGATAGATTCTTGATTAGTACGGGTGTCAGGGGTTATGGGGAGAAGGCAGGAGAATGGGGTTAGAAAGGAGAGATAGCCATGATTGAATGGCGGAATAGACTTAATGGGCCGAATGGCACAATTCTACTCCAATCACATGACCTTGTGACTCACTGGAGAAAAGCCAGTGACAGTTGGCCGAGTGTGCAGCTGAATTGAAGTTAGCACACAGACTTTCCCTCGGGCGCCAAGGGACAAATATGTGGAATAGATGACCAGATTGAGAGAGGGTTGTTATCAGAGGTGGATCTGAAAGGAATCTGTGACGTTCCGGGTCGAGATCTTTCTTCAGACCTTTGACAATACAGAGAATTACCCAAATTAAATCATTCAGGGTTTGCAAGTGAAGCCGGTAGTTCCACGTAACAGCTGCTTTTGGGACAAGCAGCGACACACTACTCCCAAAACAACCCAGCGTGGTTTTGAGATTGTAAACAAAAGCTGCCACCTCCGTGCAGGGCACAGGCAAGAAAAAAAGACGCGGTTTAGAAAGCCACGTCACAGATGGTTGAATTAAGCGTAAAGTTGCACAAATTAAATAAAATAAGGGAGTTTCAAGCAATCTCATCACAGATGCTAGTTTATACCCAAGATAGACACAAGGTTCTGGAGTAACTCAGCGGGTCAGGCAGCATTTCTGGAGAAAAGGAATAGGTGATGTTTTGGGTCGGAGCATGTACTGGCAAGATTTTGGACACAAGCTACTCTCTGCAAGGGCCATGTTTACATTCTGGCCAAGAATTTAATACCCCCCCCTACCCGGCGGTCACGGTGGCGCAGCGGTAGAGTTGCTGCATTACAGTGCTAGAGACCCGGGTTCGATCCCGACTACGGGCGTTGTCTGTACGGAGTTTGCACGTTCTCCCCGTGACCTGCGTAGGTTTTCTCCGAGATCTTCGGTTTCCTCCCACACTCCAAAGACGTACAGGCTTGGAGGTCAATTGGCTGGGCAAATGTAAAAAAATGCCCCTAGTGGGTGTAGGATAGTGATAGTGGGTGTAGGATAGTGATAGTGTGCGGGGACCGCTGGTCGGCGCGGACTCGGACGTCCGAAGGCCTGTTTCACTAAACTGCCCCACATCCCAACAAAAATCTCCACATCACCCCCCCCCCAAAAAATCAGAAAACATGGGCATACCGTGCTCTTTGCACCTTGCCACTCGTCGCCTCCCACCCACTACCGCCCCTCTATCCCGTCCAGCTCATCCCAGAACTGTCCATGCCCAACTCTCCTCTTCCACCATCTCAGCCCCACCCTCCATTTCCTCGCCGTCCATCCATCACCAATCCCACTCCTGATCGGACACTTACTTCATTCCCCACACCCTCCCGTAAATCATTGATCTTCACCACTCCATGGACTCACTTTCCACCCCCTACTCATTCTCCACCCCTCCCCCTCTCTTCTCCCCCCCCTCCCAGCCCCACTAAACCTCTCTCCAGCTTATCCCACCCTCTACGCCCACCTTAATTCACATCAGACCCTTTCTATCCCCTCTCTCGACACCCCATCGCCCCCCTACTCATCAACTCCACCACACGTCGCCCGTCCCCAAATACAGAATATCTTTATTGTCATTCGAACTGAACGAAAATCATTGCCTCCTCATCTTCCTCCTCTCCTCATCAAATTACTCCATCCTCATTCCCTCCCCTCCCCATCTAAAACCCTCCGCGTCGCCTGTCCCGCCATCCCCTGTCTCTCTCTCCCTCGTCATTCTCTCCCGTCTACCGACCCCACCCTCTCCACCGACCTGTATTCTCGGAGATATAGCACTGGCGAATCAACCCAACCCCTCCCCACTCCCTCTCCTCCTCCCTCACCTTCCTCCTCTCCCATCTCCTCCCCCCTCCCCTTCCCCCTCCTCATCTTCCTCCCCTCCTCATCTCCCCCCTCTCCTCAACTTCCTCCTCCCCCCCTCTCCTCCTCCCCCTCTCCCTCCCTCCCTCCCTCCCTCTCCTCCTCCCCCTCTCTCCCTCTCCTCCTCCCTCCTCCCCCGTCCCTCTCCTCCCCTCCTCCCCCTCCTCCTCTCCCCTTCCCTCTCCCGCCCTCCCTCCTCATCTTCCTCCCCTCCGCCCTCCCCTCTCCTCATCTTCCTCCTCCTCTCTCCTCCTCCCTCCCCCCGCCACCACCCTCCCCCCACCCGGTAACCCCCCATCCTCCCCCCACCCGGTAACCCCCCATATCAGACTGGCAGACCGTTGTCGTTTGCTCTGCGTGGAAACACCGCAGAGTCTCCTGGGCGTACATTGCAGGTGCCTCGAACTCGCCAGAACAGATTAGACCGAAACGCTAATCCCTAATTAGCCGGAGGGAACATTCGAGATCGTGAAGAAGCCGATGGCCGAGCTCCGCGGGAGGGGTCCGCTGACATTTGTCCTTTAACTGTTACCTTGGAATGTTAATTGTCGCTCCGGTGAATGTCGTATCGGGAGCAGTTAAATCGCTGGGCCGGCGTTCAGTTGGTGACAGGTGAACTGGAGCACAGACTGGTCCGCTCTCGGCTCAGCTTGTCTCAGCTTGTCTGAGCTACGTCCTTCACACCCGCCAGCGAAACGCCTTCTGCCGCAATGCAGCCGCTCCTCGCCCACCGAGTCCCGTCTGCACTACTTGACGAGCCACCGAACAGCCGCGTGTGTTCCTCCGCCTTTGTCCCGACCTCCCCCACCGCTCCCTCTTCTCACCTCCCCTCCCCCACCTCCTCCCCCTCCCCCACACCCCTCCCTCTTCTCACCACCCCCGACACCCACCACCTCCCCCTCTGCCACCCCACCCTCCTCTCTCCCACCCCACCGTCCTCTCTCCCCACCCCTCCCTCTTAGACAATAGACAATAGGTGCAGGAGGAGGCCATTCAGCCCTTCGAGCCAGCACCCGCCATTCAATGCGATCATGGCTGATCACTCTCAATCAGTACCCCGTTCCTGCCTTCTCCCCATACCCCCTCACTCCGCTATCCTTAAGAGCTCTATCCAGCTCTCTCTTGAAAGCATCCAACGAACTTGCCTCCACAACTGAATTCCACACCTTCACCACTCTCTGACTGAAAAAGTTCTTCCTCATCTCCGTTCTAAATGGCCTACCCCCTTATTCTTAAACTGTGGCCCCTTGTTCTGGACTCCCCCAACATTGGGAACATGTTTCCTGCCTCTAACGTGTCCAATCCCCTAATTATCTTATATGTTTCAATAAGATCCCCCCTCATCCTTCTAAATTCCAGTGTATACAAGCCCAATCGCTGCAGTCTTTCAACATACGACAGTCCCGTCATTCCGGGAATTAACCTAGTGAACCTACGCTGCACGCCCTCCCTCTTCTCCCCTTCCCCCTCCCCCCACACCCTCCCTCCTCTCCCCCTCCCCCCACACCCTCCCTCATCTCCCCCACCCCCCTCTCCCCACCCCCTCCCTCCCTCCCTCCCTCCCTCCTCCCCTCCTCTCCTCCTCTCCCCACCCCACCCTCCCTCCCTCCTCTCCCACCCCCTCCCTCCTCTCCCCCACCCCCCCCTCCTCTCCCCACCCCCTCCTCTCCCCACCCCCTCCCTCCTCTCCCCCTCCCTCCTCTCCCCCACCCCCTCCCTCCTCTCCCCCACCCCCCTCCCTCTTCTCCCCCACCCCCTCCCTCCTCTCCCCCACCCCCTCCCTCCTCTCCCCCACCCCCTCCCTCCTCTCCCCCACCCCCTCCCTCCTCTCCCCCCACCCCCCTCCCTCCTCTCCCCCCACCCCCCTCCCTCCTCTCCCCCTCCCTCCTCTCCCCCACCCCCCTCCCCCCCACCCCCCTCCCTCCTCTCCCCCACCCCTCTCCCCCACCCCCCTCCCTCCTCTCCCCTCTCCCCCACCCCCTCCCTCCCTCCTCTCCCCACCCCCTCCCTCCCTCCTCTCCCCACCCCCCTCCCTCCCTCCTCTCCCACCCCCTCCCTCCTCTCCCCAACCCCTCCCTCCTCTCCCCACCCCCTCCCTCCTCTCTCCTCTCCCCACCCCCTCCCTCCTCTCCCCACCCCCTCCCATCCTCTACCCCTCCCCTCCTCCACCCCTCCCCTCCTCCACCCCTCCCCTCCTCCACCCCTCCCCTCCTCCTCTCCCCCCCTCCTCTCCCCCCCTCCTCTCCCCCCCTCCTCTCCCCCCCTCCTCTCTCCCCCCCTCCTCTCCCCCCCTCCTCTCCCCCACCCCTCCCCCCCTCCCCTCCTCCTCTACCCCACCCCTCCCCTCCTCCTCTCCCCCACCCCTCCTCTCCCCACCCCTCCCCTCCCCCACCCCTCTCCTCCCCCACCCCTCTCCTCCTCTCCCCCACCCCTCCGCACTGTGGGAGGGGCGGTGAGGAGGGAGCGCCGCACTGTGGGAGGGGCGGCACTGAGGGAGCGCCGCACTGTGGGAGGGGCGGCACTGAGGGAGCGCCGCATTGTTGAGGCTATGCCGCTGAAGTATGTCCATGTGAGCGGGGCGGAGCTGAACGCCTCAACACTTGGTGTGAATCGGCGCCTTCTCTGGCCTTGGTCTCCATTCCGTCCTCTCGCCCGCGGCCTGTGGATGGAGTCTCTGTGTCTCCTTGCACCTGGTCTGATTTAGAACGAGCTCTCCGGTTTAGTACTGACTGGCCTCGCCCCTCACGGTTTATTCTAAACACTCAGAGAACAAAGAGTTTCTGGTGATGTTTCCCGCCTGAGATATGTTATCAGGCAACTGAATCATCCTACCACAACCCGAGAGCAGTGCTGAGCTACTATCTACCTCTTTGGTGATCCTCGGACTATTCTTGATCGGACTTCACATTGCACTGAACGTTATTCCCTTATCAAATATCGATAGACTGTAAATGGGTCGATTGTAATCGTGTATTGTCTTTCTGCTGACTGGGTAGCACGCAACAAAAGCTTTTCACTGTCCCTCGGTACACGTGACAGTAAACTAAACTGAAGCTGAATTTACAACGTTCATTGGCCTACAGGTTCCGCCTTTACTGGGACTTTTCACGTGTGTTTCAACAGAAGGGTTCTTATCCCCTGTTTGTATCAGTACACGACAGATTAGTTCCTCATTCTTATTTTTGAATAGTCGTACATTTGTAGCCAGATATTAATCACCATCTATATTGTACCTCAATACAATAATAAAAAACAAACTTACTTCTCAGTCTGTCAGTTTAAATGATGTCACATGAGTTGTGATGTCAGCCGCATAAGACAATACTGTTGCCAATGATGTCAGCATTGTTCAACTCAATTATTTCATTCAGTGATTTGTACAAATGATTTGCACAAAATTGTAGGAGGATTGGGCACCACATCAGAGGAAGGATGTGCTGGCTCTAGAGAGGGTCCAGAGGAGGTTTACAAAAAAGATTCCAGAAATGAGTGGGTTAAAATATGACAAGCCTTTGTCGGCACTGGGCCTGGAGTTAAGGATGAGGGGGGACTTCATTGAAACATACAGAATAGTGAAAGGGTTGGAAAGAGTGGATGTGGAGAGGATGTTTCCACTAGTGGGAGGGTCTAGGACTAGAGGTCATAGAGTCAAAATGTAAAGGATGTTCCTTCAGGAAGGAGATGAGGAGGAATTTCTTTAGTCAGAGGGTGGCGAATCTGTGGAATTCTTTGCCACTGGAGGCTGTGGAGGCCAAGTCAATGGATATATTTAAGGCAGAGATAGATTCTTGATTAGTGCGGGTGTCAGGGGTTATGGGGAGAAGGCAGGAGAATGGGGTTAGGAGAGAGAGAGATAAATCAGCCATGGGTGAATGGCAGAGTAGACTTGATAGGCCGATGGCCAATTCTGCTCTTATTACTTGTGACCTTATGATTGATTGATTAGTAAGTTTGCAGATAATACAAAAATTGGCACAGAGTTGTATATAGGGAGTGAGATGCAGCAGGAAGTAGGTCAATCGGAAATATGACAGAAAAATGGCAGATGGAGTTTAATCCAGATACAAATGTCAGGTACAAAACAAAGAACCGCAGATGCTGGTTTACACCAAAGGTAGACACAGAGTGCTGGAGTAACTCAACGGGCAGCATCTCTGGAGAAAAAGGACGGGTGATGTTTCCGGTTGGGATCCTTCTTCAGATGTCGTACTTTGGGAGGTCAAATGTAAGAGGAAGTTATAAAGTAAATGTCAGGATCCTGTCAGGATTGATGTGCAGAGGGATCTTGTGGTGATAGTCCGCAACTCCGATAGTGGTCACACAAGAGGATAGGTTGGCACTGAAGGCGTGCTACACGCTGGCCTTCATTTGGTAGGGTGTTGAGTATAAATGTAAATGTTATAAAACTTTGCTTAGGCCATTTTTAGAGTATTGTGTGCAGTTCTGTATACCGCTATAAAGGACGGTGTCAGGGTGAGGATGAGGTTAGGGTGTCAGGGTGTGGATGTCGGGTTGAGGAAACATGTTCCCGATGTTGGGGGAGTCCAGAACCAGGGGCCACAGTTTAAGAATAAGGGGCAGGCCATTTAGAACTGAGATGAGGAAAAACGTTTTCAGTCAGAGTTGTGAATCTGTGGAATTCTCTGCCTCAGAAGGCAGTGGGGGGCAATTCTCTGAATGCATTCAAGAGAGAGCTAGATAGAGCTCTTAAAGATAGCGGAGTCAGGGGGTATGGGGAGAAAGCAGGAACGGGGTACTGATTGAGAATGATCACATTGATTGGCGGTGCTGGCTCGAAGGGCCGAATGGCCTCCTCCTGCACCTATTGTCGGTTGTCTATTGAGGGTGTCAGGGTGTAGAAAGAAACTGCAGATGCTGGTTTAAACCGAAGAAAGACACAAAATACTGGAGTAACAGCAGGATAGGTAGCATCTCGGGAGTGAAATAATGGGTGACCGACCCTTCTTCAGAGTGTCAGCTTCTCGCAAACCGGTGAATGCATCGTCTTGTCTTGTCGTGGAGGTATCTGTAAAAGGCTTGCAATTTATTCTGGTGCGACTGTGCGCTCGCTACACCCCGAGGTGGCGCTCTGTCTGTCTGTCTGTCGGCCTGCACCACTAGTGGGAAAGGGCGAGAGAGGCTGCACTGACTCTCTCTCTCTCTCTCTCTCTTTCTCTCACCGAGCGAGAGTTGAGCCACACCTCACAGGGCAGGGCAGGGCAGGATCCGGCCGAGGAACTCGGAATGGCCTCTCTTCGTATGTGTTGATATTTCTGTTGAGACGACCTTGAATTTCAGCCCATTTGGACCCGGAGCCGCCGGTGAAGGGTAAGTCAAGAGTAAAAGTTGAAATCCCCTTTCATTTCCTGCATCGAAACGCAAAGGCAAGTGTTCCTGTTGTCGGAACTCTTGCAGCGACCGGTTGAGTGGGACTGCCGGCGCCCAGAACAGGCGAGTAACCGGAGGTGAACAAGAGAGGCAGGGACTGGGAAAAGTTTCCATCTTTGGTTAGTTTTAATGCGCGTTGGAATCACTTCCTGAAGGGCCAAGCTTTTTACTACAACACCGCCCGTGGATTAGGCGGCGTCCGCGAGCACCTTTTCTGTTTTATTTCTTCAAGGAATTTTCACTTAAACCTGTGTGTGAGTGAGAGGGGGGGAGAGAGAGTGGGGTTTGGGAAGCGGGTGAGGGGGGCAGGCGTTGGGTTTCCCAACACTGGCGGGCGGGCACTTCGCTTCCAGTGGAAGGCGATTGAGCAAAGGTTGCAAGTGCCGGTGTTGTTTGTGTAATGGATGCCACAGGCAGCGGTTGAGCAACGGCCGTGTTGTAAGACTCGCCTCGCCACACTTCCTCCTTGTCCGCCCGCTCTCTCTCCGTACACCCGTTGACTCTGGTTGGTTGGTTACTCAATCATGTCCACTTCGCTCCTCTGACCAGTTCTATCCCGGGCATTCGCGACTCTGCCTTTCGAAACCCCTAGGCTCCCCGTCCTTAGATTTCTCTAGCGCCGTTCGCCACGTCAGGAAGTTCCGACGCATTTTTTTCCAAAAATTGAGTGCATATGAAATGGAAGCGATTCCCCTGCGCCGCTCCCAATCGTTCGCTTAGTTTTCACCGTCACCTCTATGTAGACGAGTCTTTGGGTTGAACACAGTGCCGCCGGCATTCTCATCACAAGTAGAGCCCCAGTGGTTGAATCTGCTGTTATTTCCGACGATGTGGGGATGTATGAGTGGGCAGTTTATTGCACATTTCAAGGTCACCCCTTGTCTCTCAGCGTTGGGTGTTAATAATTACCGCCAGACATTTTTCGTTACATATTCTCCAAGGGCGTTCGGGAGCCAATTACCAACTTTAGAGTCACACGGCGCAGAAACAGGCCCTTCGGCCCGACCTGTCCACGCCTACGAAGATGCCTACCGACGCCAGTCCAACCTGCCTGCCATACCACCCTCAATGTTTCATAACGATGTATCTGTCTAAATGTCTTTTAAACGTTGTAGTGCCTGCCTCAATTACCTCCTCTGACAGCCCGCTATCTCGTCACCTGTGTGCAAATGTCGCCCCTCGGATTCCTATTAAATCCTTCCCCTCTCACCATCAACCTCCTGTTCTTGATTACCCTAGTCGCGGAAAAGACTCTGTACATCCCCCCTTCCACCCTACCCCCCTCATGGGCTAACGGAATAAAAGGGATATGGGGAGGAAGCGGGAACAGAATACTGATTTTGGATGATCAACCATGATCTTATTGAATGGCAGTGCTGGTTTGAAGGGCCGAATGGCCTACGCCTGCACCTATTTTCTATGTTTCTACACCTCTGTAACTTTGTCCCCCATCCTCCTGCGTGCCAAGGAATAAAGGCCTAGCCTGCCCAACCTCTCCCTGTAGCTCAGACCCTCAAGTCGTGCAACATCCTCACAAATCTTCGCTGCACGATTTCCAGTTTAACATCTTTCCTAATGCAGAGTGACCAAAACTGAACACTGTACTTCAAATGTGGCATTATCAATGTCTTGTACAATGGTAACATAACATCCCAACTTCTCTACTCAATACCCTGACTATTAAAGGCCTATGTACCAAAGCCTTTTTTGACAATACTACCGTGGCATAGATAGGGGAGACAGTGTGAATCTTTTTCCCCAGGATTGTAAAATGAAATACTGGAGGGCAGAGCTTTTATGTGAGGGAGGGGTGGCAAAGTTTAAAGGAGATGTGCAGGGCAACCTTTTTGTACAAAGGGTGGTTGGTGTCCACAACTCGCTGCCGGGGTTGATGGTTGAGGCAACCGGGAGATCCAGTAGGCCTTGGTGGACCGAGTGTAAGTGTTCAGCGAAACGGTCACAGAGTATATGCTTGGACTCGCTGATGTACAGGAGGCCACATTGGGAACACCGGATTTAATAGATGAGGTATTATATCTGCTTCCACCTTGCTCTCCATCGTAAAAACTCATCACACTGATTGCCACCAAAACTCCTCTCCCCAGGTACTACCCTAATTCTAGAAAACATCCAAGGGTTAAGGTGGGAGAGATAAATCATCCATGATTGAATGGTGGTGTAGACTTGATGGGCCGAATGCCCATCCTATTCCTTATGACCATATGATCTACTTTCCCCTGCAACTGCAGGAGATGTAACACCTGTCTCTAAATCTCCTCAGAGGAACCCCAGCAACCCTTGCAGGTGAGACCTGATCTCATCTGCCTTATTTGGTGCTCCTGCTGCTACCTCCTTTACATCGGCGAGACCAAACGTCGAAGTTTGAGTCTCCTGCAGACACTATTGCCAGCCAATAATGTAGAACCCAGAATGCCCAGTGTCTGTTCTTCCATCTGACATGCACAAGGGAAAGCACACGCACAATGTGTAGTTGTTCTGCTGGTTTTGACCTGCCAAGCTAAAGTATCAATAGGTCAACTGGCAGTGAGGATTTCATCAGAATACGAACAAACAGTAGTAGGGGTAGGAAGAAACTGCAGATGCTGGTTTAAACCAAAGATAGACACCAAAATGCTGGAGTTACTCAGCGGGACAGACAGCATCTCTGGATAGGAATGGGTGACGTTTTGGGTCGAGACCCATCTTCAAAACTTGAAGAATGTCTGAAGAAGGGTCTCAACCTGAAACGTCACACATTTCTTCAACCCAGAGATGATGCCTGTCCCGCTGAGTTACTTCAACATTTTGTGTCTATCTTAGGAGTAGGTCAATTATCCACATTGAGCCTTCTCCAGCATTCAATATCATGGCTTGCCTTCAATATGACTTTCCCACACTCTTGTCATTTAAATATCTATCAGATTTTGTCTTTAAAATATCCAGTGGTTCTGCCTCTGCAGCTGCCACAACTAAACCTCTGAAATTAGGCCCACTCTCATTCTAGATGACCCCACAAGAGGAAACATCCTCTTGGCATCTACCCTGTCAATCTCACTTATATTTTTTAAGTTGCATAAGATCGCGTCTCATTCCTCTAATCCCTAAAGATAAACCTTAATATAGGTCTGGTACAGAAAAATAAACTGTATTCTGTACTCCAGGTGTGGTCTTGCTAACATCCTGTAAGGTCACATCAACATTTCTCCACTTTTATACTCCATGTCCCTTGTAATAAATGCCAACATTGCATTAGCCTTGCCTGCTGTACCTGGTGCTCCCCCCTCTGTGCATCAGGTAGGAGAACTCTCAGGTCACATTATATTGTTGTCTCATTTTATTTAAATTGCTTTTTCATTCTTTCAAAATGGAGAATTGCACAGCTTCTACATTATACTCCTTGCCCCACGTGAGTTTTGAGGCAGAGATCAACATTTATTTCAAACCCTGAAAACTTGTTCAGCCATTCCATTGTAAATATATTTTAAATAGAAGCAGAAGTAAACTTTTCAGTCCCTTGTGTCTGACTCACCATTCAACATGATCATAGCTGTTTGTTTAGCTCTGTGTAACCCCTTCTGCACTGAGTTCCTGAATCTCTCTCTCTGTCATGAACACACACAGCGACCAAGTCTCCATTGTCCTCTTGGGGAGAGAATTTAAAAGGTTTGCTCTCCACAGCGTAACAAATTTTCTTTGTTCTAAAGAGTGGACCCTTTATTTTGACACTCTGACTGCAAGTTCTAGACAGCCCGGTCAGAGAAATGTCAACCCTGCATCTATCCTGTCAAGTCCTTCATTGACCTCGTATTTTTCCGTATGCTGGACTGGGATACTAGCTATCTGAAGACGTTAGGCAGCCTATAGGTCGTGGAAAAATTCAGATAGTACGAGTGTAAGACTGCATTATAATCAGATTTCTCTCTCCTTGATTTAATTTGTCCTTTAACCAGCAAACCAGTCTGATCTCTCTCCCTTTGGGTGTGGTATCAAAATATATCACCTTCCACCAATAATGTCCCAAGGATCTTTGCAGTTAGTTTTTTTTTTGGCCTGGTCTAACATCAGTTCACCACTGTATGAACTGCTGGTGTACATTGACTGCTGCTGTGGGATCTTGCTATACAAACAAGCTGTCACGAATCCTGCATAACAAAAGTAACTGCACCTCAGAATTGTCCTTTGTTAGGAGGTACAAAAGCACATTACATCTAAGGATGTGACAACAGATCTGAAAGTGCAAAGACCTTGTGTCATCTAATTCTCCCGTGGATCCCACAAGCTTTGCAGCAAATTGCAGTTATTGCTATATCGTATGAATAACAGCAGGCAGTCTGTGCCACACAAAGCAATGTGAGCATGGCCCGACTATCTGCAATGTTTGTGTTATTTGATTGATAAAGGTTGGCCCTGGAGTCTGGGGACTGGGTGAACCTCCATCACTTTGAACCAGAGAGCAGGAGATGCTTTTACATCTGACTGAGCGAGTAGATGAAGCTTTTGTTTAAAGTTTTCTTTTATGGATGGTCCTTCCAATAGTGGTGCAGTGCTTAACCAACACTAGTCCTCTGGCACTGCTGAATTTATGCTTGGGTGATTGCAGTGGGCATTGAACCCATGATTACTGACTCTTGGATGTGAAAGTAGGAGGTGCGATTAGTAAGTTATCAGATGTTGAACATTGATGTTGTTGATAGAAACATAGAAAAATAGATGCAAGAGTAGGCCATTCAGCCCTTTGAGCCAGCACTACCATGCAATATGACCACCATGCGTATCATCTAAAATCAATACGACGATCCTGCTTTTTCCCTATATCCATTATTCCTTTATCCTTAAGAGCTAAATCTAACTCTCTCCTGAAAACATCCAATGAAATGGCTTCCACTGCCTTCTGTTGCAGAGAATTCCAGAGAGGAGGGTTCTTTTAAACTAAAGAATGATCAACTGATAAATTTGGCTGGGTAATGGCAGATGGACTTTAATCCTGGCAACAAGTATGAGGTGATGCATTTGGGGATTTGGGCTGGGGGGGGGGTATATTTAATAAAGGGAGGATATATACCACGAATGGTTGGCCCCTTGGATGTATTGAGGAAGAAAGGGACCTTGGTGTAGAAGGAAAGATCTCTGAACTTGGCAGCACAGGATTGTGACAAAGGCATACAGGATGCTAGTTTTTGTTATTGGCTGGGGCTTGGAGCATAAGAGCAGAGAGAACACAACAATCGGGTAAGTAGACTATTCGGCCCCTTGTGCCAACCCAAAAACGGCACCCATTCCTTCTCTCCAGAGATGCTGCCTGTCCCGCTGAGTAGCTCCAGCATTTTGTATCTATGATCATGGCTAATCTCCTCTAGGGCCCGACTATGTGCCAGATTACCGGGGCCCTCAATTCCCCAATCTTTAAAAAAATTATCTATCCTCCGCAACTCTGGTATAGAGGATACTGGCAATTCACACATGCTGCAACAAGAAATTCCTATGTACCTTAGTTATAGGCCACCAGACCCTTAATTGAAACTACACCTCCTTATTCAAAATTCTCACTCGTTGAAACATCTCAACCTCTAGTCATTTTCCCTTGGAATTTTGCATATTTCAATGAGATCATTCTTCTAAACAAATCCCAGGGATAATCCTGCTGAATTTCCTATTGAACTGCTTTCAATACTACCATATTCTGTCATAGATGAGGGGAACCAAAACATGCGCACAGATCTTGATACAACTTTATAAAACAAATAGTCTGAAGAAGGGAAGGTAGACACACAATGCTGGAGTAACTCAGCACGTCAGGCAGCATCTCAAGAGAGAAGGAATTGGTGATGTTTTGGGTCAAGACCCTTCTTCAGACTGAAGAAGGATCTCGACCCGAAACTTTACCCATTCCTTCTCTCCTGAGATGCTGCCTGACCCGCTGAGTTACTCCAACATTTTGTGTCTACTTTAGATTTAAACCAGCATCTGCAGATTTTTTTCCCTAAGTCTGAAGAAGGGTCCCGGCTGGAAATGTCATCTATTCATGTTCTCCAGAGATGCTGCCTGACCTGCTGAGTTACTCTAGCACTTCATCTTTTTGTAAACTACTATCTACAGTTCATTGTGTCTACACTTTATAAAACATTCAGTAGACCACAGCTGGAATACTGTGTGGGATTGTGAACACCACACCATGGGAAAGATGTGATTGGGGGTAGAGAGGGTGCAGACAGCATTCACCAGAATGTTGCCTGGGATTGAATTTTCAGTTGTGAGAAGAGACTGAACTAGTCTGGACTTGTTTACCCTAGAGCAGAGGTGGTTCGAGGGAGACCAGTTAGAAGTATGCAAAATGATGAGAAATCTTCATCTGGTATATTTCCTCCCCAAGTATATCCCTGAGATTTACGATGAGGAGTAGATTTGTAGGAGATCTTCTGGAGAAGGATTTCTTAACCCAAAGGGGGATGGAATCTGGAAAGCATTGCTTGAGAAGGTGATGGAGATAGCCACTCTCATCATTTAAGAAGCATCTGAATGAGCACTTGAATTGTTGCCAAGTCATAGTAGGCTACGGACTGTGCTGGTAACTGGGCTCAGGAACAGCTTCCAACTCGGGTATCACACTTCTGAAAGGTTAGAGCGTCCACCTGGCTCAGCCTCACTTCCCATCCTTGAGTAAAACTGACTGTTAACATGCTCCAAGGCTGTTGCCTATCTCCCCACTTCCCACCCCCCCCCCAACCTTAATGCATGGTGTGAAGAAAGGTCCCGATCTGAAACATTGTGTATCCTTTTTCTCCAGAGATGCTGTCTGACCCGCTGAGTTACTCCAGCACTTTGTGCCTATCAGTGCCTACTGATCTGTTTTGATAGCATACAAAGCAAAGCTCAGTACACATTGCAATAATAAACATAACCTATTTGTCTTTATCCTTCCTTCTCAAATGTGTAACAATTTGTTCTGCACTGTTTATTTTTCTCAGTTCGCACTGGCCATCGTACTTGTGTACGGTTTGATTGTACTCGTATATGGTATGATCTGACTGGATAACACAGCCAACCTTTACGTCATATACATACACATGACAGTAATAATCCAATGCCATACTCTTAAGGCTGCAACTCTTTAATTTTGATTGCTTTCCCAACCCCAAATAATCTGGTTGTCACCGGTCTAGCTGTAAAAGCCCAATCAGATGTATGAGAGGAGTTGAGTCTTTTATTAAATTCTTTCTAAAGACTTCGGTCTTAGCGTGCCTGGATTAATTTAAAATTGGATCGTATACAAAGGTTAAAAACCCTTCACAAATCAGTTGAAATTAACATTGGTGGTCTCAGTATTCCGGGGAATTCACTGCATGGGAGAAATATTAACTTGCATTCCTTCCCTTCAAAAGAAGTACTGGAATTTGCATGACACTGGAAACATTGCACTTCTAGTAGTAAAACATTCTTGGTGCTTCACAGGTTCTTGTCAAATGTTTCACGTTTCGATCATCACCCGACTGGCATGCCTGCATTCTCAGCAGTTTAGCTGACTAGTCCAATGCTCTTGGTTGAGACTTGCTATCAAGATTGGCTGCTTGAATTAGAGGTTTTGACACAGGGGAGGGTCCTGGTGTTCTACAAATCAATGCTTGGGAGAGAGGATGCCAGGTGAAGGAGGGAAAAAGAGCGATTTAATTCTGAGCTGCAATGAATTATCCATTTCTGAAAGAGCTAAATGTCTCCAGGCATGAGAGAGAATTCTGTTTTGTAGTTTCCTACCCAGAATTGAACCAGAAATTGAATTACTAATCATCTTCTTCTCCTCAAAGCAGGTTTCGATCCTGGTGTGAAGGGGAAATTTGATGTTCCAGGGAACTGCCGACCTGATCGTTGACATTCACCAATTGTGGACCTTCGCCCACATTGAAAGCTGCCCCCCCTTCCTTCAGTGTGGGTAGAGGGGGGTGAACTCCGTGGTCAACCTCTGCCTCCTGGGGCCTATTTCTTGTGAGAAAAGACTCACCCGGTCATCTGATTTTTGGTTGGAGGAATCCTTTGGAGAAATGAGCGAATTTTGGTTATGTTTTGGCTGTTCAGAAGTGGAGAAGGCCCAGCCGGTAAGCCAAACATGAAAACATTTTTTTCTATTTATTTTATGGTATGAACTATAGATAAAAAGTCAATGAACATCCCAAAATAAATCCCCCAAACTGCTGGGAAAATATGAGATGATAAAATTATTTTAAAGTGATGTTTGAAGGATAATTATTTGCCCAGGTCACCAGGGAGTATAATTCATGGACCTTTTAATGGCCATCTGAGAGGGGCAGTTTCAGTTCGGGTCTGGAATAAATGATGGAGAGGGGCTTTCACTATCACTTGCTGAGTTTTTCCTGCCCTCACCTCTTCCAGCTTTCACCCTCCCCACCACAATCAGTCTGAAGAACGGTCCCAGCTGGAAAAGTTACTTATCCATGTTTTCTGAGATACTGTCTAATTCGCTGTGTCACTCCAGCACTTTGAGCCAGTGGGTGATGGGCTGAATAGAGGACTCCTGATGATATAGGGATTCAATGCTTTTGCAGCATAAAACAAGCCACTCGGCTCAAATAGGCTCTGCTTATACTCCATATGAATACTAACCACTCAATATTATCAGGGTGTGTGGGACTTGGTACCGTGTGGAAAAACAAGACCCAGAGATCCTTAACTCCAGCCAGGGCCCCCAGCAATAGACTCGGTGATGATTGCAGGGTGGGGGGGGGGGATGAAATTAGCCACAAATGAGCAGTGCCGGCATATTGCATATTACGTATTTTGAAGGCAAGCCAACAATCAAACTGGGTGTTACTGGATGAGCTCCTGCTGCTTGGTGAAAGAGCTCAGGGTGTGAGCCTTTTTTGGAGCGGGGGGAGGGGTGGGGGGTGGGAGAGAATTGTTTAGGGTTTACATGAGACTAAAAGAATGGAAAGGGGCTTGTCTTCTGTAAGTGTATGTAAACGGGAAATATTCAGTAAACCAGGCAGCTTCTCTGGAGAGGAAAATGGTTCACATTTTAGTCTGGTTCCTGGTTATGATTAAAGATAAGTTCGTAAACCGTCACATTTTAAGTTGCAGAAAAGGGTGTGGGGTGGAGAAAGCAAAGGGAATGTCTGATTGGGATTGTCTGTGCCCAAGACCAAGACTGATTAAATGACACAATGGTGGTGTTGTCTGCTGAGAGGGGATAATAAAGGCTTGTTAATAATAAAGAGAGTTGTTCTGTCTGGAGGAGATACAAGTAGAAGAAGATGAATGAGAACCAAACGAGGGAAGGAAAACAATGCTGGCACTGAAAGATACTGGCGCTGCGGTTGCTGGAAATCTTAAATAAAAGAGATATACTTAAAATTCAGCATTTGTGGAGAGAGAACAATTAATGTTGGTGATTGTTCGATCATAACTGACCGGACCTGTTTATCTGAGTTGGTTGAGTTTCACGTATAATTTTAGAATCACATAATTATACAGCATGGAAACGGGCCCTTCGGACCAACTCAATCATGCCGACC
Organism: Rhinoraja longicauda; assembly: GCF_053455715.1. Taxonomy (NCBI): domain Eukaryota; kingdom Metazoa; phylum Chordata; class Chondrichthyes; order Rajiformes; family Arhynchobatidae; genus Rhinoraja; species Rhinoraja longicauda. The sequence goes on from NC_135996.1 coordinate 8,075,232, forward strand.
ATGATTGAAATCCCATTTGCCTGTGCCTGGCCTATGTCCTCCAAACCATACCAATCCATGCATCTGTCCAAGTACTTTTATAAATGTTGTAACCTCCTCAACCACTTCCGTTAGCAGCTCATTCCATGCACACACCACCCTCTGTGTGAAAAAAGTCATCCCTCATGTCCCTTCCAAATCTTGTCCTTCTCATCTTAAATCTGTGCTCTCAGGGCCTGTTTCTACATTGTATCTGACAATCAATCGATCAACCAATCTTAAATAACCACCTTCACTGCCCACTTTGCCATTAATTTAAATATCATCTGCAAAATTGCTAACCTTGCTACCTACATTCACATCCAAAGCATTACCATTCATGATGAACAGCAGTGGTCCCAGCACACAACACTCTACTGTCTGAAACACAACCTTCTACCACCACCCTCTATCTGCCTTCAAGCCAGTGTTGTATCCAATTAGCTAGCTCACCATGGGTCCCAAGTAATCTAACCTTCCAGACAAGCCTACCATGTTGTACCCTGTCAAAGGCCTTGTTAAATCCCACATAGACAATGTCTGCTTCACTGCCCTCATTAAAGTAAAAGAAACACAATCAACTTTGTGGGACATGATTTCCCTTGCACACTTCCATGCTCACTATCCCTAATCGGTTCTTGTCTTTCCAAACACATGTAGATCCTGCCTTTTCCGAATCCACTCTAATAATCTGCCCACCAACGATGGTCATTGGTCTGTAGTTCCCAGGCTTTTCCATGAATATTTCTTGGGTAGAATATTCTAGAGAACCAGAGTAGGTAGGGGAACAGCTGTTTCACCTGGGAGTATTGTTTGGGTCACTGGATGATGTGTAAGAAAGAAAGAAATGGGCAGGTGTTATCTCTTCTGTGCTTGTACAGAATGTGTAATAAGAAAGGAAGTGCATCAAGAATGCATATCGCTCTGTTCCTTGGGCGGCTCTGGGTCTCCGATTGTTGTTTAGTTTACCTTATTCCGACATACAGGCAGAAACTAAAATCTGCTTAACCTGTGGTCAGAACAACGAAAAGGTGGGCGAGCGAGGGCATTGAAAAAGTACAGTTCTGCTTTGACTGCACTGATTGGAATGTGTTCAGGGAAGCAACCCCTTCCCTCCCCCCACTCACCATCAACAACACCACAGTCACATCTGTGGAGTCATTAAGTTCCTTGGAACCATCATCTCCAGGGACCTTAAATGGGGGGCCACCATCGACTCCACAGTCAAAAAGGCCCAACAGAGGATGCACTTCCTGCGGCAACTGAGGAAACACAATCTGCCACTGGCAGTGATGGTCCAATTCTATACTGCTATCATTGAGTCTGTCTTCACCTTCTGTATCATGGTCTGGTTTGGCTCAGCCACCAAGCACGACATCCGGAGGCTGCGACGGATCGTTCGATCAGCTGAGAAGGTTGTTGGCTGCAAACTTCCCCCCCATTGACGAATTGTGCACTGCGAGGGCCAGGAAGTGAGTGGGCAAGATCATCTCTGACCCCTATCACCACAAAATCTTTGAAGCACTTCCCTCCGGCAGGCAACTCTGGACTGTCAGAGCAGCCACAGCCAGACATAAAAACAGCTTTTTTTCACGAGTAGTAGTTCTCAATAACCAAAGTCTGCAGTCTCTTTTTTGCTCTGGTTTATTTTCACCCACATTTTTAGACTGTAATGTTGTATCCTTATTGTTTTGATGTGGTTATGCTTTATTCTTAATTGCTAACTGTATGTTTGTGTTGTCATTTGTGAGTGGAGGACCTAGGCACATTCCTTGTTAATGCACATACTTGGCCAATAAACTTCATTCATGTTGGTGGAGATAGACAGAATGAATCAGGGAGGTATGGTCCCTCTGCAATGCTGAAAGGCAAGTAGCATTACATTGTAGGAGGCGGACGACACAGAGGATGATCTGTGGAAGATGTTTTTCAAAGCGTACTTGTGCTACATAACTCCTTCAATCGACGATGGGGTGGGATGCAATCTCTGCCACTTCAACTTCAGTGACACCTCACAGATACCATTTAATGCATCCCCTTTGCCCCTTTATCATGTACCTGTAGACTGTGGATGGCTCGATTGTAATCATGTATTGTCTTTCTGCTGACTGGATAGGACGCAACAAAAGCTTTTCACTGTACCTCGCTACACATTAAACTCAAGCTCATTGGAGTGCTTGTTGTACTTTCAGAAACACCATGGGGAAGGAGTTTTGGAAGTTAAAATATCCCGAAGGGGTTAAATTATTGAAGAGATGCTGCCACTTTGAAAATCCGCTTGATGCATTCAAGATTTATTTGGGGAAATAATGAAGGATTGAGGATGGACCTGTGCTCTCCATTTTCATTTCTCGACTTACTGAGGAATAGTATCTTTGGCACTGCCTTTGGTCTAAATCTCTGTCTGTGGCCTAAAGATAGTTGATCTGGAATGTGAAATTTGCTTGTCATTCCACCTAGGCACAGAATGCAGGCTGATGGGTCCCATGCTGGGCTCCATTTGGGAATGGTGATAAACAAAAACTCCACTTGCCCCCTTGGATAGAAGTTGAATGTAGCATTTTGAACACTGCCCTAGTGACCAATGTTTACACTTGGTTGAGATATTTTTTTAAAAAACAGATAAATTAGTCATTGCTATTTGTGGAGGATGATTATGCGCAACTGTGCTGTGTTTCCTATGCTATGAAATGCAACCACAGAATGCTTGGAGAACAGTAAGTAACCTGTGTTGATATAGGTATTACAATGACGTGATCTGGCCCAAGTTGTTCTTCAGGAATGAGCTACCAAAATATTCCAAACATTCACAGCCTACTGCAGGAAAAAGTTTTTTATTCCTAATCCTAAATACCAACCCCTTGTTCCACACTAGAGGAAGATGACTTGATATTTACCATCAACAACTTCAGGAAGAATGTTCTGGAACTCAGGACCTAGGCAGATGAAGGAATAGTACCAATGGTGGAACAATGGAAAATGAGTGTGTGCAAGAAGACAGAATTAGAAATCAGGGGTAAAAGACTATAGTTGGAGAAAAGGGTTGGAACTCAAGAAAGATACTGCAATAGGAACATGCTCTTCTCAAATTGGTGCGGATTTAATTGAGTACCAGTGAGTTGGGTTTCTTAAAGATGGCAGTCATCATGCAGTTCACTGTTAATCTGTGTTCTTGTGTTGCAGAAAAAGCGGAAACGGATCGACAGAACCATGATTGGTGAGCCCATGAACTTTGTACATTTGTCACACGTTGGTTCAGGAGACATGGCAAGCCAAGGATTTTCAAAGGTGAGATGTGGTTCTGAAATGACAAGACTTCCACTGTTTCATAAACTGAAAGCAAGATTTGATGCTCTCTGGACCAATTAATATGCACCACATAACTTGATTGAAACACATTCAAAGCTATTAGAGAGAAATTATGTAAGAGTTTTACTGTTCCCTTTAATTCGGAGTGCTGCAATTCCAGTCCCAATCCAAATGAAATACAGGCTCACATCACCAGTGCGGTACTGAGGAAGTGCTAGAGTGTTGGACTTGCGGCCTGGTTTAAGGATCAAGGAATACGTAGTTCTTTATTGAGAGAAGCATGATTCAAATAAATCATCAGCATGGTTCTATAAAAGGAAAATCATTTTTGACAAATACAATAGAACTCTTGAGGATTTAACAAGCAGAGTTAATAGATATGAACCAGTAGGTGCATTATTTTGATTTCCAGAAAACTTTCAATGAAGTGCCACATAAAAGGTGGTTGGTTACACGTGATAAGAGCTCATGGATAAACACACAGCTGGAGTAAATCAGCAGGTCAGGCAGTATCTCTGGAGAAAAGGAACAGATGACGTTTCGGGTCAGATCTCTTCTTCAGCTTGTGTTATTGGCAAAGCATGTTAATTTGAATTGAAGATGTGGGAGACAGAGAACACCAGAACAGTTTAAAATAAGTGCAAAAGGAGGCCACCATGAAGCCTGCCAGCCCTGTCACTCGATGCTATCATGGCTGATCAGGCCTGCAGTTTCAAAAATTACAGATAATTCACAATCTATTACTAATTGTTGCCTATTTGCTTGTTTCTCTGCATCGTAGTCCCTCAGTTGTTCAGTTGTAATTTCATTTTCCATTCCATGGACAAATTCTGAGCCTGTCATAACAATTGCTGTATTGTCATTTGCCATTTTTTAAATAGATTGGTAGATAAGTTCCCAAAACCAGCGTTAATTGGCGCAGTTGAGTTTTCCTGTGTCATACATCATGTTATCCCTGAACTTCACAAACAGATTAAGCAGTAATTTATTTCTGATGTGTGAGCTTACAATGCCCCCAAACTACTCAATTTTCTACAATACGGTGGAGACTGCTTTAAATATCCTACATTGTAACTGGTCCATTGAGCGGCCCACAATCGGGTAATAATGCAACCTCTATTTCTTTTAAGTGATTGTCTCAAATTGTTCTGCTAATGATTGACGTAGCAAGAATGAGTCCATTATACTGACCAAAGGCATCCACCAGCCAATCAATTAATACTCAATAATGGGTTATGTATTGTCTGAACCTTAATTAAACGAGGCAGCTTTCTGCTCTAGGTTACAATAACTGGTCTGCTTGAGGTTTGGGATACTGTGAGACATTGTTATGACAGATTGGGGGAGTAGAAATTTGGGGGGGGAGTGGTAGATTTAGATAAAATTGAGTGTTCACACAGTGAAATGGGAGTTGGAATGAAGAAACATTCAAAAGTCATTATAATCTGCAGCAAGGGTTTGTGCATTCTGGGATCTGTGGTTGGAGCTGTTAAATTAAATGACATGACTAAAAGTCAGAAGAGGTTGGGACAGGTTTGGAAATGATCAGTACATATGCTTTGGATTGAAGCTCTGGCTTTGTGCCACATATCCTAGCTCCTTCCATGATGGGTGTGGCAATAGCCAGATACTGTCAGTTCCTCCATCAGATGTTATGTTGGCACACCCACTGCTGCTCTTGACACATGGGTGTAATGGCTGCCAGATGTAGGCTGGGTGACATGTTTAGAAGGGAAGAAGTTATGACATTTCTAAAAGCCTTTGCATAGATAAAAGCAAATTTATATAATTTCATCAGAAATATACCTTATCTGGTGCAAGAAGGAAAAGTTAAGAGCTATTATTAACAATGTTACGCCAGTGATTTCCAGGGGGCAGGGATAGATTTTGAGAGATGAGGCACTTTGATAAAGGGTGCATCAAAAGTTATTGCAAATAGAAGAAGTAATTTACTGGTGTGGGTAGAAGATTGAGTGAATCATGAGACATATATAGGTCTTGTTCTGATTGGCTGGGGCCTCAACATTTTTCAGTTTATATCAATGATAAAGACACCAAAGTTACTAAGGTTGCTAACTTCACTGGTGACACAAAGGTAGATGAGAAACTAAATTGTGAGAAGGCCTAAAGAGGCTATAAGCAACCTGGATAATACAGTGATTAGTGAAGATCTGCTAAAGATGTATAATGTGGGGAAATTAATATTATCCATTTTGGCAGGAAAAACACAATGAAATTAGCCAAATCATGAGTAATTACAAAGGGATCAGGGTATCCCAATACACAATTTACAAAAGGTCAATATCTAGGTACAGCAAATAATTAGCAGAGGTAACAATATTGTCACTTATTATTTGAGGATTTGATTGCTAAGGTTGGAGGGTTTATGCTCAGTTATACTGGCTGTTCCTGAGACTACATCCTCTATGTACAGTGCTGCTCTCTCCTTAGTTATAGAACGATGCTCATGCATTGAAAGCAGCTGTGACTTGAGAAATAGGAGCGGCAGCAGGCTATCTGGCCCTTAGTCTGCTTTAGTATTCATTTAAATCATGTTTATTACAGTGCCATTTTCTCAGCAATTTCTGAAGTTAAATCTATTTGGAATGAATACATGATTGATCCTGCAGAACCACCTGGGTTATAGAACTCTGATCGTTCACTGACAAAATTTACCTCATTTTAGTCTCGCCAACATCTCCCTATTCAGAAAACACGCCCCCTGATCCTAGGCTCTTCAACCAGAGAAAATATCAACCTCGTATCTACCTTATCAAGCTCTTGCAAACATTTTGTATGCTTCAATGAGATCTGCTCTCATTCTTCTACAAGGCCAAGTAGACCTTGTCTAAACCAGGCCTGGTCTATTCTCAGTATATCTTCATCCACAAATTTGTCTTCCCTGCACTCTTGAGTCAAGACAACCAAAAATTTCAGAGATAAGACTAAAAATGCACATGATACTCCAGATTTCCTGCACAATGTCTTGTACAATTGCAGTAAGACTTTGTCATTCCTGTATTCAGATCTCCTTGTACTTGTTACACCTGCATGTTAACATATAACATATAACAACTACAGCATGGAAACAGGCCTGTCCGGCCCTACCAGTCCACGCCGACCATTCTCCCTGACCTAGTCTCATCTACCTGTTGGCCATTAACTACTTGTGTGCAAGCACACTGTCGCTCTTTTTGGATGGTTGGCAGGAAACGACAATCCATTTCTGTTCTCTGATCTCTCTCTGTTTGAGATCATTTAACATTGCCAAAGTATTATCTGGTTGTCTAGTTTTTCAATTGATGTAATTTTGTTATGTCCAATTTGGCTGCTGCTCATCCTTTGTGATGTAACGGCAATTCCCTTGTTTATGAATTGATTAGAAAGGTGCCATATAAATGAGAGGTGCTCGTTGTGTTCTGATATTTGGTCCTGATGACGCTGGGGCAATTTTTTTTCATTGTATCTTTTTTTCTCTGCAGTCGGGATCTGTTCAGGAACGGATGAAGTCCAAAAGTGGACTAGTCACAAATTCTACTACGGACACAAAACGACCATAGCAAAGTTCAAGGTGTCATTGCAGCAAGTAAGTCCAATGCTTAGACCTCAGAGCTTTGAGACAAACTGTTTGTCACAATAGCCACTACAATTCAAAGGTACTGCATTTGCTGGCAACTGCTTTGGAAAGCCGTGAAAGTGCATTGTGGAGAAGTCTTGATGAAATATAAACGATATTAAACCTTTTATATAGGGCAGGGTAATAGTTGAACTACCAGTCTTAAACAAGCCATGAAAATCAAATATGAATATACAAGGCATACAAATTATTACCAAGCTAGAAAACCAGATACTGGGGTGAATAAGAGTGGGAGAGTTAGAATATTAGAGATACACGATTCATTGAGGGTGGGATACTTGAGATCTGAGCTTCAATAAAGCAGTTTCTAATAGTGCCATAGACTCGTAGAGCACAGAAACAGAAGATAAACACAAAAAGCTGGAGTAACTCAGCGGGACAGGCAGCATCTTTGGAGAGAAGGAATGGGTGATGTTTTGGGTCGAGACTCATCTTCTGAAGAAGAGTATTGACCCAAAATGTCACCCATTCCTTCTCTCCAGAGATGTTGCCTGTCCTGCTGTGTTACTCCAGCTTTTTGTGTCTACAGTTGAAACCAGCATCTGCAGTTCCTTCCTACACAGCACAGACACAGGCCGTTTGACCCACCAAGTTCACGCTAACCATCATACTTGCCTATACCAGTCCTATTTATCCACTTTTGGTCCATAGTTAGCTTTTTTTTTGGCAATTCAAATGTTTGTCTAGATGCTTAAGTGTTGTAAGAGTATCTAATTCCCCCCTCAGAAAGCGTGTTTACTTTTTTTTAGTTTAGAAATACAGCTTGGAAACAGACCCTTCGGCCAACTGAGCCGGCACCAACCAGAGATCCCCGCACATTAACACTACCCTACACACACTAGAGACAATTTAGATCTAGACCAAACCAATTAATCTACAAACCTGTACATCTTTGGAATGTGGGAGGGAACCGAAGATCTCTGTGAAAACCCATGCAGATCACAGGGGGAATGTACAAACTCTGCACAGACAAGCATCCGTGGTCGGGATCGAACCCAGGTTTCTGGCGCTGTAAGGCAGCAACTCCGTGCCGCCCTGGCTTTTACAGGGAAATTGCCAAGTATTATAACACGTTAAGTTAGGTTTGGAGTTGAGGCAGGTAGAAGAACAATATTTAAAAGACCTTTGGACAGGTACAAGGATAAGAAAGGCTTAGATGGATATGGGCCAAATACTGGCAAATGGGATAACCTTAGATGGGGCATTTTGGTTGGCATAGTTGAGCTGGGCTGAAGGGCCTATTTCTGTGCTGTATGACTTGATGTAATCTTCTGAGTAGAAACTTGAGCTGTAGTTTTTGAGAGCTGCCGAACATTAAAATTTTACTTGGACCAAAGAGCTTTGATTAGTGCAGTATTGAATATGTGGGTAGAGAAAATCATGTCATAAGGAATCTTTAATCTTAGTTTGTCGTCTAGTCTTCAGAAAGTTTAGCATAGCTACCCATGAATAGTGAAGGTTCTTACTTTTGATTGCTCTCCAGGCATGTACATATTTGGATGTCAGATGTGGATAGATCCGGCTTGGTAGTATTGGCCACTTCCATGTTGATACTTCTCTGCCTCAGAAGGCAGTGGAGGCCAATTCTCTGAATGCATTCAAGAGAGAGCTAGATAGAGCTCTTAAGGATAGCGGAGTCAGGGGGTATGGGGAGAAGGCAGGAACGGGGTACTGATTGTGAATGATCAGCCATGATCACATTGAATGGCGGTGCTGGCTCGAAGGGCCAAATGGCCTCCTCCTGCACCTATTGTCTATTGATAAATGCTCATGGGTGAGCTGATGCAGAAAGGATGGAATATGAATGCGTAACAAATGTAATTTTTGATTTGTTAGCTTCCTTTAGCTTTTCCACCTGCACATAATGAGATAATTTGCAGCACGCAGGCTGGTGTCCTGCTCCACACGAGTTTCCATCCACCCCTACATTATCTCCTTGTGAATCTCCTCCCACCATATCGGCCTACTATCACTTGTCTATGGGTCATAAGTTCTAGGAGCAGAAGTAGGCCATTCCATCCATCAAGTCTACTCTGCCAAATCCTCATGGCAGATCTATCTCTCCCTCCTAACCTCATTCTGCCTTCTCCCCATAACCCTCGACACCCGTACTAATCAAGAATCTGACTATGCCGTAAAAATATCCATTGATATTTACTTCCAGCTTCCGTAAAAGGTATTGTGAAATATTTTCGCTTTAGCCCCTTAAGATGACTTCCACATATTTATTGCTCTTTGGAGATGGAATTATCCCCAGAATGTCCAGTAAAATTCATGTTTATTAAATATATTGATGGAAAATATCTCCAATATTGAAGTTTGTATATATTGATCTGAGTTGAACTTGGTGTTGACATGCTACAACTTCAACTGGCTTTTTCCAATCATTTATTTTCCAGGTGATGACCAGCCAATGGATCGAGATGAACTTCCTTGATTGCTCTTTACAAGAAGTCACCTTCTGATGGTTTGGACTAATTTATACTTGGGACTTCTGTTTTTCATCCTGCTCAAGAAATCTGCACTGGTGGTTCTTTGTCCTTTTGAACTTAAACGCTGCAATTTTCTAAACAAGGAAGGGACATTGATCTGCTGAATCTCTTGGAATGCTTTTCAGAAATTTTCTAAATCTGTTAATTTTTATTTCTCCTTGGACTTCAGGTCATGTTGCTAGATATGCTGTATGTTGAAAGAGTAAAACAGTATTTTATGCGATAATTTTTGGCTGAGGATGGAGGGAGTTGCTGCTGCTTAAAATAAATGCTAACTAAATTAGGATAGTGGTGTTGGTGAGGCTGGGGGTGGGTACATTAGATTGGGGTTGACCTAGAAGCTTAAAAAAGGTTTGAAACAATTTAATAATTGAAAACTTGCTTACATTTGGAAACTTCTGGAAAAGTCCCCATTGAAAAAACAAATGGCTCCCAATGATATCCTCGCCACTCTGATGCAAATTCAACCAAACTAAACTAAAGGATCTTGCAAACTGCAATTTTTCCACAAACAAACTTTCAGCCTTGCGTTATGACTCCAGTATCTGTAATAAGTTCCTAACGGAAAAAAAGATAAGTGTTCCTTATATTTCCAGTTTTCAAGAGGACATCTACTGGTGCTTTTTGCATACAAGCACTTTGTGCTTTCAAAGCTGAGGTGGAGGGAGGAAGAAATATAGTTCGATTTTCTGCATTCAGATTTGCACTTTTCTGGTGGTGTGTAAAGTGCACCACAATCACATCTAGTTGTTTTCATGAAGGTTGGATTTATTGCAGAGCAAAGATGCTGATCCTGGCCAAATTTAGCCTTGGGACACAGTCTCTCTTTAGGATGAACGAGGAAGAAAGAAAGCCAGTTCTGATTGCTATAGAGGGGGTGAAGTAAGAACTGCTTATCTACTAATGATCCTGAATAGTGAATGTCCTGATATGACAGCTTCTGCGCAGTCTTGCATGTAAAATGGTTGTTTGGTAAAAGTCACAAATTGCAAGCATATGGGAGATATTTCAGTCAATCAATTCCACAGGGCATCAAACAATTTTCCACATGTGGTTGGACATTTTATCAAGTGTGATTTGCATACATTTGTACAATAATGTCTAATGCAGATCAGCAATAGTTATTTTTTTTGCAACATGACCATATTTCCCCTTCCCATGTAATGTCACGCACACCTGTGCCGATTGCACAGTTACAATACAGGCTTCGGCCAAAAACTATTGGTCAAACAATGGCACTTTCTGAAGACATGTTCATTATCCACTTATGCCATCCATGGTTAACTACATGGCATTTTCTATTGGTTTATAGACCATTTTTCTTTTGCCTTATAGAACATTCCAATTGATATTCTGCAGCTAGTAATCCACCATTTTAGCCATGGGTACAGGGGAATTTATTTTAATAAGAAATATTTTGCATTAGTTTCACATGAAATCCTCATAAGAACTGTTGTTTCCTTTGGTTTCAGTGCAGTACCTGTCAATCAGAGTTCTTGATTTCTTTGCGCAATCTGTGTCTCACAGCCCAATACGATTGCAGAAACTGGGAAAAACTGATTTATTAAATAGGATTTGCAATAAATTAAGCAGTCCAACTGATCCATCCTGATCTTTGTGCTCATTATGAGCTTTGTTCTCACCCTAATCTAATCCATTTATTCTGTTGACAATTTGTTCTATAATACTTCCTCCCGCATTTAATGAAAACTGTTTGCACATGCCAAATGCAGAGTAAGACTTTAAAGTCTTGAAACCCACATCCCTCCACTCCACCATCATCTCTTTGTGCCAGAGAACAATGTTATTTTCCAGTAACAGCATTCCAATCAGCAACTTGGTTAGAATAGTCCTACATTTCAAACCCAATGTGGCAGAAAACAATTTTAGCATTTACTGTATTGAAGCTTGTTTAAAATGCATATGATTGTTGGATTATAAATTGGGACGCTTCATTCTTTCAAGAACTGAAGAATTGTCTGTTAGGAATGTTTCCAAGACTGTCTGAAGAACCTTAATTTCTGGTTCAATCTGCCCACAAATTATTTATATATCTCAACATTCTTTTGTATTGCGGAGTTACATTCTACATAACTTGTAAACATATAGTCCAAGGGCAAACCTGTGTTTTATAACTGCCTTTTCTGACATTTGACTTGGATTGGTATCTTTCTACATGCCTCGCGAACAGCTTCATAGCCGTATTTGATGATTATTCCCTGAATTGGATTGCAGGGAAATGTGTGAATGAAATTGAGGGATTTATTTGAAAGGTTGCATAGACTTCCTATGTCGTATGAAATATGAGCTATTTAGATGTCGGTACCATCCTAACCTGAAGTCGGGTAGCTCCTAACAAATACTGATTCTGAATTTAGTTCTGTTTTTAAGTTTGAACTTCAAACTCATTATTTAGAAAGATCAGGTGGCAATTTATTTTTATATGGATAATTTGGAAAATAAAAATCATGCTTTCAAAATATTTGTGCAAGTAAATATAACTGAGTTCGCTACACAATGACTGCCCAAACCTAGCTACCATTATTTAGCATTTCAGTCCCTCTGCTTAGGGAATGGTTACCCTGAAACCTGCCTCAATAACCTTGATTCACCTTTGTCTCTCATTAACTGGTTCCTGTAGACGGTTTGATCTGACGGGAAGTTGACTACAATAATCACTGGATTGCACGTAGGAAACGGGTTCGGGTGGGGGAGGATCCTTAGCTAATGGTCTTGTTTTTTTGTTATTGTCTCAAGGAATGACACAAGATGGAGTATTGATTATGCAGCTTAAGTAGAAGGTAGCTAAATGCACTCAGCAGGACTGCTTCCCTACAGAATAGCTTCCCTAGCTATTTTAATCCTAGTACTGTAATCATGAATGTTGGATGTGTTCTGTGTCTGAACTGTATGCTTGCTCTCTTCCTCAGATTCTCATGGTGTTGAAAAATAGATTTGGCTTGTTTCCAGGTGAACATCAAACTCCAGGGATATTTGTATCATGAATTTAGTAGGTCTAAAATGATGGAAAATTACAGTTTGAGAAAATTTAGTCTATCTCGGTGCCAGAACTAATTGATAGACAAATGAGCTGTGACCACGGTTAATGAGTTTGGAGGTACCTGAAGATGTTGTGCGATTGATGGTTGTTCAACCACACATTTTATGATTATAAGAGCTTGCAAAATATCTCAATCTGTTCAAGATCACAAGATAAAAGGTCCAGGAAGGTTTTATTCAACCCATCTTGATCAATTGTGGAATCCAACCATCCTGTACATTTGTTCAGAATATTTCCTGCTACTGGAGAAGGCCTTTCTATACACTTACAAGAAAGCATATTGTATCACTATTCCTGCTATTATCAGGATTCCAGCCACCTGCTACTTTACTGGAATTGAAGTAAAAATAAATGCTAGTTAGGTGCAGATGAGATTGGGTTGCCAATGTGGGGTTGGTGCCTTGAAATCTCCATCTCGCACTGCATGCCAAGTAGATTGGCTACTGTTGGTAATAAAGGCCTGTTATTCTTTGGATAGACTCTGCCTTTGTCATATAGTGCTGAATGGTATCTGTGCAATTCGGCAAGGGTGAGTGCTGACTTTGTCCCTGATCTCTTTTCACTGATGTACATGGAAAGAGCAGGCCATTTGTATTTTTTAATGTACATTTTGTAATATTTAGTTTTGCCGAGTTTCTGGTTCCTGGGCTGCCCTCCTGTGGACTCTCAGTCATGTGTTTTGCCATAAGGGGAGGGGGTTGGATTAAGCTAAACCAAGTCCTATTTCTCAATCATCAAACAATCCTCACCCAAACACTCATCAGGAATCATTGGATAATGATCAGAAAGACCAGTGATCTGACTTTCTTTTTGATTTTCCTTCAAGATGTGCCAAATTAGCTCCCTTGCAATGATCCCTGGCTGATTTAACACAAACTGGAAATGTAACCTGGGTCAGTTACAGGCTATTTTTCTCCCAATGAATCACCAAGGAAAAGCTGTCTGCCTATTACTTTGAAGGAAAACCTGGTCTATGCACTTCCTTATGCTGGGGAAACTGGCAGATACTCAAATAATGGGACAAATTACTGAAGCTACCAAAACCAAACTGTTGGGAGGAGGGCTAGTTTGGACTATATTCTAATGATACTGCTTTACTATTTTGACCAACTAAAACAATGATGTCACATCTCAAGTTTGTGTGTTGTTGGCAGCTGGGCTGTTCAAATTAAAACACAAACAGCAAAACCCTTTTTTGTGTACACTGACAAATAGCTGGGCTATTTGTTGTCTGTGACTAGTATACTAATTTCTTGGCCCAATCATCAATGATAAAAGCATAAGATAGCAATGATACATTTTTATATATATGGTAATTGCCTAATTACAAAGGTCTCTTTAGTTTAGACTGAACTGCCAAAGGGATTAAATTCTATACTGTTATTGCTGATGATACAAAGATAGCAGGGAAATCTGATTGAAATACTGCCTTTAAAAAGCTTGGCTAGTATGAAATAGCTGGTGTGCAACCGAATAATGGATTAATTACTGGATCCCTTTAAGATCAAAGTGTAGAAAATGTCACTTGAAATAAATGTTGATTATTTCTGAGCTACCAAGTGGACCTGCTTGCTGTATTACACATTGCAGTGATCTGGTGAAATAGCTTTTTGTAAATATTGCCGCCATTGTATGAATGCAAGCCATATCTTGATACTCACTGATAGTCCACATTATCAGGAAATCTTTTCTCTCGGTGTTCTGTGAAATAAGATAAGGATGATTTTATAAAGTTCTTTTCAAAGGGTCGCTTCTTTTGATTAATGCATTCTCAGAGGAATTTTCAGTTCATCTTAAACTTAACCTTGTTCTCCTGATATTCAAGTAGATTTACGTCACACTGGTTACAGGCTGATGAACAATGACCGATTTCAGCGGTGCTGAATCCAATTGCAGTGGATTCACTGCTGTTTTGGTTAACATTAGCTTTGTAAATGTACATCGCAAATGGTTCTGTGGATTTCACAGGATAATTCCTCTCCACATTGCTGTGGAATGATTTGTAACCACGTCAACAATAAGAGTAATGGGTTTAAGTATGGAAATGGGTTAGGGGAGAAGGGTGCTCCTCATGATTTGCCTATGTGTCTAAAACTGTCTCCTTGACCTATTGCCATGCTGCAGTGACCATGGGACAAATAATTCCATCAGATGACAGCATGTTACAGATTCTCTTTGCATGACCTTTAAATTTTAGGATTTTTCCACACACTATTTTTTTGGGTAACTCTGCTGCTTCTGTATGACAAATGGATCTTATTTGAGAAAATATAAATAATTTTCAATTATTTTACACAAGCCAGCAGTAATCCTTTGGTCTCAGAATTACAGGTTACAATTCTATTCTTCCTCTAATGTGTTCCCACTGCCCTTCCCTCTCCATGCTCTCAAACCTTCTCAAGTTGTCCCCAACACTGTGCTGTTTCGTCCTCCCCACCACATCCTCGTCCTTTACCTCACACCATTCCTCAACCTTTTACTTCTATCCCTCCCTCCCTATCCCCCCTTTTCTTGACCCTCTTCCTCTTCTCTCCCCCCCCCCCCCCCCGCCCCCTGTTGTGTTGTGGCTGCAGTAATTCTGAGCCAGAATGAAAAGCCTGGCCAAAGTCCAAATCATGTTCCAGTCATCCATCACCCTCAACAATAACATATATAAAATGAAGGAGGTGAGAAATTTGTGCTGAAGAGGCAATAGAGACCAACGTATCTGATAAACCTTCATTTTTACTCCATAGAGGTATAATTTTCAAATGGTGACCAGAATAATGATCACAAACACAAAGTTAAGTTATATTGTGTTTAATTTTTACAGATCGTGCAGAGAATCACTCTGTGATACACAGCAGTAAAATTCTGCAGAATATTTGTGGCAGTCCAAACCATTCTCTCTTTATTGATATTGAGGTTAGTTGCCCACTGCTCCTGTTGGGAAAATTGATAAGAAAAATGAAGCAATGGCTCAAACAGCATTTAAACTGGGGATCGTCAACACAGTCTGAGCATATTAATCAAAATAACAAGAATAAGAATGCACAATTTATTCCCATGGTTTGTGAATGCAAAGTGTACAGTATTAGAATCAGTGCATCACTATAAAGATATCCTATTCAATTCCCCGTTTACCCCATTGCGAGAGTCTTGATTATTTGTTACTTTCAATATGTCTGAACTTCAACACAATGTTGGTTACTTATTTAACAGTAGAGGGCATACTATCTTGTTAAACGATTGTACATTTTCTCACAGCTGTTCGGCAGTGTTTCTCTGGCACTTTTTCCCCGCAGTAAATAATCAGTTTCACAATATTCTTATATACATTTATTAAAAAATCTTATTTGTCTTAAAGTTGGCAACTCTTAACAGTTCACTGGTAACCAATTAGCCTTAATAAATTATATCCCTGTGGCAATATGTAATTTCAACAGATTTTCTGCAATCGTAACAACCTGTTACCAGGACCGGAATAAAACACATGTTAATAAACAGGGATAACAATTGTGCTTCCTTTTAATTTTGCCTCAGTCCTAATTGAAACATACAAGATTAGTTTATTAAGGGATTGGACCTGCTAGAGGCAGGAAACATGTCCCTGATGTTGGGGGAAGTCCCAAACCAGGGGCCACAATTTAAGAATAAGGGGTAGGCCATTTAGAACGGATATGAGGAAATACTTTTTCACTCAGAGTTGTGAATCTGTGGAATTCTCTGCCTCAGAAGGCAGTGGAGGCTAATTCTCTGGATTCTTTCAAGAGAGAGTTGGATAAAGCTCTTAATGATAGCAGTCCACAGATATGGGGAGAAGGCAGGAACGGGGGTACTGATTGTGCATGATCACGGTGAATGGTGGTGCTAGCTCGAAGGGCCGAATGGCCTTTTCCTGCACCTATTGTCTATTGACTAATTTCCATAAAGAAAGCTCATCACCAAGTCCACTTCCTCAGAAGATTGAAAAAATTTAGTATGCTGCTGAATACTTTATCGAACTTCTTGGGGTAGAAAGCATACTGATTGATTGCATCACAGCCTGGTTCGGTAACTCAAACATCTTGGTGTGAAGAAAGTGGTACACATTGCCTGGTCCATCACTGGTAACGACCTCTACCATCAAAACTATCTACAGGAGGTGCTGCCTCAAAAAGGCAGCTAATATCAAAGACCCACACCACCGTACACACATTCTCATCTTGCTGCTACCATTGGGACGAAGGTACAGGAGCCTAAGAGCTGTAATCAACAGGTTTAAGAACAACAAACATCAGGTTCTTGAACTACATTCTCAATCCTAACCACAACCCCACCAACAAATTATTCTACACTTTGTTTTTGGTTGCACTATGTATTTTATTTTTGCACTTATGGTCAGTATTAATGATTATTCTTTTATTGTATTATTGATTATTGTACATTTGTGTTATTATATTAATGGGCCTGTAAAGCTTCAAAAAGTAAGAATGTAATTGTTCTGTTCTTCACAATTAAATCCTCTTAACTTCCTTCCTACAAGCCAAGGGCAGGGCCCTGATAACAGTGCTCCTCCGTTAAATGGTCTTCAACCCTGTCCATCACCCACCAAGGTTCCCACACTCCCCCTGCAATCCTAACGCTCCCTTTCCACACACTGGGGCCCCAATTCCCATCGTGTTTTGTAATTTCTGTAGCACACCATGTAGGCCTGGTCACAGGCCTCCATTCTGAAAAATAATCTGCTATAATAGGTGGCTAACAATGGAAGCATTCTGCAGATCAAGTAGCTTTGATGGAGAACAAAGTTCAGGTTGATGACCTTTCAAGTAATAGAAGAATCAAGTGTGAAATATTATTTTGGTCTACTAGCGGCCCACTAAATATTTCCAGCTTTTTCGTTCAATTATCATCTTGACTTCTCGGGCCTAACAGGCTTAGAAGAAGCAGAATAAAGGTAGCAGTGTGCCTTAAAAGTTTGTGTACAGGTAAGGCGTGATGTTTTTTGGGCCTGACATCGTTAGCAGCAAATATGTGTCAGGCTTTAATGGAGCAGTAATTTTGTGAGAATCTGCATAGTTTAATTTATTATCACATGTACCGAGTACAGTGAAAAGCTATTGTTTGCGTGCTATCCAATCAAAGAAAAGACTATTCAAGCCATCCACAGTTTACAGATGCAAGGTGCAACATTTAGTGTAAGATAAAGTCCAATTAAAGAAGTAGATGTGAAGTCAGCACCGTACGCTAACTTATGAGACCCATAGCAGCACTTCCATCTCAAAGTTGCAGCGAGTTGTAGACTTAGCTTATGAGAGGACCATTCTGTTGCCTGATAACAACTGGGAAGAAACTGTCCCTGAATCTGAGGTATGCATTTTCACAGTTCTGCATCTCTTGCTTGACTGGAGAGTGGAGAAAAGGGAGTTACTGAGGTGAGACTAGTCCTTAATTATGTTGGTGGCCTTGCCAAGGCAGCGTGACGTGCAGATGAGTCAATGGAAGAGAGGTCTGTTTGCATGATGGTTTGGTCCACAACTCTGCAACGTTGAGAGTGTAGGCCAGAGTGTAGGTCAGA
Source organism: Rhinoraja longicauda (assembly GCF_053455715.1). NCBI lineage: Eukaryota > Metazoa > Chordata > Chondrichthyes > Rajiformes > Arhynchobatidae > Rhinoraja > Rhinoraja longicauda. The sequence continues at coordinate 8,093,288 of NC_135996.1, forward strand.
GTGTAGGCTTTGGTGGATACTGAGATTCAGTGAGGAGGGTATGCAAAATCAAGGAAAGAAGTTTAAGGTTTATTTCTCCTTATGTGTACAAGATGTATTTTCCAATGTGCATTAAGGGGGCAGTTATGGCAGTTAGTAGAGTGGTATGCTCCTTGTCATAAAGAAATCAGGAACCAGTCGTGTCTCTGACAACTATGTCTGCAGGAAGTATTGCTAACTGCAGCTCCTCACAGACCACATGCAGCAGTTTCTACACATTGAAGAATATATAGGAAGCAAAGAGATTTAGATAGTAGCTTCACTGGGGTAAGCACACCAAGGTTCAGCAAGATGGATGAGTGACTGCCAGGCCAGTGCAGCAGTTCCCTGTGGTGATCTACCTCTAAAATAAGTATGTCATTTTGAAAATTGTTGGGGGAGGCGGAGTAGCCTCTCAGCTGCAAATAGCAGCAGTAGCCACCAGAACAGCAGTACCACGCCTGACTCTGTTGCACAGCAGGGTCGGGTGAGTCTAGGCGAGCAATAGTGATAGGAGACTGTGTAGTCAAAGATAGGCGTTTATGTAACTGCAAACCAGACTTCAGGATGATGCCTTCCTGTGTCAAGAAGATGTCTGAGCAGGCACAAGACATTCTGAGAGGGGCAAATGAACAGCCAGAGGTTGACGTCCACATTGGTATGAATGATATGCAAATGAAGGGAGGTATGGTCCTGCAAAGAAAGTTCAGGGATTTAGGTTAGTTAAAAAACAGGACCTGCAATGTTATAATCTCAGGATTATTACCTGCGCCATGAGCTAATGAGGCAAGCCGTGGAAGGATAATACAGTTTAATACTTGCCTAATTGGCTGGTGCATGAGAAAGGGTTTCAGATATATAGGGTTCATTGGGCTCTCTTCCAGGGCAGGTGGGACCTGTACGAGAGAGACAGGTTGCAAATTAACAAATATCCTTGTAGTGAGGTTTACTGGCACTACGTGAGAGCGTTTAAACCAGAGTGTGGAGAAGGGGAGGGAATCACAACAGCAGGTTAGTATGTGGAAAGATTGGAAAGTAGTAATTACAACAAGTAAGTATGAAAGGAAGGACAGGCAGAGACAGGTTAATGAACATGATGAAACTGATGGGTGGAAGTGTTTATTTCAATGCAAGGAGTAGTATGGGTGGAACAGATGAAATTAGAACCTGTATCAGGGCATGGAACGATAAAGTTGTGATCATTAGAGCTTTAGTTTGAGGAACAGGACAGGCAGCTCAACGTTGAAGGGTTTTGATATTTTGGTCATTGAAAGAGAGGTAAGAGGTAGAGGATTTGTGCTACTAATCAGGGAAAATGCCTCCACTGTAATGGCATGAACTCAATGGCATGAACTTTGAATTCCCCAATTTTAGACAACCTCTCACCTCTCTTTTCCCCCTTCAAAGTTCATGCCATTGGGTTGTTGTGCTACCCCAGCGGAATATGAGATGTTTCTTCAGTCTACATGTGACCTCAAGCTAGCAATGGAGGAGCCCAGACAAAAAGGTCTGTATAGGAAGGAAAATTTGAATGATTAGCAACCAGGAGATCCAGCAAGCCTTGGCTGATCAAGTGCAAGTATTCAGCGAAACTGTCACCTCGTCTAAACTAGGTCTTGCTGGTGTAAATGAGGCTGCAGTAGGAGAATCGAATGCAGTAGATGAGGTTGGAGAAAGTGTATATTTAAGGTTTGGTCAAACTGTCCTTTAACTGAAAATTACCATGGTTGAAAACCTCCATGTTTTACCCAACAACATATTGAAAACCATCCACATCAAATTCAGTTTTGAAACAGACTGCACATTTCACTTCTCACTCTGTAGATGCCTTACCTCATTGACTTAAGTCTCTTCCTTTGTGTTTATCAGAAGGAAAGTCTTGATTTTGTGATAGAGTGCCTGGACCCCCTTCTTCAATTTTTTCCAGTAATCTTTGGAGTCCATGGCCTCCTGATAGGCAATGTCACTCAGCACACAGTTGTATGGGTTTGCATCCAAGCACGTTACATTATTGAGATGGCACTGCTTGTCCAGTCTGCTACAGTTACACACCTTGTAATTGCATGGTTTCCTTTGGAAATTGCTGGGCTGGTAGTCATTGGAATGCAGAGTGATGCCAGTCTTTTTGTCCATGATGCCCCTAATACGGGACATGCTGCTATTCAGACAGTTGCAGTACCAAGCGCTCCATCTAGCCCAGCTGTAGGAAGAACTGTCCAGTGAGATCACAATAGTCTGTGGCTCAGGTGATTTTGTGATTTCTATATTTCCCCCCACCACTTGGGTCACTCGTTCGTGAAACACAATGGCAGTTTTATTTTCCTCTCTTTTGGCCACAACAATATTTTCAGTTATTTTATTTGGGGTGGTGACTGTCACATTATCAATGTTTTCATTCCCCACAGTGACCACACGCTCATCTAATGCATTTGTATCTGAATAATGTTTGGTTATGATTTCTCTGCCATTGGTTAAAATGACAGAGTCGTTATTGTTTTCAGACTTGGTAATCTTAATTTCTGATCTATTGCTGAGTACGAGGGATGAAGCACTATTAGTATTGGTCCCATTTGAGGTGGCAACAATAATTTCATCACCTTTATTTAAGACAATTGGAGTTCTACTGGAGTTTTCAGATTCCTCAGAGTTGGTTATGATGATCTCAGCCCCACCGCCACCACCGCCACCACCGCCTAGCATGATGGGTATCGACGTATCATTGACCCCTGTTTCTGAACTGGCAATGATGATCTCGTCGCCAACTCTTAGCACAATGGGCATCCTATTCTCTGTCCCCGTCCCGTTTGAATTGATGATCAGAATCTCTGCACCACTATTCACTGGCACTGGGACTTCAGTATGGTTGGCTGCTATGTCATCCTGGGTCTCTGCCTCAATACGGGTGGAGTTAGAAAGAACAATGTGGGCCAAGGCCTCAAGGAAGGTGTATTTGGCACTGGTAGACTGGGCACTAGTGGGCTGGCCACGAGTGGATTGGGTACTAGTGACTTGGGTACTAGTGACTTGGGTACTAGAGGATTGGGTATTAGTGGCTTGGGTACTAGGGGATTGGGTACTAGTGGACTGGTTTCTATTGGACTGGGTACCAGTAGATTGGCTACCAGTGGACTGGGTACTAGTGGGCTGGTTTTGATTGGACTTAGTAGATTGGTTACCAGTGGACTTAGTAGATTGGTTACCAGTGGACTGGGTACTAGTGGAATGGTTGCTGCTACTGCTGCTCGCTATGGCAATTACCACGGTTGCCTGGTCACTGGACTCGATGATGGTCACGATGGTCGAGGTGGCAGTAGGCAGGACGCTGGCGGTCGAGGCAACGACGGGCAGGGAGATGACGGGATGGATGCTTGAGGGCTGGGGGCGGCTGCTGCTGGTGGTGGTCGTGGTGAGCAGCGACTGCGCACTGCTACCCGGCGCCTTCTCCTCCTCAACCAGCTTCAGCACCACCTGCTCCTGCACGGCAGTCAGCGCGGCCCCGAGCAGCATCAGCTGCACAAGCAGGAAGGTTAAGGTCGCAGGTCGCATAGCTGTCGCTTGTGTCCTCAGGCGGTAAGTCGCGGGCTGCACCGACCATCGTGGCGGCCATTAGCGGCAGCGACGGTTGCCGGCGGCGCGCGCGTATCCAAGGGCGCCCTTTCTGCCGTCACGTGCCTCGTGCACCCACCCTGACCAATCGCGCGGCTTCCCGCCCAAACACCGCGGGTTGTCCGCTCGCCAGCCCAACGCCGCCATTAATCCTGGACCACCCCGACCACACACTTGTCCACAATTACCGTCCACACGTTCTTAAAATATTGTCGGTTGTGTTTGATCTCTTCATGTGGTGCGGTTACCCTTGGCCACAAATGGTAAAGAAAGACAATATGACAATACACAATAGGTGCACGAGTAGGCTATGCGGCCCTTCGAGCCAGCAACGCCATTCACCGTGATGATCATGGCTGATCATTCACAATCTGTATAAGAAAATAACTGCAGATGCTGGTACAGATCGAAGGTATTTATTCACAAAATGCTGGAGTAACTCAGCAGGTCAGGCAGCATCTCAGGAGAGAAAGAATGGGTGACCTTTCAGGTCGAGACCCTTCTTCAGACTGATGTCAGGGGGGCGGGACAAAGGATCTGTACCCCGTTCCTGCCCTCTCCCTGACCACACTATCATTAAGAGCTCTATCTAACTCTCCTGAAAGCATGCAGAGAATTGGCCTCAACTGGCTTCTGAGACAGAGAATGCCACACATTTATATGTAACCCATTGACTCCCACTGATGGGGACTGAAAGTACAATAATGCGAAGTATAGCCACTGTGAGAACTGGATATTTGGTCACGGTGACATGGCCACCTAGTTTTGATGGCGGCTGATGCCTTTGGATGTGATCCTCGTCACTAATCAGAGTAATTCACCACCTGCATAGACTAATTCACCACCTGCATGAATAAAGGGAATCCCTACCAGTGGGATTCAATGGGTTACAAATGCCAAGGCAATGCCACGCCAGATTCTTGGGGAGGTGTAATTTCCTCAGCATCGTTATTCAAAAAAGATGCAAAGAACCAGGAACCAGGAGCCACTATTGTCATGTAGAGAACTGCCAGGCAGTGGGATGGCTCAGATTGGCTTTTCCAAGGAATGGTGAGCTTGAAGACAGAGCAGACACCACATCCATCCTGCAGCTGCTGGGACCACAGAGGCAGCATCACCAAATGATAGGAGCATCTAAAAGTTTCCGATCTTCCATCAAACAGCTGGCTCAGGTAACTTTATGCTGGCAGGAAGGTTGATAAGCAGAGGATACCTACATGGATAAGGGTTTAGAGAGCCATGGGCCCAAATGGGAGGACCCTACGATACCAACTTGGTCCACATGGACAGTTTGGGCTGAAGGTCATGTTTCCATGTTGAATAGTTCTATGACTCGAAGCTAGATGAGTTAAGTTCATCAGATTTCCTTCCCTCACAGACATTAGGGAACTACGTGGTCTTGTACTTCAATCCAGTCGATTCATGCCTTCTGTCTCCAGATTGAATCCCAGATTTAATTAATTATTTGAATTTAACACCACAAGGATGCATGCAAGTACAACAGGCAGTGAAGAAAGCCAATGGAATGTTGGCCTTCATAACAAGAGGAGTTGAGTATAGGAGCAAAGAGGTCCTTCTGCAGTTGTACAGGGCCCTAGTGAGACCGCACCTGGAGTACTGTGTGCAGTTTTGGGCTCCAAATTTGAGGAAGGATATTCTTGCTATTGAGGGTGTGCAGCGTAGGTTTACTAGGTTAATTCCCGGAATGGCGGGACTGTCGTATGTTGAAAGACTGGAGTGACTAGGCTTGTATACACTGGAATTTAGAAGGATGAGAGGGGATCTTATGGAAACATATAAGATTATTAAGGGGTTGGACACATTAGAGGCAGGAAACATGTTCCCAATGTTGGGGGAGTCCAGAACCAGGGGCCACAGTTTAAGAATAAGGGGTAGGCCATTTAGAACGGAGATGAGGAAAAACTTTTTCAGTCAGAGAGTTGTGAATCTGTGGAATTCTCTGCCTCAGAAGGCAGTGGAGGCCAATTCTCTGAATGCATTCAAGAGAGAGCTAGATAGAGCTCTTAAGGATAGCAGAGTCAGGGGGTATGGGGAGAAGGCAGGAACGGGGTACTGATTGAGAATGATCAGCCATGATCACATTGAATGGCGGTGCTGGCTCGAAGGGCCAAATGGCCTACTCCTGCACCTATAACACACCACAAAGACAGCCTTCTTCCACCTCAAAAACATTGCCCGTCTCCGTCCATCCTTCTCCTTTACAGCTGCAGAAACCCTCATCCACGCCTTCATCACCTCCCGTCTGGACTACTGCAACAGCCTCCTCTATGGCTCACCCTAAAAAATCATCAGTAAACTTCAATACATTCAAAACTCCGCTGCCCGTCTACTCACCCACTCCCCGATCCGGGACCATATCACCCCCGTCCTTTACAAACTCCACTGGCTCCCCATCCCCCAGAGAATCCAATACAAAATCCTCATGACCTACAAAGCCCTCCATAACCTGGCCCCATCCTACCTGACTGACCTCCTCCACAGGCACACTCCCACCTGCACCCTCCGCTCTGCTGCTGCCAATCTGTCCCCCCCCCCCCATCCGGACCAAACTCAGATCCTGGGGGGGCAGGGCTTTTTCCATCGCTGCTCCCACCCTATGGAACTCACTACCCCAAACCGTCAGAGACTCCTCCTCACTCACCACATTCAAAACATCACTGAAGTCTCACCTCTTCAGCACTGCCTTCAACCACTGAAAGTCACCTCACCTTCTGTCTCCTTTCTCTGTTCGTTAACTTATTTATCTATTTATTCACTTCTCTATGTTCTAGAAATCCCTGTAAAGCGTCTTTGAGTGTTTGAAAAGCGCTATATAAATGTAATGCATTATTATTATTATTATTATCTATTGATTTCCTTTTGTGCTGTTATTACCCTCCCATCTTCTCAGAGTCTGAAACAAACTTATTTTCTCCCTTTCCCATTTCTAATAGTCTTGGATTTGAAATAACTCTTCCTTTTTCCACAGATGTTGCACATCCTGCTGGCTGTTTCCAGTATTTCCTTCAGATTTCCAGCACATGTAATTTCTATTGCAGTCTGGACTGCATAAGGTTAGTAAAGAGGAGATTTTAGATATGCTCAGTATATTATTCTTACATCCTCTTGTAATTTGATGTATGCAATACTCTAGCAGTGCTTTCATACAACTCCAAGAAGATGCCTTGATAAATCTGGTTCTCCACAGATTATTTAATGGTTTCTCACAGTGGCAGAGAATTGAATAGTGCTGGAAAAAGGCAATGATACAAATCTGCAGTACTACTTTCATAAGTTCCCATTTATCATAACGAGCATAGAAAATAAGCATACAAGAAAAGACAACATTTGCAAAACTGAAATATGTACTTTGGACTCCATTGCCATTTATACAATAGTATTTTAATACTTCTCCTACATGTGATATAAATATGAACATCTACAGTTATGGTCCAAATACAAACCTCCAGACTGGAAGAAAATTGAACAATTGAAACACACAAGCCCAGTTCATGACAATCCATGTGCAAAGGTCCAGCTAGCATGCAATAATGTGCCTTGTATTGCTTGACAAGTTTAGTTAGCAGCTTATTCCAAAATGTAACCAGCTCCTAGGTTGTTTCCTCTACTCAGCTCTACCAACATGAAAACCATCCTATTTCTGTCTCTGCATTGCAGAACGATCTGTGCATCAGGCACACTCCCCGTCTATTTCCCACAAGCCTACCCACGCCAATTCCAACAAGACACAACCTCAATTCCAAATTGTGCGAGAACACAGTGCTCAGAACATAAACACGAAAATGTTCCAAAAAACACTGAAGCATAATGGCATACAAGTACAGTTTATCTTGTATATTACAATATCATATCATATCATATATCATATATATACATACATTGGCACCAACAAATTAAATAAGACTTGTGGGAACACAGTGGTACATTCACACAGGAGGATTGACACTCCAAATTTATGAATCCTTAATTCCATTAAAATATTGAGAATCTCTATCACCAACGGTATTATAACAGTTTCACCATGACAGTTCTTTCTAACTCAGTGCAGTGTTGAAGTGAAAAATACCTCAAGAACAAAAAACGCTTCAAACAATCAACAATCAATAACCCTTGAATTGTATGCATGTTCCCATAGCTGAATATTTAGAAGTATAGACAGGAAGGAGAGAATCTTGTATTCTTAACATTCCCCTGATATCTTCTTTTTATCAATTTATCCTCTTAACCTCTTTTCCTGGATTTTGGGAGTTTTAGGAAATGGATTTCAAGGGGTTTCCACCTACAGATTATGAGAGAGACAACAACTCAAGAGGTGAGATACAAGAACTCCAGATCGGAGAAGTACACTAGGTCAGCTTCTCATCAGCCACAATAACACTGAATGGTATATCAAATTGGAGAGACTGAATTGAAACCTTCTATTAACACTTCTCTGATTGTACAGGGGGTTAGAGATTATTTTTCCTCGTTCTCATCAATTTTACTCTTACTTGTATGGGTTTTTATTTCAACCTCCTGTTCACTTTTTTTCTGTTCAAGGTGAGAAAATGGAATTTTCAGAAAGATTAGTTTTTAAAAAACATTACTGATATTATAAAAAAACATTCTCGTAGACATTTCATACCACATGTATGTATTAATGAGTCTCTTTCCTGAGGTTTATCATCAAAATATGGACTTTTTCCTGTGTCAGCTAGAGGATTGACATGGGGCTCAATTCTCGTTTCTGCCAACACTAATGGCATAAATACATTTGCCTTGGAACAATATACAAAGAGGCAACATATTTTTGACTAACTGGAATTGGATTTTTTTCAGGGTGTAAGCAGATAGCTTGTGTTCAACCTCTGACTCAAGGACTATACCAGAAGTTGTAGAATTATAATTCGGTCAACAAACTAGTCATCTCTTTTAATCTCAAAACTGAAATTGCTTGTTACTGTTGTAATTATTAGTGGTTCAAACCCCAAACGAAAGGGAGGAACTTACAATTTGCCATTTAATGAAAAGCGTCAAAATTAGTTTAATTTGTGATGTATTTAAGAAATGTGAAACCCACCCTGTGGCTTGTGAGTAGATTCTATTTCTTCCCCAATATGTTACAAAAACGTAGCTTAACCAGTCTTCTGGCTTCATTTAGAATTAGAGTGGTTCTCTTTACTCTCCACTTAAGAAGCAATCAACAAAATAGATTAAAAAAGCAAGGGCATTCAATTAATTTGGAATCTTATGAGAAGGAACCATTCCAAATATCTTACCAGAAGGCACACTCTGTGTGTTAATGCTGATATTGTTTGTATATTTGACCTTAGCCGTCGTTAATTGAGAGAAGCAGGAGGTTATTGATATAGGCATAACTATTGGCCATATCTGCTTCTTACACTCAATTCACCATTCTTCATGCCCATTTTTGCAGGCCGATTCTCAGGATCTCTGCAAGTGCTTAATCCTCCCTTCACCCACTTTCCACAAATAAGCATTTTCCAGCAGGCAATTTGGTGGTTGGTGGTTGGTAGGTACCCAAGTCAATTTATTTCTTCTACAACCCTGAGGTGCCTAGTCTGACTATAACGCTTTTGCAGAACTCAGCTAGCATAGCAGGTATTAGAAATTGAACCCACCACCTTTGGTCTCCAGGCTTTAAAGAACAAATTATGATGGTTATTCCAATGGTTATAGACCACTGTTAAGAGTGTGCTCGGAGGAAATTTACTTTAAAGCAGTCCATATTCCCCAACACTATTCTTGATTTTTTTTTACATTGTTTGCTTACATGTGCTTATTATTCAAAAAGTATATTTTCCACATTCAGTATAAAGCAATCCAGTAGATTTCCACCAAAAACAAAAAATCAGATTCTCTAGGTTTCTGAATTTCCATTTAACGCTTCATCCAGCCTGTTAAGAAAAGAAAGGTTATAAATAAGAAGAAAAATTCAAGGTCATTAATTAGGCTTTCTGTAGCTTGACTATCAATGGCTCTAGCTCACTCTGCCATTAAATTGATCAATATCCACCATATCCAGCAAACCCCATGGCAAAGAGAGAGTTAGATTGAGCTCTTAGGGCTAAAGGAATCAAGGGATATGGGGAAAAAGCAGGAATGGGGTACTGACTTTAGATGATCAGCCATGATCATATTGAATGGCGGTGCTGACTCGAAGGGCCGAATGGCCTACTCCTGCACCTATGTTTCTATGCAATGTTTAACAGACTTATTTCATCATGCAAGTATTCCATTACATATTATTAATCAATTTTAGTCCAAAGATGGCACACTCCATTTCTGATGTGATTTATTTTTCCTCAACTGATGTCCCTGATCCTCACTGTCCTGTTGCATTTCCTGCATGTCTGCTCTCATTACTTCTGTTTCCCTTTCATAGTGATTTCCTTATCTGCACCTTCTTTTTCGCTAGCTTTCATATTCATTGGTTGAGCTTCTATCATTTCCAAAGGAAATGTGATATTGTCATCAAACCTTTATCAGTATATCAAGGTGCTAATTCCATCAACAACACCCTCAACAATTTTCCCCATCCTTCGGCATCTGCATGTGAAAATATAGAAAGCACACTTTTGTTTTCCTCTTTTCCCAACATTCATCTTGTAAATATTCCAAGACTTGCCATCCCAAGAGTGATCATTACCAACTAAAAAAAATGATGCCAGAAGATTGTAAGACTATTAACATTATATTATTGTTTAAAGAAAAAGGAGGAAGGAATGAAGTGATTACAAGAGAGAATAACAATGGTATTAAAATAGTGTTTAAAAATACTCAGCATGGTCACAGTGAAGGGTCATGACCTGAAGCATTAACTGTGTTTTTCTCACCAAAGAATCTGCCTGACCCGCTGAGTATTTCCTGTATTTCTGTTTTTACTTCAGACTTTTCATAACTGCAGTTTTTTCATTTTTTAAAAACGTTATTGACTCCACTAGAACCCCAAATAGGTGGGATATCATAGAATGGGTACAGCACAGTAGAGGTGACCATTCAGCTCACCTTCTCCACTGAAAAACTCTCCAGTTCCACCAATGGATCTTTTTCTATGATCATACAAATTTTGCACAATCATAAATTTCCGTCGCTTGAAGGTTACAATGGAACTGATTCCACCTCATCTAAAGGCAGTTAATTCAATATTCTAACCACATTGCATTTTAAAAACAAAAACTTTATCTCACATTACTCTTCGTTCTCTTTTCTCTTTTTCATGCCTGTGACCTCTAGTTCACAACACATGCTGCTAGCGTTTTCTTTGTGATTGTAATCATTGGCATAGCCTACCAACACCTCTAAAAACCTAAATGTCATTATTTCATTTTCCAGCCACGTGACATGTTGCTCTGAATTTTAATTTCTTCAATGAAGCTATTTTAGAGTATTGACAAGTTAAATGTTTTCTTCTTGAAAACTACACATCCATTTTCAGTAGCAACATGACTTTCCATCCTGTATGTGATCCTTTAAGTTTGGACATTCTCATTTCAATTAGTCCCACATTTTATTTCCTCCCACAAGCGGACTGAATGTTAAAAAAATTCTGTTTTCTATTTTTCAGTGAAAGTTGAACAGCAGCAACATCTATATACTAAAACTCTCGTTTGTTTGTTTGTTTGTTCCTGAACTATAGCCAAAACGGTACACAATAGCGCGACAATTTTAGGCCCACCTTACTCACCGTCTTCCCTTTGGTGCTAATGGTAGAAGTTTAATTGAAATTGGTGTTATATTTTTAAAGTTATTCACATTTTAAAGTTTAAATCTATCTCCTAGGGAGGGAGGGTGAGGGGGAGAGGATGAAGGGGAGGGGGAGATGGTGAGGGGGAGATGGTGAGGGGGAGATGGTGAGGGGGAGATGGTGAGGGGGAGATGGTGAGGGGGAGATGGTGAGATGGTGAGGGGGAGATGGTGAGGGGGAGATGGTGAGGGGGAGATGGTGAGGGGGAGATGGTGAGGGGGAGATGGTGAGGGGGAGATGGTGAGGGGGAGATGGTGAGGGGGAGATGGTGAGGGGGAGATGGTGAGGGGGAGATGGTGAGGGGGAGATGGTGAGGGGGAGATGGTGAGGGGGAGATGGTGAGGGGGAGATGGTGAGGGGGAGATGGTGAGGGGGAGATGGTGAGGGGGAGAGGGTGAGGGTGAGGGGGAGATGGTGAGGGGGAGATGGTGAGGGGGAGGGGGAGAGGGTGAGGGGCGAGGGGGAGGGGGAGGGGGAGAGGGAGAGGGTGCTGCACCAATGCAGGAGAGGTTTTGCCCCAACAGGACCATTTGGTCTAGTTAATCTTATTATTCTTTGCTTAATAACAATTCCAAATGGTTTCAGTATAACATTCAACTATGTACATCATTCTAAAGTGAAATACAATGTCAGTTGTACTTACTCTTTAATGCATTCTGGGATATGTACATGTTGCATGGGAATTAACTTTGAAAGTTCTTGGAGGCTACTGACAAACCGAACTTTTCTACTAAACTTTGTACTGTTGAAGAAAGAGAAGTAACAGTGTATTAGCACATAATAAGATCATAAGGCTTCCCATGTCCTCTACTGTTCAATAAGATAGAAGTTGCTAGAAGTATATAAAATTAGGAGGGGCATACATAGGGTAGATATTCAGAACATTTTTCTCTGGGTGGAAATGTCCAACACCAGAGTGCATTGCTATAAGGTGAGAGGGGGAAAGTTTAATGGAGATGTGCGGGGCGCCTTTTTTTTTTTTTACAAATAGGGTGGTGGCGGCCTGGAACATATTGCCAGTGGTGGTGATGGCAGATATGAATAGTGCCATTTAAGAAGCTTTTAGATCGACACATGAAGTTGGGTAGGCAGTTTGAGGATTTAGACCCAGACAGAATGAAGGACCAGTGGATATATTTCCAAGTTGGGAGTATCCATGACTTGGAGGGGGACCTGAAGGTTCTTTTGCACTGGCTACCCTTATCCTTCTTGGTAATGGAAGTTGTGGGTGTGAGAGGTGCTGTTGGAATAGGCTGGGCAAGTAACTACAGTGCACTTTGCAGGTGGTAAACACTGATGCTACGGCATGTCAGTGGTGGATGAATGTATGTTTAGGTTGGTTATGGAGTGTTCATCAAGTAATCTGCATTGTCCTAGATGGTGTCCAGCTTCTGGAGGGTTGCTACACTACACTCATCCGGACAAAATGCAGAGTATCCATTACATTACTGAATTGTTATTTGTAGATGATGGAAAGACCTTGGGGTGCGAAGAAGTGAGTTACTTGCCACAGGAAATCCGACCTCTGGCATGTTCTTGTCGCCATGGTAGTTATGTAGCTGTTTCAATTGTATTTCTAGTCAATGGAGATCCCCAGAATGTTAATGATGGGGAACTCAATTATGATAATGCCTTTGAATGTCACTTTCAGTGGTTAGATGCTCTCTGGTTCGATATGGACATTTTTGCTACGTAAATTAAACAATCGCATTGTTGACACCCTTGCAAAAAAAATAGGGCTTACCTTATAAACGGCCGGGTAATAGCTAATATCACCTTAATGAACCAGGATGGATGGACAACAATGAGAGATTTCAGGTTCTTACGTAACCTTTTGTGGAAAATAAATAATTAGGGAATTATCAACTAATTCATTGTCAATAGAAATACCCAACCATTCATAAAATTTCATCTTCCTTCTTTGAGATCTCATTCAATCTTTTAAATATCAACCATTTTCTGATTAATGGTTAACCCCAATTCCACAGGTACTATCTCACAGTGCTAGAGAACCGGGATCGATCCTGACCTTGGGTGCTATCTGTATGGAGTTCGCACATTTTGCCAGTGACATTTGGGTTTCCTCTAATTCCTCCGGTTTCCTCCCACATCTCAAATTCATGTAGATTTATAGGTTAATTGACCTCTGTAAATTGCCCCTATGGTATAGGGAATGGATGCAAAAATGGAATAACATAGAACTGGTGTAATTGGTCATCAAAAGTCAGCGTGGACTTGGGACATGGGCCTTGTTTTTATGCTGCATCTTTCAATCAATTAATTACAAACTTACCAATGAAATCAGAACAGCATACTACAGGTACTGAGATCGTATTTTTCAACTTTTGGGTCACTGACTAATGATTATAGCCCAGTCTACCAAAGCCTTTAGCCGGGTTCTCTACTAGAATTTTCTATTTAAAAAAAATTCAGTTACAGGATACAGTATCATTGCAGTCAGTAATTACTCATCCTCTTCCTCCAAGTACATGGTGACGTTCCTGCTTCTCAAACTCCTGCTTCTCAAACCATGGAAATGTTTGCCCTGTACGCCCTTTTAGTTGTTTTTACTGCTCATATTATTCTTAATTAATGTTGTTCTAAAAAGCTTACCTCCTGTCAATAGTCTGGTAACACTGCTTCAGCCAGCTGATTGATGGCACCCGGTTGCGTGTCGTAGCACCATTTAGATACACAATAATATAATTTTCAGCCACCAACAATTCTAGAGTTCCAATAACATACCTGTGGAGATACAACACTGGCATTACCTCCACAGTGAATGTTTGTATTGAACAAGTCAGGGATGCCAAGGAACTAGAGATTATTGTTTCCGATTTGCAACATGAACATTTGGTGTTTATACATTAATTAATTTCAAAGAAAAATGGTCTCTCCACTTGCCTCAGTAGTTTCTTCTGCACCAGGAAGAAAGGGTGTGTCATCTATTGCATCCGCTGCTCTAGATGTCAACTTATTCATCTATTGCATCCGCTGCTCTAGATGTCAACTTATTTACATCGGCGAAACCAAGCGCAGGCTCGGCGATCGCTTCGCTGAACACCTGCGCTCGGTCCGCATTGACCAAACTGATCTCCCGGTGGCCGAGAACTTCAACTCCCCCTCTCATTCCCAGTCTGACCTTTCTGTCATGGGCCTCCTCCAGTGCCATAGTGAGGCCCACCGGAAATTGGAGGAGCAGCACCTCGTATTTCGCCTGGACAGTTTGAACATCGACTTCTCCAACTTTAGATAGTTCCTCTGTCCCTCTCTTCCCCTCCTCCTTCCCAGATCTCCCTCTATCTTCCTGTCTCCACCTATATTCTTCCTTTGTCCCGCCCCCCTGACATCAATCCGAAGAAGGGTCTCAACCCGAAACGTCACCCATTCCTTCTCTCCCGAGATGCTGCCTGACCTGCTGAGTTACTCCAGCATTTTGTGAATAAATACCTTAGATTTAAGTGAGTTGATTGTGATAAAAAAAGACTTGAATGTAGAGGGAAACTGGTCCTGATGGTCCAGAACAAGACAGAGGTCAGTCAAAATCTTATTGAAAGGCCTAAATAACACAAGGAGTTCAACACGGCAACAAAGTCTGGGGAACTTCTGTTGGTAATAGAAATCATTTACGTCCAGCCATAGAGGATCTAATTTGTAATGTTAATATGCTCCTACTCCTCCTTCCATTGATTTACACGAAAGCCCATTGCTGCTTAAACACAGCCATGCTGAAATATTTGCTCTTCTCGCCCACAAGGAGCAATGGGGATTGTCTCAATCTTGCAGGAATATAGATAGAGAACACAGAGGTCCAAAAGTACCAGAATAATGAGTTTCCAAAATAATGTAATGTATAAAAATGCTTGGAGGATATTACAAATCTTCCACAAATGTCAACTGTTGCAAGCCAATAGCAAGTTTTAAATTTGAGATTACAGATTTATGTTAACCAAAAATGAACTAATGAATACAGGCAAAAGGCAGGTGTATGAGGTTAAGTCAAGAGTCAGCCATGATCTCACTTTATTAAAGCAGAGTTATCATTATCTATACAAGTGAGCATTAACTTTCCGTGTGTAAAACCATGCAATTGTGCACCAAAACAATGGGCAAAGAATTAAAACTGAAGATTTAAATAAATTTAAAAAAAGATATTAGATTGGCCCTTACCTAAAGAGATTTTCCATTACATTCTCATAGTCAGGACGACTGCTTTCAGGCAAATAGCAGGAAGAAAACAAAATGATTGCCGTTAGGTTCTCGCCAAAGCAACCTGAAAGAAAGAAAGGCTTTAACTATTTGGATACATCCCTCTCTTTTCCCTTTCCATCACTGGTGATGTAACAGGGCATCAGCTGAAGTACAGTGGGCAGTTACAAGCACCATATTTTAGAAAAGATTAAAGAATGGAGAAGGCGGGACAGCTGACGATCAGAGGCAAGAGGAAACTAGAATCAAGGAAGGTGGGAAACCCAAGTTGAGGTGGTGGAGTGGAAAATTACTGGGGATGGTGTGAAAGGAATGGGGGACAGAATTCACAACCAACATGTGTGGATCTTACAACTGAAGCAACCTTGCCACGATCTAACATACCACCTTTCGGAGCTCCTATAGCAGCAGTGAACGCTGTAATTTTGCAATTTATAAACATGATCTTTACATTCTTCAAAGCAGTCAGATGATGTATTTCCAGTAAAACTACGCACAACTGTTTTGCATTTAAACAGCTTCTACCTTTTCATGTTACTGTAGCTCGAGATTTTATCCATGACCACCCAAAATGTTCAGACCCTCATGACTATACAGTTAATAACCAGAGAATAAATAGGATAGGGAACACATTTAAAATAGCAAGAGCAGCTTGTTTATCCTCAGATCCTGGTTTCACCTTTCATTGGTCTATAGCCTCAACCCCACCACCTTGCCCAATCACATATCACTATCTTGTAAAAAAAATAGAATGAGATAAAAATGTGTTTTCTGCTCACTATTCCGTAAGGCATTCTTCACACAAAGTTTAAAATGGTTTTCAAATAATAAATAAATATAATTAATCCATGTTCAAACCAGGAGATTCACCTCCATGAGAAATGACTGCCTTGTATGGGTCCACAACAGCCATGTCCACTCGATATTCCTGCTCCCCAATATGGAAGACCCTCCACAACTTGCCGTCTTCCGTCTCTTCATCTGTCACGTGGCCCTGGAAACTGTCTGTGTCAGATAATGAGCGATACACCCGTGGCAGATCATCTGGCCGGAGAGGAAACAACAACATTGAGTTCAAAAGATTTAGAAGATTTGTAGGGCTTGTCAGTGTTTGATAATGTGTCATCAAGTCTTTCTCGGCCCAAAATGTTACAAGTACAACCACAATTTCTTGAACTTGAGCAAGTTTAAAGTACTTTTTTCCTTCTTTTACATTACCATTGCAATGCTGGCACAGCTAGAAATATTTTTCTGATCCTTGGTGTTATTTCTGGCCTAGGTTCCACTGCTCTCTTGACATGACCTTTTGACTATCCGCCAGTCTTTCAAACATATACCTGACTTACAGAAAAACCCTTCCAGTTTAATTATAACCATCGATAATGTAGATGAAAATACTTATTAAAAGTGGTGAAAATACAGCCATTGTCAGTTCAAAATTAGAACTGCCACTCAGTAGTGGCAATGTAAGAGATTTTGGATAGACATATGGATATGCAGGGAATGGAAGGATATGGATTGTATGCAGGCAGATAAGATTTGATGTTGGCATAATATTCAGCATAGACATTGTGGGCCATAGTTCTTGTGCTGTACTGCTCTATGTTCTTTTATTTCAGATTTTCAGCATACACGTTTTAGGTTTTCTATTACTACACTGTGTATTTGAAGGAAAAAGGTTTATTTTAAACTTACATAGTTACTTTAAAGTCAGAAAATAACTACAATTAAGATAAGAATCAAAATAAATTTCAGGTTTTACTAACATCACTTGGATATAGCTAGAAGTAATCAGTCATCACACACAGCATTTATTAATCAGTGAAGTGTGCATAAATATTATTGATTGTTCAGTGCAAGTTCATAAAGGAATAATGCATTTGGATTTGTAGTGCATGCAAGAAATCAATGTTGGCACATTTAAAATAATAAATCAGTTCATAATCAACACATCTGAATCTGTATTAAACTGGCACAGTAGCTTTATCCATTCTCAAAATATATCTGACAGAATGGGAAGTTTATACATGCATCTCACCAGTTTTTAATCCCCAAACACCACTCCTGCATAATCTCCATTTCTCGCCCTACTTTGCTTTAATATCAAACTTCAGTTAGATGATGCCAGCTGTTAATCACTTGCACCAGATTAGCTTCCGTACAACTGAGAAAGAAAGTACTGACATCTATTTTAACACCTTCCACATCCTCGAGATGTCCCAAAATGCTTTTGGGCAATTAACTATTAAGAGAAGTACAGAAAACAACAATATTGACAAACTCCCACAAACTGCAAATGAAACATCTCATTTTTGTGATGTCCATTTTGGGGATATATGTTGGCTGAGCTTTAATGAAAATTATGAGAGCCGTTTCCATGGATCATATCTTGATGGAGATTGATTCACATTCTACAACATACTGTGAAGCAAAAAATCTTCAATATTCTTTGCTTATTCATCATTAGTACAAAACTGCAATTATTATCCCTGGTCTCACAGCATGACCTAGCCCAGTACTGGATTATATTGATTAGGAGGAATGTGAGGAATAAATTACGCGGTCCCTTGAGCCTGCTCCACCATTCTTAATTTATGGCTATCTTCTTCCTCAGTTCCACATCATGCTTATTTCCCAAATCCTTTGGTGCTCAGTAATTTGTCATTCGCAGTCTTGAATATACTCTGCAACTCTGCATACAAAGTTCTCTTGGCTAAAGAACTCCAAAGGTGACCCTCATCACCGTAGGTTTTATTTAGAGAACATTGTTATGAACGGCATAAAGTAGACAGTCTGAACTTATTGTGTAGGAAGGAACTGCAGATGCTGATTTAAAACTCAGTGGGACAGGCAGCATCTCTGGAGAGAATGGGTGATTTTTCGGGTGAGAAGAAGGGTCTCCACCCGAAACCTCACCCATTCCTTCTCTCCAGAGATGCTGCCCGTCCTGTTGATTTACTCCAGCTTTTTGTGTCTATCTTCAGTCTGAATTTATTCCTCAGCTTGGAAATGTTAACGATTAGAGGGCATAGCTTTAAGGTGAGAGGGGGAAAATTTTAAAGTGCAGGGAAAGTTTTTTTTACACAGGGTGATGGTGCCTGGAACACACTGCCAGGTGTGGTGGTGGAGGCAGATACAATAGTGGTGCCATAAGAGGCTTTAAGATAGACGTTTGGATATGCAGAGAAAGGAATGAATTACGTGCAGGTGATTAACCATTGACTAACCAAACAGATGCCTGACAAGAGTCCTCCCAATGAAACGTGCACCCTTATTCAGCAACCAGAGCTTACCTGTTAAGGACTGTTCCGGGACATAAACTAAAAAAATATCTTTGACTACCATGCCTACTACATCACTAAATAAGCTTAACGGACATCAGTGCGGGGAAGAGATAATGGTGAAAGCAGAAAATCATACAAAAGTCATGATTGCAAGAATTGATTAGACATTGATTGGTTCATTTACCTTCCCATTCAAATTCATTACCATTCTCCGGCAACTCAAAGGAGTCACTATCTGAAGGAGTTTCTAAGTCATCTACATTTATATCGCAAGAATCCCCCTCCAATTCATCTGGTGTCCTCTCTTCAGAGCGTGTCACCTCCTCGTTACCTTCCAAGTTCAAACTGATTGCTGGTGCAAGGAGTCGTTTCTTGTGCTTGTTCCCACAGAGTTGTAGTGATTTTGGTGGCACTGAAGAGGAAATAAAATGAGGCAGTCTGAGCAAAGGATTAGAAAAAAATGTTATTCTTTTAAAAGAGATGTTGAGGTTTATTCCCTCTTAGAACAGAGGCAGACAAGAGAATATTTGATTTGCACCAGGTTCAGGATTGATGATGAACAATTGTCAGTGGAAGATCATTAACCAGGAGAACAGATTGAGAGTGGGTGGCAAACAACTAAATGCAACCCCAGGTAACATTTAATTATGCAATGAGTGTTTAGGATTTGGAATGACCTGCCAGATAAAGCAGGAAAAACAGCTTCATCATGAGCTTTTGAGAAGCAGTTGAATATATACTCAAATGGAAAAATACTGCAGTAACATGTGTAAAGACTAAGTGTTTCAGAGGAGATTCATCAGAATGTTGCTTGAGATGGTGTGTTTCAGTTATGAGGAGAGACTGGAGCAGTTGTGTCTATTTGATCTCAAGTTGAGAGAGTTAAGAGGGGACATGATTGAGGTATATAAAATTATGAGTGTTATGGATGTGGTGGACGACATCTTATCAAAGATGATTATTACTGGAGGAAATAAATTTGTGGTAAGGGCATGCATTTCATAGGCAATATGAGGGATCCTTTTAAACCCAGGGAATAGTGAATACCTGGAAAGTTCTGCCAGAGAGGGTGGCGGAAGCAGAATCCAATCAGCATTTAAAAGGTGCCTTGATGAGCACTTGAATTGCCTCGGCTTTGAAGGTTATGGGCGTTGAGATGGTTAATGAGATTAATGTGGATGAGTGCCCACTGTTCAGTGAGAACATAATAGGTTGAATGCCCTGTTTTAATGCTGTCTGACTCTTTGATGCTCTGAGAAATTCAAATTGTCAGCTCCTCAGACAAGCCATTGCAGACTCAATGGGCTAACAACCCATTCTGAGTTATACTGTTTTATATGATCCTAAATTAGTCTTTATTGGGAAGTAGAACATGCTTGCAAAAACCTACCGACATCAAGCAGTCTCAGGTGAAGTATTTGAAGAGGTGAGGGTTATATGAAGAGGGGTGGTGAGGTTATTTAGGTTATCACAGCTTTCTCTAGGTTAGCTAATAATAAAAAAGCCCTATAAAATTAAGACATCAGGAGAGTTTTCCTGCTATTTTAACCCCCTTGACAGTGATCTAACATTATTAACAGGCTGCACAAAACCTGATTGCAATGAACAGCTCTTTAACCAACCATATCTGCAACCATGTTTATTTTAACCCAGGAATGATACATCTACCCTAATTTCCGTTGTTGAAGAATCAATTCTGCTTTTTTGCACAACCTTTGTTGTATTTCTGATCATGAATTCTGTTTACTGTAGTTCCCACAGACCTACTTAATATTCTTCCTAATTATTTAGAACACAATCAAAAAGAATCGAATAAGCATTCATCAATTGCCATTTTGTATCATTTTATATTATGTAAAATTATTTCTGTAGTTGCATTCCAGCTTAGGACCAAGTCAAAGCTACTGGTTTAGCAAAGCAACCAAGTCTGGAGAGATTAAATGAGATCAGGACTGTAGGGCACACAGCCTATTGAACCAAAGACACAGTGGGTATATTTGTCTAATCGTCACTTTCTTGCAACTGGGGATTTACATTGAAAATTCCCAATTTATGATTTCCCATTCCCAAAATAATTACCAGGTGTGTTGACTTCTGCATTGGCATTTAGATCATCCTCTATTAGGGCATCATGGTCTTCAGGAAGAGGTCTGTAAGTATAAAAATGAAGAGTCCCAAGTGGAAAGAACCAATTAAAGATAGCATACAAACTATCGCTGTTTGATCAATCATTCTACAAAAATGTCCTTGAGATTGAAACTGTGAATGAAAGTTGCAGACCAAAAGAAGGTATCAATGGAATGGAAAGAATGGCACTAAAGTTGGATTGGGATCTACAGAATCAATCTGCAGAAGTAAGATAATAGATTTGGGGATGGGAAAAACTGAGGAAAAATACAATAAGTAGGATACTGAGAAATGTAGAAGTACAGAAGAATTGTCAGATTGAGACAAATTTGGATAGACTTGGTATATTTGGTGCCAAGCAAAATATTACATGAAGAAATTATATTGGAGAATGAGGCGAGAGCAAAAAAATATAATAAATATCTCGTTTTTATGGATGCAGAAAATTTACTGTAAATATAGTAAATGAGTAGCTCCAAAAAGACTAGCATCAGTAAAACAAAATTCAAATTGGTGAAGTTGCTAATTCCCCAGGTTCTTCTACTCTGCCTCACATTGTGACCTTTACACTTCTTTTTATTTTGCACTTTCTCTGAAGATATGAAACTATATTCTGAACAGTTAATTTTCTCTTTTGCACTACTTGTTGTACTCATGTTTTGTATGATCAGCCTGGATAGCATACAGGAGCAGAAAGGAGAAAGAGGGAAGTCAAAACCATTAAGTCTGACATCAGCAGTTGGAAAGATGACATTTAAGAAACATTGAAATCAGGAGCAGGAATCAGTCACCTGAATTCTCAGGCCCAGTGTGCTATTTAAAAAGTTCATATATGTTCATTCCCATCCACCCATGGCACAGTTTCACTCACTTGCTTATTAAAGATTAGTCTACCTCTTTGTAAAATATATTCAAAGACTGGTTCTGCCCCACCGTTTAAGGGAGTTCTAAGATCATATGACCCCCAGAGAGAGAAGAAAAATCACCAATCTGTTGTCTTTTTATTTTTGTTTTCCCTTATTTTTTAACAGCGACCTCTAGTTCACAAGAAATTGATAAAGGGGACATTAAGAAAACAAGAATTGGAGTTGGTAGTGCCAACATGGAGTTATGAAAGAGAAGTCAAATTAATTTAAAATTTAACCAGAATAGAGGAACTAGCTGATGTATTCAGTTTCACAAGACCTTAGATTAAGTGCCACGTAAGAGTTTATTAAATCAAAATTAGAGCACATGGGACTGAGGGTAATATATTAGGGCAAAATGGAGATTTTAATGGATCAGAAACAGAAAATAGAAATTAATAGATCATTTGTAAACTCAGTTGGGAAACTGTGACCAGTGTGTGTCCTGGGATTTGATGTTGGACCCCACTAGTTCATAAAGTAAACCAAATATTTGGTTGAAGGTCTAAGTAAAATATATTCAAGTTTGCTGATGTAAAAAAGCTGGATCTCATGAAGGCTATTGAAGATGGATTTCCAGGTGATAGAGAGAGGTTGAGTGAATGGGCAAGGAAGTGGCAGATGGAATGTACTGTGAGCGTTCATATGATCAACCTTTTGGTTGGGAAAACTAGATTGTGTTTTTTTTGAAGGGTGGAAGACTGAAAGGTGTTGGTGCATCTGGAATATTGCGTACAGTTCTGGTCTATATATGCAGGGATAAATATGCTGAAACTCGGTGTAAAAAAAATCCCTGTCTCTATTTCTTCTTCCAATTATGTTTACCCCCTGCATTTTGATCCTCTGTTAAGTGAAATGGGTTTTTCCCTATCTACTACTAAAAAATCCAGCCTTCAAGGTGCTCACAGAATTGAAATATCTTGAATCAGCATCTTACTTTGGAAACTCCTCATCCTGCCACTCTTCTCGGAGTTCCATGTCCTCAATCTGCACCTCCGTAGAGTTTGGGGACTCCAACTGTTCCTTCTGCAGACTGGAAAAGTAAAAGTTTACAGTGAGACAGAAGTTTGCTAACCCAGAGATCAATGGAAGGGAGAGGAGTATATCAGCACTTCAAGTTTGGTCTCTTTTGGCAAGACTCCAAAATGACTCAAGTCATTAACAGGATTCTCACTGAGATTTGTTGTATTTCCATGTTTGTACCTGCAATTTGCCACGTGCTCATCTGATATTTTTTCATTATACCACCCCCTTGTTCCTATGAATTTTCACAATGTACTTCAAATAATTTCAAAGCTGTAATAATATAAACCAACTAGGAGTATTCCATTTAGCCACTCATGCCTGCTCCATCATTCATGCTTTTACCTCAGTGCCAGTTTCCTGCACACCTTATCCCTGAATTCACCATCTGATCAAATATCTACCAATCTCCCAACTTAAATTTATTCCACAGCCGGGCTGCCACAGATCTGTCAGGTAGAAAATTCTGAACTTTTATCATGTTCTGGGTAAAGACATTTCTTCTCATCATGGTCCAGAACAACCTACCCTCATTTTGAGACACTGACGACTGATTCTACATATCTGAGCCAGGAGAAAAAAGCAACTTTGCATTTACCCTGTTAAGCACTGTAAAAATGTTGTACATTTCATTAAAATTAATTTAAGCTCAAGCCATTGCTGATCTAATCTGCAGAAACCAACCTCCTGTCAAATCCTCCAACCCAGACATCATTATAGTGAACCTTCACCAATCCCCTTCTATTGGAAGGTAGAGAGACCAGGCATATACAGTCTATTTCAGATGCAGTCTCAACATGGCCATATATAATTGGAGCAAGAAATTTGTACTTCTGTGTTAAATAGTCATCGAGAGCATGGAAGCAGGCTCTTTGGCCCATCAAACACCCAGTTACACTAAAAATCTGTTATTCTTGCTACATTATCATCAACTTTCTCTCCCCCAACGCGGGCCCCCCCTCAATTAATCTCTCAGCTGCACATCCACGCAATCAGAGAGCAAACTACATACAAACAGCACCGGAGGTCAGGTTTAAACCTGAGTCTCTGGACACTGTGAGGTGGTAGTTCTACTAGCTATGCCACTCTGCCACCCAACCTCCCATACCTGGTTTAGTCTCCACAAGAGAAATAGTTTCACATTATGAGCAGCTGACACTAAAATCATATCAGGTGCATGAACCGATTTGCATCATAAAAGGCCTAGTCCAACTTCCTGGGTGTCAGGAAACAACCAGGAAATGATTTTAATAATGTTTTACCCTGGAAAACATGTTGTTTTTCAGTTGCATCATGCTGGAGGGGAGATGGAAGAAAATCAATCTCATGATTGAAGTTCTAGACAGTGAAATGGTCAGTGAGAAATTAAGCAAGAAGATACCATTGTTCTGTAGGGAAATGCAGCATTCAATACTGAGCAAGATAGATGACTGGATTATCTGTTTCATTGATTCTGATTATCATATCATATCATATACATACAGCCGGAAACAGGCCTTTTCGGCCCTCCAAGTCCGTGCCGCCCAGTGATCCCCGTACATTAACACTATCCTACACCCACTAGGGACAATTTTTACATTTACCCAGCCAATTAACCTACATACCTGTACGTCTTTGGAGTGTGGGAGGAAACCGAAGATCTCGGAGTAAACCCACGCAGGTCACGGGGAGAACGTACAAACTCCTTACAGTGCAGCACCCGTAGTCAGGATCGAACCTGAGTCTCCGGCGCTGCATTCGCTGTAAAGCAGCAACTCTACCGCTGCGCTACCGTGCCGCCCGGTATTGAGGGATGATGTCGGTCAGGTCTCTAGAGAAAACTCTCTTGAAGGAACAGAGAGTTATACAGCACAGAAACATGCCATTGGCTCAACTTGTCCCTGACAACCATGATACTCCATCTATGCTAGTCCCAGTAACCTCACTGCAATAAACAAAAGAACATTTCTTCAAACAGACTGCTTTGCGTAAACGTGTGTAAACCTGCACTAGACATCAGCAT
Organism: Rhinoraja longicauda; assembly: GCF_053455715.1. Lineage (NCBI taxonomy): Eukaryota > Metazoa > Chordata > Chondrichthyes > Rajiformes > Arhynchobatidae > Rhinoraja > Rhinoraja longicauda. Next base: position 8,118,230 of record NC_135996.1, read on the forward strand.
AAAACGATGTCATTTTTAACATTAGCAACTTGATTGATTATAGCACCAGTATCTGGAGCCTGAAATTACTTTTGGAGACACGAGTTTCATTTCCATCAAATATGGAATTTAGAGTCAAGTGATTGCATAAATATAAGAAAAGGTAAGTATCAGTAATGGTGGCCATTAAACTATCAGAAAATCCAGCTGGTTTCCTAATGTCCTTTACGGAAGGATATTCTACCACAGGCCCAACACTGGTCTCATCTCCAGGGCCCAACACCTGATACTCTAAAGAACCATTGCATAATGCAGTATTAAACTGAAGTTTATAGCAAGATATATATTTTACATTTATGTTACAAACAAAGGCTTGCATTTATATAGCACCTCAGAACAGCAAGATCATTGAAGTACTTTAGAAGTTTGAAGAAGGGTCTTGACCTGAAACATCACCCATCCCTTCTCTCCAGAGATGCCGTCTGTCCCGCTGAGTTACTCCAACATTTTGTGTCTATCTTTGGTTTAAACCAGCACTTGCAGTTCTTTCCTACACAAGTACTTTTGAAATGAAGTCATAATGGTATCACAAGGAATGCAGTAGCCAATTTCCACATAAAATTTGCCCTCAAGCAAGAATGTAATAATGAGAAGGTCATCTATTTTTAAGTGCCATTAATTGGGAGATTAACAAGCCAAGTTCTTTCAGGCCCAATATTTAAAGAGCAACTTTTACATACACTCGGAAGAGAGCAGATAACTTAATTTGAATTTACCATGCAAGGAAGTGCATCAAACAATGCAGTACTCTATCATTATAGAGTTAAGTATGGACTGGGATTATATATTCAAGTGTCTGGAGTGCAACTTGACCATACAAAATTTTGCTTGACAGGTGAGAACTACAAGACTGAATTAAAGATTCAAAATTGTCCTTAGAAATTTTAACTACAAACAGTTCACTATCCATATATAGGCTGGAAAAGAGTTAAACTCAAGATTTTGTTTCTGAAGTGATTAATTACTGGAGTATGAATTTTCTGGAGAAGACAGGAATGTCTCTTGTTCTCTGCAGGACATGTTTTTGCATGTTACTGTTCATCAATATGCTCTTGCAGAAGTAGCTCAGGAACTCATGGAATGTCCACCATGAAACACGCACTAGACCTGTCCCAACAACACAAACAGTGATCTCCAGGAGTAGGAAGGGAAGGGAAACTATTTGAAGGAGGAAATGTTAAATAAAAGAGGGAAATGACATGCAAAAAGCAACAAGCAACGATTGCATTCGGTTTTAATTTTTTGAACTTCACTATGAAATGTAATTTGATGCCTAACTTGCAACACCCTGATGGCTCCTCCAAAATAAAACTGGTCTGTCAAAAGTACAGAAGTTGTCATACACCCAAACACAACTCATGTAATTTTATATTGTACTTACCAGGTTTAACTTCGATTAGCTTCTTGTGTAATCAGTAGGCTTAATGGAGCACAAAATGTACAGAATGCTTACTTTCTCCTCACGAACATAAAGGCAGCCTCACTATATGCTACAGAATAGACCACAGACTGTTTGCATCATCACATTTCACCTGGCACCTATGAATGTACTCACGGTCACACCCATCAACCTCAGTTACCTGGCAACCCAATACGCAATCCTCCTTTATCTGCCGCTGATGACACAGAATGAAAGGCCAAAAGAAGCAACTACTCTTTCTCTGGCATCAACACCAATACAATTTTCACAGGAAGAATAAAGAGAAACTGTTTTCTTTGATGAGGGGACAGTGAGGTGGAAAAGAAGGGGCAAAAACCTAAAATTAGACATTTCAGGAGTGACATCTGGAAACATTTCTTCACACAAAGCATATTGGAAAATATGCAAGTCTCGCCAGCCCAAAAAGTAATCAAGGCTGCAATTGTAAATCTAATAAAGAAAAACAATAATTATTAAAACCACAAAATTCCTGAAACAATGTGGGTAGAGGGAATTCAGATATAGTTCAATCATAATCTCATGGTGATCTTGTTGACTGTCTGAACAGGTTTCAAAAATTGCATACTCTAATCTTGTATGTAGGCAGCCTTTAGCTGCCCTGCCCAACGTCTTCCAGCTAATGCCCTTGGTCTTATTTTATAGCTGCCTGATGGTGTCATCCAATGCAAAGAACAAGCTGGTCCCAATCCTGGCCTTCAGACAAGATGCAGAGAAGTTTTAATAGTGAAGAGGAACTTCTTCAGTTTTGCTGAGAGGTTAGAGATCATGTGATTCACCATTTTACAGTATAAAACATTAAAGAGAGATTGAATAGAGATCAATATTTTTAATCTGACACGAGTAACTAATGTCTTATTTTTCGTGCAGTCCTTTTCCTCGCACTGTTTTGTAGAATTTGTGTGTAATTTATACAAGATAAGGAAGGAGGAGTGAGAGTCTTTCACGAAAGGAAAGGAGGAGGGTGTCGATGTAAGGGAATGAAAGAGATCAAAAGAAACCAACATTTAATTTTATAACGGAGAGGAAACCTATAAGAAAGTACAAGAACAATATGATGGGAACAACAGGGATGCAAGAGCAATCCTCAAATGGTTAAATGGGAAGGCCTATTCCATAAAACAAACGCCAGTCTGGAAACTTAAAATAGAATTGTTTCTCTCAATTGCAGATTGTAAACAAGGCTGCCTCCTGTAATTTGCTCAGTTCTACACAGGAAGCTTCTCTGCTGTTTAACTATTTGAAGACTAGGGATCTACGTTATGTTCTCATGTGAAACTTTCTATCAGCATCTACCATAAACCCATCTCTCTTAGCTCAATTGCCATCCCACTCAAGCACAAAGGAATCCCATTTGGAATTTGGAGTTATATTAAAATGGGCGGGTCATCTTTAGCCAAGACTTACTGACTCGCGCAAACAATAGGACAGGAAATTTAAATAAGACAAGGCATGACTCATTGACACTCCCTTCTTAACTTGCCAAGAGATTTGTTCAGTGATATAAAAGCAACAGAAGCTACTGTACCCCAAAACAAGGAAATTGTCTTCCTCATTGTTCCAAGAGATTGAGGTGCCCATTTGACTCCTGAGCATAATGTTTAAGTTAGCTTTTTTTAGTTTTCAGAGATACTGCATGGAAACTAGATATGTACAGTAATCTGAAGGCTGAAGTATGACTTGGATACATGGTAGCTGGTGAATTTAAATTCAATTCAGTTCATTCAACTATTTGTAATTAAAAGGCTAACAATCGTGAAACTACCACCTGGAATTTTCATCCATCCTTTCAATGAATAGCAGTCGGAGTTGGTCGTTTGGCTCATCAAAACTGACCGCCATTCACCGAGCGTGTGGTTAATCTGATGCTGGACTTTGCTCCAGCATTTTGCCTGTTCCCCAAAACGCACAATTCCCATCTTGTCCAATAACCTATCCCTGCCTTTATTACATCTGTCTGGGATAGAGAATTTGAAATATTCATGATCCCCAGAGCAGAAATTCCATCTCATATTAAAAAGACAATCCTTTATTTTAAAGCTATGCCCCTAGATCTAGCTTTCCAGATTAATTTCTACCCTATCAGAACCTTGCGTCTCAAAAGATTGCCTTTCATCCTTTTAAATTGAATGATCTATCCTGCGGTATCTTTGTGGATGTCCATGCTCCCACGTTGTTATAGCTGCATTATATATTTTCTGTTGATGACATCTTCGACAGCAGTGTTTCCATTATGTCTTTCTTTCTCCTTAACCCAGGCTTCCCTCCACTTTAATTGGCAGCACTCTCAACTATTACATTTTCCATAACTCTGCTTTCATCCTCTCTATTCCCAACCACAGAAAGAATACAGGTATGTCCCTTTTCATCTTCCATCCCACCAGCTTCCAGATTCAGTGGATCAATATATATAATTTTTGCTGCATTTGGAGTAAAATCTCCCTCACCCTCCCCTTTCTGAAAAGTCTGTTCACTTCTTGACATCTTGGTTCAGTCTTCCATCTCCCTCAGCATCTTCCCATTTACCTCTTCCGTTCAGATAATTCAGGGACCCAAGCTGTGTTTGAAACATTTTCTAGAGTTTTTAAGAGGATGTAAAAATTAGATGAAATCACATACAGACTACAGAGAAGATGTAGTGGTAGTGAGGAAGTGAAGAAAAGATTCACCAGGAATGGAGGACAAAGAATTTATAAGCTGTGTATATTCTCATTGGAATTTAGGAGGATGACCTTAGAGGTTCATAAAATGATGAGGGGCATAGATAGGATCTTTTTCCCCAATGCAGCGAGTCTAGAAATACAGAGCACAGGATTAAAGGGGTTTAAGGTATGTGGGGAGAAATCTAAAGGAGATCTGAGGGGCATTGAATGTCTGGAATGAGCTGTTAGAGGAGGTAATAGACGCAGAAACAATTATAGGTCACCCATTCCTTCTCTCCAGAGATGCTGCCTGTCCCACTGAGTTTCTCCAGCTTTTGTGTCTATCTTCGGTTTAAACCAGCATCTGCAGTTCCTTCCTTTACAATGTTTAAAAGGTGTTTTGACAGGTACTTGGATAGCAAAGTGATAGATTCAGACCTAAAGCGGGCAAAGAGATTAGCATAGATCGACATCACGATCGGCTCCTGTCCTAGCACCTCTTTATACCCTCTACTCTTTCAGTCTACATGATGAGTCAAAACGTCAACTGTCCATTTCCCTCCACAGATGCTGCCTGACTCACTGAGTTCCCCCAGCTTCTCTCCTTTTTATTTTGCTACAGATTCCAACATCTGCAATCTCTTGTGCCTCTATTGTACATCATATTGGTTCACTCGTATTTGCTGCAGACCAAGTCTGGCCTGAGTCTGTGCCGACCAATGATCACCCTGTACACGAGCACTCTCCTGCACACACTAGGGACCATTTACATTTTTTTAACGAAAGCCAATTAATCTGCAAACCTGTACGTCTTTGGAATGTAGGAGGAAACTGATCCAGAGAAAACACACGCAGTTATAGGGAGTACGTAAAAACTCCGTACAGACAGCATCCGTAATCAGGATCAAACCCAGGTCTCTGGTGCTGCAAGGCAGCAACTCTACTGCTGCGCCACTGTGCTGCCCACTGTTCTGTTGTGGTCCAGGTATCTGAATTATTAGTCTGGCAATTTATCCGCTTTGGCAGCACCATATCCCAACTGATAAAACAAGGAATTAAGGAAGTTCACAGAATGTTGGCCTTTATTCTGTGGGATAAAAATAGGAAGATTGTAATCAAACGTTGTTGATGGGAACACACACTTGGAGAACTATATATGGTTTTGGTCTCAGTGTTTGAGGAAGGGTGTGCTTACACAGAGGCAATGCAGAAAATGTTTGCTAACTGGAATCTTGGGATGAAGGGTTTAATAAGAAAGGTTAAGCCAATATGCAGAGGATTGCAGAAGAATGAGAGGTGATCTTTCTAAAACATGCACAATTCCAAGGAGTATTGCCAGAGTGGATGCTGAGAGGACATGGTGGGGGTAACTAGGATTGTGATTAGTGTTTCATATTTTGAGATCACCCATTTAAAATTAGGGAAATTAATTTCTTCTCTAAATGGGTAATGAATCTCAGATATTCCCTACTCCAAGAGGGAGCGGTGGAAATAATATTTTTGAACACATTCAAGGCAGAGGTTGAGACATTGAAACTACAAAGGGAGTCAGAGGATGGAAAAGTATTGTTGAGCATAAGATTAGACAAGTTTGGATCTTCCAAAAGGTGGACCACGTTATGTGGGTGGGGAGCAGGAGCACGGTCAATTGGCCTGGTCCTGGTCCTGTTTCTTATGTTCACTGCATCCAGGTGAAGTAGCGATTCTAGTTTAGAATCCCCACCTTTTGCTAGTTTAGTGTGGGGTTTGAGTGCTCCCAAACCTGGTCTCTACATTGGAGAAACTGCGCGTCTCCTTAAAAGCATCAGTGATTTTAACGTGAAATTAATTATTTCAGTGGTTCATATAAAAACTGGCGTAAGGTTGTAACAATGTTAAGTGATTATTGTCAGGAAGTTTACTGCGTGTATATTGGTTGGCATGTTTCCTGCGTCGCCCGATGACGATTCAAGAGAACTTAACAACTATGAAAAGTGTTGAGCGATCCAAGGCGCCACAGAATGCAAACAAAAAACAAAGTGCAAGGGAAGTCAGCGGGCCAAGCAGTATCCGTGGAGGGAAATGGACAGTCCGAAAAGTCGTTTGAACAATTTCCTTTCACAGATGTTGCCTGACCTGTTGAGTCCCCCCAGCACTTTGTGTTTTGTTCAAGATTCCAACAGTTAAACGTCTTGGCGTCGCCAGAGAAGCACAAGCGCTTTTGTCCCCACGACACATGGAAAGTTGCTGTCACCGAGGCAGGTGACAGGTTACGTTCTCAACGGCGAGGATTAAAACACCACTCAAGCAGGCCATGGCCTTTCCAGGAAATGGGAGGCTCAGGAGCTACTCACTCCACGGGAACATTGCACAAAAACAACCTGTCACCAACTTTAGACAAAACAGTTATAAAATCTAACCCTCAAATGGACTTTTATAAAAAATCATTTGAAGGCATGGAACTTATTTAATAATTAGTACCTGGAGTCGAGTTGTCAGGCCAATAAAAAGTTGGAGGGGAGGGGGAAGTATTGATACACTTTCCCCTGTCACCTGACGTGTCAACTTTAGCTCCAAAAACTTGTTCACTTAAGCGGAGACAAGTTAACTTCCTTCGCACTCACCTTCCATTCTGTTCAGCTGTGTCTCCTTTCCCTTTATGTAGCTTGTCCCGTTTCTCTTCAGCGTTATTTACTACTAGTGGCGAATTCATGACATTTGTTACAAACTTATTTTGAAACAAACTTTGGATCGTCCGTGCTCCGGGCTAGCCTGTTCCTCTGATTGCCTTATTTTTGCCAGCCCTGTTTCCCTGTTTCTCTGTCCCCCCCCAACCCACCCCACCTCTTCCTCTTCCCCTTGCCCTCCCCCAGTGACGAAGGATCAGAATGAGAAACCAGATTGTCAGCAGCCACCCTTTTTACTCCGTCACTTCACTGAACAACGCGTTTATCAAAACATCGTTGACTGGGTCCTAGCGCCGACGGGTTTGATCCTGACAGGAGGAGTAACATATTCGCCTGTAAATATTAATATATTCCCAGGGCATCCATATCTAAATTTGGATCTGTGTCATTTGGGGGGGGGGGGGGGGGGGGAGAGATGAAGAATTTCGGTATTAACGTGAAATTAATTATTTCAGTGATTCATATAAAAATGGGCGTACGGTTGTAACTTAATGTTAAGTTTGTCAATGCATTCCAAGGCTGTTTAAAAGCAGGGATCGACGTTTATTTATCTCTTCTGCTGCCGTTTTCCTGCCTTATATCAATCACAACTTCATTGCAGTGACCAGTTCTCTTGCATCGAAGGTATTTATTCACAAAATGCTGGAGTAACTCAGCAGGTCAGGCAGCATCTCAGGAGAGAAGGGATGGGTTCTCATGCATCGATCAGCAAGGTCCAGACCCGAAACGTCGTCTTTTCATTCCCATACTCAAATGCTGCCTGGCGCGTTGAGTTGCTCCAGTATTTATTTTGTTAGGTGTCTGTTTACTCGCGACAGTCACACTTTACTAGCATTATAATAATGAGGGGCAGGGACTCTGATTCAATAAACCAGAGAGTGAACACCACAGATAGCAGTTCACATTCGGTTGGGTTGTCAGCACACTCCTACCAGTAGCCAAGTAAATGTGGAGGATACAAGCTGTCCTTTGTATTCACTATGATATAATTGCAGAATTGGCAACGCAATTGCAGGAATTGTGCGCTGTCGACCTCGCAGGAGCAGTCTAATTAGTCCCTTGCTGCCCATTCCACCCAAAGCTGCAACTTTTCCATTTGAAATAAAATGTCCAAACGTTTCTGTTGACTGGTTCCCTTGTAATACAGCCTTTACTGTCCATATTATAACGTAACTACGTTAAAAAGCACATTTTTTCCCTGTGGCTCTTTGTCAAATATGACATTTGTTACAAACTTATTTTGAAACAAACTTTGGATCGTTCGTGCTCCGGTCTTATCCTCCGGTCACTAACCTCTCTGCAAGTGGAAACAGATCCTCATATACACGATCAATAATTTTAATGCTTCCTTTGTCTTTTACTTTAATATTAAAGAGAACAGTACCAAATTCTCAGTCTGCACATGAATGAAGTCCTTCATGAGAGTCATTCTAGTGACCGGACACACATTGAGACTCACACATGCAGAGATTCCTGTCCCAGCTCCCTTTCTGTACTCTGTGACAGAAACGCTTCACTCTTAACCTCCAACAACATTGAGACCTGGTCAGGTGCACTGATCTCTGCCCCTGAGGATAGAATTGAGAGTGGGCAGCCGATATATTTTAATTATTATATTAAACATATAATCATATTAATAATATAATAATATCATAATAATAATATAATATATAATAATATCATATTAATAATATATTAATCATATTAATGAGAATGTACAAGGCATGAATAGTAAGTTTACAGATGATGCTAAAGTGGGGGTGGTATTGTAGATAGCAAAGATGGTTATCAAAAATTACAGCAGGATCTTGATCAGTTGGGCAAGTGGGCTGAGGAATGGTTAATGGAGTTTAATGCAGATAGGTGAGACTAGTGTAGATGAGGCATCATTGTAGGCATGGGCAAGTAGGGCCAAAGGGCCTGTTTCCTTGCTCTGTAAATCTATGGGTTCAATTATATGTTTATTACAATAATTTATAATATAATTAATATAAATTACTTACACAGTGAGGAAGAAATATATATTTAACAGACATAAACAGCAAATGGAATTCAGTCAGGAAATGTAACTAAGTGATTCGGAATACATGTACAATTGGTCATAAAGATAAATAAGGTAGTTAAGAAGCCAGGATACTTGCCATATTCTGCATGGCATAGAAACCAGTGATAGGAAACAAGGAAAATAGGTGAAGGAGTAGGCCATTTGGCCCTTCAAGCCAGCACCGCCATTCAATATGATCATGGCTAATCATCCTGAATCAATCACACAATCACAATAAAACTTTATTAGCCAAGTATGTTTTGCAACATATGAGGAATTTCATTTGCCATATAGTCATACCAATAAAAAGCAACAGAGCATACAAAATACATTTTAACATGAACATCCACCACAGTGACTCCTCCACATTCCTCACTGTGATGGAAGGTGAAAAAAAGTTCAATCTCTCCCTTCTTTGTCCTCCAGCGGTCGGGGGCTCTAACCTTCCGTTGACGGGATGATCTTGACTCCCGTAGCCGGCAGCGAGCCTTCCTCGTCGGGGCGATCAAGTTCCTTCATCGGGGGGGGGGTCTCAGCTCCCCGCGCCAGTGATCTACCCTAGGTCAGGACCAGTCGAACCTCGTGCAGCTTTTGGAGCTCCCGACCGGTCTCAACCCGAGACTGCGAGCTCCTGATGTTAAAGTCCGCAGGCTGCAGTGGACCGTCGATCCCAGGCAAGGGATCGCAGGCTCAGATGATAAGTCCACGCCCCAGCGGAGACTCAAGGTCAGTCATATAACATGTAACATATAACAACTATAGCATGGAAACAGGCCTGTCCGGCCCTACCAGTCCACGCCGACCATTCTCCCTGACCTAGTCTCATCTACCTGCACTCAGACCATAACCCTCCAATCCCCTCCTATCCATATACCTATCCAATTTACTCTTAAATAATAAAATCGAGCCAGCCTCCACCACTTCCACCGGAAGCCCATTCCATACAGCCACAACCCTCTGAGTAAAGAAGTTCCCCCTCATGTTACCCCTAAACCTTTGTCCCTCAATTCTGAAGCTATGTCCCCTTGTTGGAATCTTCCCCACTCTCAAAGGGAAAAGCCTACCCACGTCAACTCTGTCCGTCCCTCTCAAAATTTTAAAAACCTCTATCAAGTCCCCCCTCAACCTTCTACGCTCCAAAGAATAAAGACCCAACCTGTTCAACCTCTCTCTGTAGCCTAAGTGCTGAAACCCAGGCAACATTCTAGTAAATCTCCTCTGTACCCTCTCCATTTTGTCGACATCCTTCCTATAATTTGGCGACCAGAACTGCACACCATACTCCAGATTCGGCCTCACCAATGCCCTGTACAATTTCAACATTACATCCCAACTTCTATACTCGATGCTCTGATTTATAAAGGCAAGCATACCAAACGCCTTCTTCACCACCCTATCCACATGAGATTCCACCTTCAGGGAACAATGCACAGTTATTCCCAGATCCCTCTGTTCCACTGCATTCCTCAATTCCCTACCATTTACCCTGTACGTCCTATTTTGATTTGTCCTACCAAAATGCAGCACTTCACACTTATCAGCATTAAACTCCATCTGCCATCTTTCAGCCCACCCTTCCAAAAGGCCCAAGTCTCTCTGTAGACTTTGAAAATCTACCTCACTATCAACTACTCCACCGATCTTAGTATTATCTGCATATTTACTAATCCAATTTGCCACACCATCATCCAGATCATTAATGTAAATGACAAACAACAGTGGACCCAACACAGATCCTTGGGGCACTCCACTAGACACTGGCCTCCAACCTGACATACAATTGTCAACCGTTACCCTCTGGTATCTCCCATTCAGCCATTGTTGAATCCATCTTGCAACCTCACTATTAATACCCAACGATTTAACCTTCTTAATCAACCTTCCATGTGGAACCTTGTCAAATGCCTTACTGAAGTCCATATAGACAACATCCACAGCCTTGCCCTTATCAATTTCCCTGGTAACCTCGTCAAAAAATTCAAGAAGATTAGTCAAACATGACCTTCCAGGCACAAATCCATGTTGACTGTTTCTAATCAGGCCTTGATTATCCAAATAATTATATATATTGTCCCTAAGTATCTTTTCCATTAATTTTCCCACCACAGACGTCAAACTAATAGGTCTATAATTGCTAGGTTTACTTTTAGAACCTTTTTTAAACAAAGGCACAACATGCGCAATGCGCCAATCTTCCGGCACCATCCCTGTTTCTAATGACGTTTGAAATATTTCCGTCATAGCCCCTGCTATTTCTGCACTAACTTCCCTCAATGTCCTAGGGAATATCCTATCAGGACCTGGAGACTTATCCACTTTTATATTCTTCAAAAGTGTCCGTACCTCCTCTTCTTTAATCCTCCTAATTTCCATCACTACTCTACTTGTTTCGCTTACCTCACATAATTCAATATCCTTCTTCTCGGTAAATACCGAAGAAAAGAAATTGTTTAATATCTCCCCCATTTCTTCCGGCTCAGCACATAGCTGTCCACTCTGACTCTCTAATGGACCAATTTTATCCCTCACTATCCTTTTGCTATTGACATATCTGTAGAACCCCTTGGGGTTTACTTTTACATTACTTGCCAAAGCAGCCTCATATCTTTTTTTCGCTTTTCTAATTTCCTTTTTAAGATTCCTTTTACATTCTTTATATTCCTCAAGAACCTCATTTACTCCCTGCCGCTTATATTTATTGTATATCTCCCTCTTTTTCCGAACCAAGTGTCCAATTTCCCTGGAAAACCACGGCTCTTTCAAATTATTATTCTTTCCTTTCCACCGAACAGGGACATAAAGACTCTGTACTCTCAAAATTTCACCTTTAAATATCCTCCATTTCTCTATTATATCCTTTTCATAAAACAACAATTTCCATTTCACTCCTTTTAAATCCTTTCTCATCTCCTCAAAATTAGCCTTTCTCCAATCCAAAATCTCAACCCTTGGTCCAGATTTGACCTTCTCCATAATGATATTGAAACTAATGGCATTATGATCACTAGACCCAAAGTGCTCCTCAACACATACCTCCGTCACCTGACCCATCTCATTTCCTAACAGGAGGTCCAACACTGCCCCTTCTCTGGTAGGCACCTCTACGTATTGCTGCAAAAAACTATCCTGCACACATTTTACAAACTCCAAACCATCCAGCCCTTTAACAGAATGTGATTCCCAGTCTATATACGGAAAATTGAAATCACCCACAATCACCACTCTGTGCTTACTACTAATATCTGCTATCTCCTTACATATTTGCTCTTCCAATTCTCGTTCCCTATTTGGCGGTCTATAATACACCCCTATAAGTGTTGCTAAACCTTTCTCATTTCTGAGTTCCACCCAAACAGCCTCCTTAATCGAGCCTTCTAGTCTGTCCTGCCAAAGCACTGCTGTGATATCCTCCCTGACAAGCAATGCAACACCCCCACCTCTTGCCCCTCCGATTCTATCACATCTGAAACAATGAAATCCTGGAATATTTAATTGCCAATCGCAACCCTCCTGCAACCATGTTTCACTGATCGCCTCAACATCATACTTCCAGATGTCAATCCAGGCTCTAAGCTCATCCACCTTTCTTACAATACTCCTAGCATTAAAATATACACATTTAAGGGACCCATCATTTCTTATTCTCAGTTTATTTCTTTTCCCTTCTTTCTCTCCTACATATTGGGTCTGAGTGTTTCCCTTTTCTGCCTCCTGCCTCACACACTGCCTATTAGCTATCTGTGTTTGAGTCCCTCCCCCCAACCGTACTAGTTTAAAGTCTCCGCAGTTATTTTAGCAAATCTCCCCGCCAGGATATTGGTTCCCCTCGGGTTCAGATGCAACCCGTCCTTTTTGAACAGGTCATACTTCCCCCAGAAGAGGTCCCAATGATCCAGAAACTTGAAACCCTGCTCCCTGCACCAGTTCCTCAGCCACGTATTTATCCTCCACCTCACTCCATTCCTATTCTCACTATCGAGTGGCACAGGCAGTAAGCCTGAGATTATTACTTTGGAAGTCCTTTTTTTTAACTCTCTTCCTAGCCCCCTGAATTCTCCTTTCAGGACCTCTTCCCTTATCCTACCTATATTGTTGGTACCTATATGTACCACGACCTCTGGCTCCTCTCCCTCCCCTTTCAGGATATCCTGGACACGCTCAGACACATCCCGGACACCGGCACCAGGGAGGCAAACCACCATCCGGGTCTCCCGACTGCGTCCACAGAAACGCCTATCTGACCCCCTCACTATAGAGTCCCCTATTACTACTGCTCTCCTCTTCCTTTCCCTACCCTTCTGAGCAACAGGGCCGGACTCCTTGCCAGAGGCCCGGGCACCGTCGTTGCCCCCAGGTAGGCTGTCCCCCCCAACAGTACTTAAACAGGAGTACTTATTTCCAAGGGGTACAGCCACCGGGGTACTCCCTAGTCCCTGCCTCTGTTCCTTGTCCCCCCTAACAGTGGCCCACTTGTCTACCTCCCGTGGTCTAGGAGTGACCACCTCCCTGTAACTCCTATCTATAACCTCCTCACTCTCCCTGATCAGACGGAGGTCATCAATCTGCCGCTCCAGGTTCCTAATACGGTCCCTTAGGAGCCCCATCTCGTCACACCTGGCGCAGATGTGGATGTCTGGAAGACTATCAGACTCCCAGATTCCCCACATCCGACACCCAGAACAAAAAACTGCCCTGGCAGTCATACTCTCCAAACAAAGCCCCGCGCTCGGTTACTAAACCTACCGCCCGGCCGCTACTCCAACCGCTCCAACCGCCCACCCAAAAGAACTGAGTGATCTCCTGGGAGAGGCGAAAAACCGGATAAAAAACCCAGGCCAATTTGGGAAAAAATCCGGGAAATTCCTCTCCGACCCCAAGCTAGGCGATCGAAACTAGTCCGGGAGATCACACAGGTCTTACTCCTTACAATCCCCACACACACTACTTCCCAAGCAACACAGCTCGGTGCTGCTGCTGCTACTGCTGATTGCTGCTGCTACTGCTGCTGCTGATTGCTGCTGCTGCTACTGCTGATTGCTGCTGCTGCTACTGCTGATTGCTGCTGCTGCTACTGCTGATTGCTGCTGCTACTGCTGATTGCTGCTGCCAGGCAAGTCCCAGGCAAGACCTCCAGCTCTGTGATGTTAGGCCGCAGAGCGACCAGAGATACGATCCGGAAAACAATCGCATCTCCAGCAAGGTCAGAGATTGAAAAAAAGTTTCCCCCGACCCCCTCTCCCATCCCCCACATAAAACAAACCAGAGATCATTTACACAAACTTTTAAAACTTACCAAAAATAACAAAAAGAGATAGAAAAGACAGACAGACTGTAGGTGAGGCAGCCATCAGTACCCCGTTCCTGCTTTCTCCTCCATATCCCTTAATTCCGTTAGCCCTTAGAGATATATCTAACTCTCTCTTGAAAACATCCAGTGAATTGGCCTCCACTGCTTTCTGTGGCAGAGAATTTCACACATTCACAACTCTCTGGGTGATAAGGTTTTTCCTCATCTCGGTCCTAGATGGCCTATCCCTTATTCTTAAACTGTGACCCCTGGTTCTGGACTCCCCCAACATTTTTCCTGCATATAGCCTGTCCGATCCCATAAGACTTTTATATGTTTTTATAAGATCCCCTCTCATCCTAAATTCCAGTGAACAAAAGCACAGTCGATCCATTCTTTCATCATTTGTCAGTCCCGCCATCCCGGAGATTAACTTGGTGAACCTATGCTGCACTCCCTCAATGGCAAGAATGTCGTTCCTCAAATTAGGAGACCAAAACTGCACACAATACTCCAGGTATGGTCTCACCAGGGCCCTGTATAACTGCAGTCGGACCTCCTTGCTCCTATACTCAAATCCTCTCACTATGAAGGCCAACAGGAAGCTGAATGGCAGCATGATATGAAACAACGATTAGAGTCCAGTCCATGTAGATCTGAGTATGTGCACAGTTCTGGGCACGGACTGAGGAAAGGATTGGATAAACCCGTGAAGAGGAGATTTAAGAGGATGCCATCAGTCAGATTTAAGATGGAAACAGAGGAGAATTGAGGAAATGTTTTTTCATCTGAAAAGGATGGATTGAATCTGGATCTCACTGCCTGAAAGGGTTCTCAAGACAGTCCTTCTTTAGTACCAGCCGAGTCAGCATGGATTTACGAAGGGGAAATCATGCTTGACAAATCTACTGGAATTTTTTGAGGATGTAACTAGGAAAATTGACAGGGGAGAGTCAGTGGATGTGGTGTACCTCGACTTTCAGAAAGCCTTCGACAAGGTCCCACATAGGAGATTAGTGGGCAAAATTAGAGCACATGGTATTGGGGGTAGGGTACTGACATGGATAGAAAATTGGTTGACAGACAGAAAGCAAAGAGTGGGGATAAATGGGTCCCTTTCGGAATGGCAGGCAGTGACCAGTGGGGTACCGCAAGGTTCGGTGCTGGGACCCCAGCTATTTACGATATACATTAATGACTTAGATGAAGGGATTAAAAGTACCATTAGCAAATTTGCAGATGATACTAAGCTGGGGGGTAGTGTGAATTGTAAGGAAGATGCAATAAGGCTGCAGGGTGACTTGGACAGGTTGTGTGAATGGGCGGATACATGGCAGATGCAGTTTAATGTAGATAAGTGTGAGGTTATTCACTTTGGAAGTAAGAATAGAAAGGCAGATTATTATCTGAATGGTGTCAAGTTAGGAAGAGGGGATGTTCAACGAGATCTGGGTGTCCTAGTGCATCAGTCACTGAAAGGAAGCATTCAGGTACAGCAGGCAGGGAAGAAAGCCAATGGAATGTTGGCCTTCATAACAAGAGGAGTTGAGTATAGGAGCAAAGAGGTCCTTCTACAGTTGTACCGGGCCCTGGTGAGACCGCACCTGGAGTACTGTGTGCAGTTTTGGTCTCCAAATTTGAGGAAGGATATTCTTGCTATTGAGGGCGTGCAGCGTAGGTTCACTGGGTTAATTCCCGGAATGGCGGGACTGTCGTATGTTGAAAGGCTGGAGCAAATAGGCTTGTATTCACTGGAATTTAGAAGGATGAGGGGGGATCTTATTGAAACATATAAGATAATTAAAGGATTGGACACATTAGAGGCTGGAAACATGTTCCCAATGTTGGGGGAGTCCAGAACAAGGGGCCACAGTTTAAGAATAAGGGGTAGGCCATTTAGAACAGAGATGAGGAAGAACTTTTTCAGTCAGAGAGTGGTGAAGGTGTGGAATTCTCTGCCTCAGAAGGCAGTGGAGGCCAGTTCGTTGGATGCTTTCAAGAGAGAGCTGGATAGAGCTCTTAAGGATAGCGGAGTGAGGGGGTATGGGGAGAAGGCAGGAACGGGGTACTGATTGAGAGTGATCAGCCATGATCGCATTGAATGGCGGTGCTGGCTCGAAGGGCTGAATGGCCTACTCCTGCACCTATTGTCTATTGTCTATTGTCAGCCTGAGTAACCACTTGAAGACCTGTAGCCTCAATGAATATGGGGTGAGAGTGGGAAATTTGATAGACAATATGTGCAGGAGGAGGCCATTCAGCCCTTCGAGCCAGCACCGCCATTCAATGCGATCATGGCTGATCACTCTCAATCAGTACCCCGTTCCTGCCTTCTCCCCATAGATGTGTCCAATCCCCTAATTATCTTATATGTTTTAATGTTTTGGGTTGAGACCCTTCTTCAGTCTGAGGGCGTCGACCCCAAATGTCACCCATTCCTTCTCTCCAGAGATGCTGCCTATCCTGCTGAGTTATGCCACCATTTTGTGTCTACCTTAAATTTCCCGATGGTTGGATTTGAATCCATGGGATAGCTACACAAGGTGACTGTGGGTACAGATGCCATTAGATTGTTAGCAGTAATGACAATGAAGATAAGGAGAAGCTGTTTCCAATGACAAGAGATTCAGGAATCAGCGGCCAAAGATTTAATGTAATACATAGATCCCTCTACACACCATGTCACTGTGTTTGGGAAAGTGCAGCCTGAGACTTCCAAAAAGCAATTAAGAAAAAAATCACGAGGATGGGACTAATTCACCAACCCTGCCACAGACTAGCAAATCACAAAGGTATCTATCAGTCTATGATTCTCAAAAATGGGGCAAAAACCTCAATGAAATCTGCTCATAAAATACAAATGGTTAACAAATTAATCTCGGAAATATGAGAAAACAGGAAAGAACTAGGATATTGCCTAGGTCAGAGCATTTCAATTATGGAGAGGATAGAAGGATGAGAGGGGATCTTATCGAAACATATAAGATTATTAAGGGGTTGGACACGTTAGAGGCAGGAAACATGTTCCCAATGTTGGGGGAGTCCAGAACCAGGGGCCACAGTTTAAGAATAAGGGGTAGGCCATTTAGAACGGAGATGAGGAAAAACCTTTTCAGTCAGAGAGTTGTGAATCTGTGGAATTCTCTGCCTCAGAAGGCAGTGGAGGCCAATTCTCTGAATGCATTCAAGAGAGAGCTAGATAGAGCTCTTAAGGATAGCGGAGTCAGGGGTAATGGGGAGAAGGCAGGAGCAGGGTACTGATTGAGAATGATCAGCCATGATCACATTGAATGGCAGCGCTGGCTCGAAGGGCCGAATGGCCTCCTCCTGCATTTCAGAATGGACGAGTGAGAGGAGACAAGATTGAGGTATATAAATTTGTGTGGGGTCATTCACTGAAGCATTGAGTTGCTGTTTTATTGAAGGTAACAGCAGGCATTTATGCACAACAATATCCCTCAAATGGAAACTGATGATGACTAAATTAACTCTCATGTGTGATATTAGTTGAGGGATAGCTATCGACCCGAAGCATCACGGTGACCTTGGGTATTTTTCTTCAAATTATTGGCGTGAACATTTACATCCATTGAGAAAGGACTGACAGAAATCTATTCTATCACCTCACCCAGAGTCTCTCCAACATGCAGAAGTATGATTTGAAGACCGCATTAAAGGCACCACATGGGCAGTGAAGGGCTTGAGATATTAGGATGCGACCGATATAATAGGAATGGGAGACTTCTTAAATCTTTAATGTGATGGTATTTCGGGACAACCATCGTTTCAGGCAAAAAACATGGGCAGGTTTTGACGGCCAAATCATTGAAAACCTGTGCTTTTTATTGTGGATGGTAATTTATGCTGCAGTGAGTTCTAATAAAGCTCCAGCCTTGGTTAGTTTCCCCACCTTTGACCCAGTGGTGGAAGAGGAAGTTTTTCTTCAAGCTAGGTTCTTCACATGCGGGTTTGTTTTGTGACACACAAGCATCAATTTCCTGAATTCTGCTCATTGCTGTTCTGCTCTTCCTGTTTTGCATTTTTGGTGCTGTCTGGAGCCCCTCCCACGACAGGAAGACATGCCATCATAGTTTTACTGGTGGAGTGGAGCATCTTGCCTTCTGCTGGCTGCTTCTGGTAATCAGTCCCAAGGTTCTGTGGAGAGGCAATCACATCTAAAAATTCATTCCAGGAAAGTGTGCGTGTTTGCTGCCATCGGTTATCATTCATCCTCACTCAACTTCAAGAAAGACAGCTTGGCCATATTTGGAGTATTGTGTGCAATTCTGGTTGCCCCATGCAGGAAGGCATGTGCAGGCTTTGAAGACGGTGCAGAAAAGATTTATCAGGATGCTAGACTCAAAATGCTGGAGTAACTCAGCAGGACAAGCAGCATTTCTGGAGAGAAGGAATGGGTGATGTTTCGGGCCGAGACCCTTATCAGGATGCTGTCTGGATTAGCAGATATTAGCTATTAGGAGAGGTTGGACAAATATGGATTGTTTTCTCTGGAATATCGAACGCCTCTTCTTCCTTATAATAATAATAATAATAATAATAAGCATTTATTTTATATAGCGCCTTACCAGAAGCTCAAAGCGCTTTACAAAAACAATCATAACATAAAAACAAACAGACAAACTATCCTAACGGAGAAGCGGCGAATAAACAGCGCCAGCGTCCTCTCACGTCAGGGTCCGGCAGTAGACAACAAAAAGCACAGGGCACACAGATACAATTTTTACACAAACAGCCATCACAGTGATTGCTCTAGGCACACCCTCACTGTGATGGAAGGCAAAGAAAAGTCTTATCTCCTCCTCATTCTTCTCCCGATGTGCCACGAGGTGATCGAGGCTCCCAACTTTTTGAAGCCCCCACCGGGCGATGGAAAGTCCCAGGGCCAAGCCGAGCAGGCCGATGAAGGTCCTGAGCCCCCACCGGGCGATGGAAAGTCCCAGGGCCGAGCCGAGCCGAGCAGGCCGATGAAGGTCCTGAGCCCCTACCGGGCGATGGAAAGTGCTGCGGCCGAGCCACGCAAGGCGATGAAGGGCCTGTGAGCGGGTCGATCGTACCTCGCGCTTCGGGGCGGTCGAAACTGCTACGGCTGGAGCTCCCAAAAACCGGTCGCCAGCCAGGGACCTGCGAGCTCCCGATGTTGCGGTCTGCAGGGCCCACGGCCGAAGCTCAGAAAGTTCAGCATGTCCCCAACAACCCTCACTAACTTCTGTATGTATGGCTTTCTATGTGCCATAGAAAACATTTTATCATGATGCATCACAGACTGGTTTGGGATCATCTCCATCCAAGACATCAAGAAATTTCAGAGTTGTAGATGTAACCGAGAACATCTCTTAGGGCTAAAGGAATCTGCCCACACTCCTAACCTGTCCGTCCTTCTGCAGAGTCCTTCCTTCCTCTACACTGCCTGCCCCTCCACCTATCTTAGCATCATCTGCAAACTTGGCCACAAAGCCCTCAATCCCCTTATCCAAATCATTAATATACAATGTGAAGATAAGTGGCCCCAACATCGACTCTGCGGAACTCCACTAGCATTTGTTGTGTGTGACCTACCCTTATCTGCAAATCCAAAATAAATCACCGCGAACTTATTAAATTCCATCTGCAGTTGCTCTGCCCAACTTCCCAGGAGATCATTATTATACTGGAGCCGAAGGCAATCTTTCCCTCATTGCAATTTACAACATTATCATCTTAGATTTTAGATTTTAGATTTAGATTCTACATCGCGGAAACAGGCCCTTTCGGCCCACCAAGTCCGCGCCGCCCAGCGATCCCCGCACATTTAACATTATCCTACACACACCAGGGACAATAAAAAAAAAACAACATTTTTTACATTTCACCCAGTCAATTAACTTACAATCTTCCCCATTTAAAAGTAACTACATTTTCTTGATCATATTCACCCCCAATCCTGTCCATTTCCTTGCACCACAAGGTCTTTGCCAGTCACCAGAGAATATAAAACCCAGGCTTGGATATGACAATCTTTCCCAACTCCCTTATCCACTCCACCATCCCATGTCCATTGGCTCCAAATGGGGCAAGTAATCCCAACTTCTAAAGACGGATGGTATCCAAACCCTATCCTCAAATATAGCCCATTAATGCAGCAGGAAAAATCATTCACTGAGATATGTTTATTGCTTTCATAACATTTATATTTAAGAAAAAAATATTCACAACCAAGAGGAAACGATCAAATCTTGTGTTTCAAAAACATCATGCATAGTTCCATTTATATAGTAAGTCACAGACAATCTGTTAATAGGGATGATTTGCAGGAACTCTGTTGTGATTAATAATTAACAAGAGAATAGCTAGAATATCCCTTATTAAACAATTAGTTATCAGCATTTTATCTGACTAATCTGTTCAGCGAGCACTGGGCATTCTAAGCTAGGGTGGGGAAGGCAGCATAACATGGACTAATATTTCTGCAATCCTTTTTGCAACATCAGCCTATCCCTCAGCTCCTTACAAACGTGACCACACCTGAGATATGTTCTGGTACCTTATACAATGATGCGGTCATGACCAGATTTAGGGACGCAAGGGAAAAATATTGTCAAGGAGCACTGTGAGAAATTGGCTGGGTAACAAAAAAAACTAGAAGAACTCAGCCAGAGCAGCAGTATCTGTGGAAACAGAAACTAGCTAATGATTTGGGTCAGGGTTCCTTCCACAGTACTGGATCAGACCTCAGGGTCTGATGGGAAATGTTAATCGGTTTCCCTTTCCACACGCACTGCTCGGCTGACCGCAGACGGTTAATGCTCGACTGGCTGCATTTTATCTTCCTTATCTAGCTGCATTCTGCTAGCATTTTCAGTTTATGTTTCACATTCCAGCATCGGTAGCGTTCAGTTGCTTTGATGTGCTGGAAAATATCCAATGGTATGAATATTGAATTCTCCAATTTTATCTAATCCCCTCCCCCACATACACCCCCTCCCTTGTACCTCATCTAGACTCACGCCTATTTCTACCCACCCCCCCCCACATCCCTTCCTCTAGCTTCACAATTTGCAACACTTCAATCCTCTGTCTTTTCATCTTTGGGCATTATCCAACCATCCGCCTATCAAAACCCCTCCTCACTACTATCAACCCATTACCTGACAGGCTTTGTTGTACCACCCCTCTCTTCCTGCTTTCTTTCCCAACCTTCACCTAACCATGTTCTCCACACATGCTGCCTGATTTGCTGAGTTAATCCAGCACTTTGTGTTGATTTTTGTAAACCAGCATTTGTAGTTCCTTATTTCTACAATTCTTTAATCTATCCTTTGTGCTGCCCTGAGTAAGCTACCCATCGAATCAACTGTGCTTTAGCCACAGGTTAGGGCTCTGCAGCATAAATGCTGGTGGCAGCCAGTCATTTGCACGATTGACATGAGCTCTTAACACTCTGTGATGCAAAAAGGTCTGGTAAAAGGAGAGCACCTTGTGAGTGGCACCCCACTGTATATAACGTTGTGTGGACCAGTGTCAATGTGCTTTTTGGCTGTCCCCTGCCGTGGATACCTAATATCAAATGACAAGGTTCTTTGGCTTCTTATTTCAGTAGAGTCAGCAAATATCTTTTAAATGTTATTATATTATCTGCCTCAACTATCTTCTCAGGCAGCTTATTCCATATAACCACCATCCTATGTGCGGAAAAAGTTGCCCCTCGGGTTCCTATTGATTTTATTCAACTCTATAAGATCACCCCTTAGATATATTCGGTACATTAGCCTTCATCAGTCAGGGTATTAAGTGCAGAAGTTGGGATGCTATGTTACAATTGTACAACACATTGGTGAAGACACATTTGGAGTATTGTATTCAATTTTGGTAACCCTGCTATAGAAAGGATGTTTTTAAGCTGGAAAAAGTGCAGAGAAGATTTACGAGGATGTTTCCAGGACTTGAGGGCCTGAGCTACAGGGAGAGTTTAGATTTTAGAGATACAGCATGGAAACAGGCCCTTTGGCTCACCGAGTCCATGCTGACCAGCAATCAACCCAGCACTATCCAACACACTAGTGACAATGTACAGAAACCAATGAACCTACAAACCTGTACAACCTTTGAGTGTGGAAGGAAAACGGAACACCTGGAGAAAACCCACGTGGTCACAGGGAGAATGTACAAACTCCATGCAGGCAACACCCAAAGTCAGGATTGAACCTGGGTCTCTGCTGCTGTAAAGCAAAAACTCTACCGCTACGCCACTGTGCCGCATGTTCTCCAGAGATGGAGAGGTTGGGCAGGTGAGGACTTTATACTTTCAAGCACAGGAGGCTACAGGCTGATCTTATAGAGCTACATAAGCTAGTGGGGTAATAGATGAAGGTGGATGCTCAGTCTTTTGCCCAGAGTGGGGTAATCAAGAACCAGAGGACATCTATTACCCTCACTAGCTTATGTAGCTCTATAAGATCAGCCTGTAGCCTCCTGTGCTTGAAAGTATAAAGTCCTCACCTGCCCAACCTCTCCATCTCTGGAGAACACTCTTTCCCCTCTCACCTTAAACCAATGAAGGTGAATGCTCAGTCTTTTGCCCAGAGTGGGGTAATCAAGAACCAGAGGACATTGGTTTAAGGTGAGAGGGGAAAGAGTTAATAGAAACCTGAGCAGGCAACATTTTCACACAGTTGGTGATGGGTATATGGAACGAATTGCCGCAGGAAGTAGTTGAGACAGGTACTGTAACACCATTTAAAAGAAATATGGACAGATGCGTGGTTAGGAAAAGTTTAGAGGGATTTGGGCCAAACGCTGGCAAGTGGAACTACCATAGATGGGGCATCTTGATCAGCACAGACAAGTTGGGCCAAAGGACTGTTCCCATGTGATATGACTAAGATTTGTTACGTTTGTCAAACATTTCTGTAGGAAACGTTTCTCTTGGACCACTGATCATAGTGTCGCCTGTGACCAGCCTTCTGAATGAAGGGTCATGTATGAAAGACGTGCACGAATAAATCCAACAGTGAATTTTATTTTGAGGATCTTTCAGGGTGCTCTACAGCCAATAAAAGTATTTTAGAAGAATAGACACCAACTGTGTAGCAAGGAACTGCAGATGCTGGTTTAAACCGAAGATAGATTTTACCTATTTTATTCATTAAAAGGTTGTGTTGTATAGAATAGATTTCACCCATTTTAAACTGTTGGGACAAATACATAAATCTTACGTCTGTGATATGTTAAATAAACTTAATTCCTCTTTAAGCCTAATCCTCTCACACACACTGAAATGGAAACATACAGCTAATCTGTTTCAAAATTAACACTGAATTGAAGAACTCATAGCACACTTATTAATTAATAGACATACACAAAACAAAAAATTCCTTCATTTTGAATCAGAAGGTTCTGGTGTTACCAGATAAACTGTTCCCATGTTGTTTAGGTTCCTATGTTGTTAAGATATGTGTGGGTTGTAGGATTATGTGGAAGAGCTATGATTAATCCCAGCCCCAGATTCAGGAAGCCCATTCAGCAGCAGCTGGGGATGGGGCTTTGTGGACACGATCTTCCCAACACAGCATTTGTGGCTGCTTAAAGCTCACATTCCCATTGTCCTACTCACCCCAACTTGCTGTCTAAAGGTACTGGCAAGGGTCAGCCACATCAAGTGGTTCAAATGGGTTCTCCTACCTACTGTGTCAAAATCACAGAATGACAATCAGCCAGACCACACAATTCCTGGGCTAATGGCAGTCAGAGCAAGGTGTGCTTGCCAGCTTGCCAGGCATTTGGTTGATCTTCTCCAGGATGGCCTCTGGTGTCAGCTTGGGCAAGCCACCATCGAGCGGGCAACCCTCCACCAGGCTGTTCATGGGAGTGGGAGGCAGATGCATGTCTTCGTCCTGGCAGACGTTCTCTGCACAACTTGCTGGTACCATTTGGGCTGTGTTGCTGCTTTCCTTCCATCCTTGGCACCCAAGCATTGCTGCTGCTCCTTTTGTCTCCAGGGCCTTAAGCAAGATCTCAATGATGGGCAGCACCTTCTTGCGAGTAGCAAACCTGTTGCCCTGGGAGTAGGCACCAATCTCTGAGGACGGGCTATACATTGGCATCAGCTGCAGCGAAGGAGCCTCAGATTTCTCCAATGCACAGCTCACCTGCAATTGCAGAGTTTAAGGTTACAAACTAGAATTGCTCCCTCAAGGCCTATCCACAACCCACAATCCCTCGACTTTCCATATTTAACGGTGTGGGATTGCTGGCCCTCCTTAGTTACCTGCATTTTAATTGCATTACTGATTTTGCTACACCTGTCTTATCATGTGCACACCTGTCTTATCGTGTGCACACCTGTCTTATCGTGTGCACACACCTGTCTTATCGTGTGCACACCTGTCTTATCGTGTGCACACCTGTCTTATCGTGTGCACACCTGTCTTATCGTGTGCACACCTGTCTTATCGTGTGCACACCTGTCTTATCGTGTGCACACCTGTCTTATCGTCTGCACACAGTGCTCCAGCTGTAACTTAACCAATGGCTTACATGGTCTTTTCAAGGTTTACCTCCTTGCTCTCATATTCCATGCCCTTGTAATGAATGCCTTCTTAACCACCTTATTTTCCTGTGCTGCTGCCTTCAGGGATCCTGATCTTCAGGTTCTTCCGTTCACTCTGTATCCCAGTCGTAGTAATTTCCCATTGGACATCTTACATTTTCTGAAATAAATCCAGTGTCATTGCTCTGCCATCTGACCTTCTGAAAAACACCATACTGTAGCTGATGACTACTCTCCTTTTTATCACCAACTTTCATGTCATCGGAAAACTTATCATACTTCTTACCCTTGCAATGAGGTTATTGATTACTTAACAAAGGCCTCTGCACTACACCACTGTTTATAGACTTACAAAGACTACCCACCACCACCATCCTGCTGTCACCAATCCAATTTCAAGTTCAATTTAATGAACGGGTTTGGATCCCATGGGCTCTTACCGTTTGGATGAGTCTCCCATGTTTTATCTTGTCGAAAACATTCCTAATGTCCAAATCATTGACGCATTTAATTATTTCTTTGAAATATTCACTCAGTTCTCACCCGAACCATGCCATGCTGACTATTCTCATCTTCCAACCTCTGTGGCCACTGAAGAACTGTACAGAACAAAACCTTCTGATCCCTGGGCTCATTCCATAACTTTGCCAAGGCCATGACAGCTTAAAAGGATCAATTCCATCAACACTAACTGCTTCTCCATTATCTGCAGCCACTCATCTCCCTGAAGACTACAGAGAAAGGGTGTTGAACTCTTCATTTAAACACACCCACAATACCTAACAGGAACCTTCAGATACTACCTAGGATCAGGTTCATCCACCTCCATACTCTTAAAGTTGCTGAGGCCAATTCTGTGTTGCCTAACAGACTTTGCACGGGTTCTATCTGTCAACTTTGTGCCTGGTATTATGGTAAAACAGACATCTATCATCTGACTACAGGCCAATGCACCTTACCAAATCCCTGAAATGGCTGCAAGGGCTGTAGACAGCCAGCTGACGAGAAGGTTCCTTCTTCTCATTGAAGGAAATGGTCATGATAACCAGAACGTCATAATCTCTGGTCCGACAGAATTCTTCCAATTCATCCTTCACATCGGGACGGGCCAGAAATTCCTAGAGGAACAGGTGAAAGATCAAAGTGCAGTCAAGTCCATTTTGTAGATCAACCCTGCATACTTCATTGCATTGGTAGGGGGTGGGGGGAGATTGGGAGCAAAGTAGGGAAATGCAGTACAGCTCCAACACTGCCACCTCAGAATAACCTGGCAATCTAACTATGGCAGGTAGAAGTCAGATCCCAGATTCCTTACAGATTCACTCAAAATCTTAACAATTCAATCTTAATGATAGTTAATCGGCACTGAGGATGGGTTGTTGAACATCAAAAGATCCCATTCCAAATGACATGCCTTGCCAAACATGCAACGATTCTGTTACACAGGAACAGAAGACCATTCATGACATAGGAAGCCATCCTCTTCCTCAATTCAATGGTATAATCTATATCTTAACTCCATCTCACCTCCCAGTATCCTTATTTCGTGGACCCCAACAAACAATCACTCGCACCAATAACAATTCCAATTGATCTCCAGCTGTAAAGACATTGGGAGTTGAGGTACAGGCGGGTTGTCAGAAAACCTGCTTGATCAGCATTCATCTCAAGGCATCGCTGTTAGTGAAGTATTTGTGGGTATCACCACCAAATTGGATCCAAAATTGGCTAGGCAATAGGTGAAAGAGGGTTGTTTTGTGATCAGATGCCTGTGACTCGTGCTGTTCTTCAAGGATCAGTGCTGTTGTTCATTATATACGTAAACGATTTAGATGTGGATGTAGGAGGCGTGATCAGTAAGTTTGGAGATGACAAAGATTGAAGTTGTTGATAATGTGGAAGGTAGATTTTGCTGACATGATAGCAAAATGAGTTGTGAAATGTGAGATTAAATTTAAAAGACGTACAGGTATGTAGGTTAATTGACTGGGTAAATGTTTAAAAAAATTGTCCCTGGTGTGTGTAGGATAGTGTTAATGTGCGGGGATCGCTGGGCGGCGCAGACTCGGTGGGCCGAAGGGCCTGTTTCCGCACTGTATCTCTAAATCAAATCTTGATAAATAGGAGATGATGCAATTTGGGAGTACTAATGGGGCTAGAAAATACATTTTAGTGGTAAAATCTTAGGGAACATGGAACAGAGGGATCTTGGTGCTCAAGTCGAAAGACCCTTAAAGGTGACGGCATGAATAGATAACGTAGGTAAGAATGGATCATTTCAGTTATGAGGAGAAAATGCAGAGGCTCAATGTCCCTGTAGGGTAGAAGGTTGAGAGGGAACATGAAGCATGTAAAAATATACTGATGAACTACAGAAAACAATTCCCCTTATCGAAGGAAGATAAAAATGGAGGACGCAGACTTGGGGTCAGGAAGACGATGTTTAGAGGGGATCTGAGGGAGACCTTCACCCAAAGAGTGACAAAGACTGCCGGAGAGAGTGGAGAAAGCAGAGTTGCATTGATATGTAGACAAGCACTTGAATCGTACAGATAGAGAAGGCTAGGGGCTAGGATTTGGAAGATGCAATTAATGTGTGCCCTGGTTGGTGTGGATGGTGGGCCGAATGGCCACATTTCCAAACTGTCTGACTCCATGACAATTATTCAAATTCTGATTTATCCCTCATTGACCCCCTCCCACTCCCAAAGAAACAGAGGTCACCTCTTCTCTAACAGAACTTTCGGTATTGTATTCTCCATCTCTGACACTGGGGTATTGCAGCCTACCTTCACCGCTCTGCTTTAGTGCTGAAACAGCAACCTGCTCTGTAATTTAAGCCCAGGAAAGAGCAGCAACAGCCATGGCCTGTAAATCCATGTTCAAATCTGCGAACATTGTCTCACCCTCCTGCTTCACTGGCACCCGTACATCCATGCCTGATGGAAGTGTTCTCCTGCCCCACATAACCTACCTCAAGTGTCAGGTAGACGGCACTGATGGCCAAGCGAAGATCTCCGCCAAACACAGCTTTCAAGTCCTTCCTCAGCATTTGCTCAGTGGTCAGCCCTGGCAGAAAAAAACAACTTAGGATGGTAACTATCACCCTCAACTATACCGATCCATTCTCACATTAGGGAGAACCGCGGATCAATGGGGAATGGCCCTGCCTCTGTGCCAACAGGTCCAGGCCAGGGCTCATTCCAAATAACTGACTCAAAGATATTGGGCCAGAGAACAGTCAAAAACAGAGGCATAACAAAGAGATTTATTTTGAAATGTACTGAGTGTATTGACAAGAACACATAAGAGATTTAACAGATAGCTAAACAATGGATGGTGAAAATGTGAAATTGTAGAACTATTAGGTAAGGAAGAAGAGGAATAATTGGATGGCTTTCCCCAAAAGCAGGTGCCAGTAAAATGGGTGGAATGGTCATAACCACTTGCATTCACTGCAAACAATGTGTGGAAACATAAAATGTGACCTCACAGAGCTGCCTGGGTCCCTAGGTGGCTTGGAGCCTGAGTTCAGGGGGTTGAACAAAAAGAGAGGAAGTCAAACATGAGGTCACCGTAGGATGAGAGAATGGGATGCAGGAAGCTGGGAGGGACAGTGCAGAGGGAATGCTGCATCATCAGACAAGACTAAACTCATGCCCTGTCATCTCTCTCTGGGCAACCAGAGGGCATTACGGAAGCACTTCTCCTGGATACCACAGTAGTGACTGATATTCATCTCTCAAACACATCTAACAATGAACACTGGGCCTCTGTCACCTCCTACTTGTGACGCTAACTTCATTCCCTACAGTACAATGGTGGTCTCCCAGTATAACACAACCACATTAATTACTGACCTCTTCCCCTTTCCACCCCCACCCCACACCCAGGGTTGGTTCTGGGACATCGCCGATGGAATGATAGTTACCGCTGACGTCAAACTTGGCTTCTTGCAGTGCCTCGAAGACAGTGTCTCTGGGCGGGAGATCGTGGAATCTGGAGTCCAACACAGCAACATACTCAGAGTCCTTTGGTGTAACTTTCCCTGCCTGTGGAGCCATGTTGATACAGTCTAACACTATGGTACCTGCAGTTTAGGAACAATGAAGGAATCAGCTTGGCTATAAACGATATAAACATAAACGTACCGCACGGGAATAGGCCATTCAGTCTCTCCATTCCATGTGAGTGTTTCAGCACCACATCAGTCTCCCCATCTCCCAGCATCCACCCTCTCCTCTGTATTGTTCCCACCTTTGTGTTTATCCAGCTTTGCCTTAAACCTGTCTCTACAGTTCACCTCAAGCTCTTCCCATAAGCTCTGCTCTCTGCGCGAATAGTTCCTCTCTCTACTCCCACTCTGCCCTCTTCCATGTTCCCAAACAGGTTTGTGTAGGGAGGAACTGCAGGTACTGGTAAAGAAAGGTCTCAACCAAAAGGTCAGTCTGAAGAAAGGTCTTGACCTGAAACGTCACCTTTTCCTTTTCTCCAGAGATGCTGCCTGACCCGTTGAGTTACTCCAGTTTTTGTGTCTGTCTTCCCAAACAGGTTTGTTGCTGACTATCTTGCAAATAAAGGTTCTAGCTGTCCACCCTATCTATACTTCTCATAATTTTATATATTTTTATCAGGACTCCCCTCAACCTCCAGCGAACAAGAGAAAACAATCCAAGTCTATCTAATCTCTCCTAACTAATACCTTTTAATCCGAGTATCAATCGAATAAACTGCTTCTGCATCCTTTACAGAGCCTCTGCATCCTTCCTGTATTGGTGTGACCAGAACTGAATGCAATATTCCAAATGCAGCCTAACCAAAGTCCAATAAAGTAGCATCATGACATCCTGACGCTTACACTCAATACCATGACCTATGCAGGCAAGCATACCATATGCCTTAACCATTCTAACTACATACGTCGCCACTTTCGGGGCGTTATGGACTTGGACCCCAAGATCCTTCTCTACATCAATGCTGTTAAGGGTCTTGCCACCAATTGTATTGATTCATGTATTTTTCCTTACATTCAACCTCCTAAAGTGCATCACCTCACACTTGCTTGGATTAAACTCCATCGGCCATTTTTTCCACCAATTTCTAAATCTGATCTATATTCCACAATATACTTTGATACTCTCTTCTATCAATAAGTCAGATCTGAATCCATATGACCAAGGCACCATGAATCCCATGCACCTTAATGCCTTACCAAAATCCGTGTAGACACCATTTACCGCCCAATTGTCAACAAATCACCTTTATCACGTCTCAAAAAAACGAAATCAAGTTAATAAGACATGACCTGCGCAGATTAAGCCAAACGGACTGTCCCTAATTAACCCATTCTCATCTAAATGGGAGGAAATCCAATCCTGAATAATCCTGTCCAATAGTTTGCCTGTCATTGACTCAATGGCCAATTGGGTGGTTAATAGGAAACTGTTACTAACTTCGGCAACAAAACATGTTGACCCCATTGTCAGATTCCTCCATTACTAACGTCTCCCTACCTGCCCTGAATATGAACCCATACCCCAATACATCAGAAATCCCAGTGGAACTCTTACTGCGCAGTAAGAAAGCAAGCTCCTTATCAAGAATATCAGGCGTTCTTTGGACGATCCGCTCGGTTACTAGGGTGGCACAGGAGCCCACGGGCTCAGCGGTTACGACACAGCCAGGGCTAAAAGGCCGCACCAGGGGTCGGTGATCGATGACTTCTGTCACGGCACTCTCCAGTGCCTCATCAGCTCTGTGGGAAAGGGGCAGAAGCAGAGAGATAGTGTGTGCTCTTTGATACCTACCATCCCACACCGTGGCACACCCAGATGAGGACAACTCACAACACCCAGCTTTCAAGTTCCTGGATAACTAATTCCTGAAGAGATCTTTATCGCTTCCTTTCCTATCCCACCCATTCTATGCTTCTGTAATTTTAAACCCCACCACTTCTCTAACTATTCCCAATTATAGGAAATTTAAATTTTCAGGTCAATTACCGCAAATATTGCCAGATCTATAGAGTATTTCCTGCATTTTATGTTTCTAATTTAGATTACCAGTATCTAAATTTGTAACAGCATCTTCCCATTCTTCAATAAAGAGACTTTATAACTCTTTAAAAAAATCATACAGGAGACCATCTATCAGATCATCTCTGAATGAGCTCACCAATCAGTCCCACTCCCTTGGCTCTGTGCTCCACAGTCCTTTTCAAATTCCTGTTTGTTTTCTTTACTTCCACAGTCATTTGGAGTCACATATAGGTGACCCTGCTATACGGGGATGGAGAGGAGGGGGGGGGGGATGATTTGCTTTCTTAGAAAACTGTCCGTCAAGATTTTCTTTAACACGAAGCCACATCATCAGAACAAGCATCAGGAAATGCGAGGTGGAAAACATAAATTTTGTGTGTACATTTTTTCGTTAAACACGTGTAAATTGCGCGAGATTGAATTTTACTCCCAATTTTTTTGGTAGCAATTTGCGAATTCTATCAGGTTGAATTTCCGTTACCCAAACAGTTGTAACATGGGGATCATCTGTATCAGTGGAAGGAAAGTTTCAGACTGACGCTAGCAGCGCTGAACTGAGTAGGGAACTGCTCGAGGGGCTGTTTTTGGATGAGATGCTAGTCCAAGAACATGGTCTCTCTGTTAATACAGATCCCTACCTTAGAGAAGAGGGCTTCCCTCAGTGGTGCTAATTAATACGTCTCTATTTCTTACTCCACCAACAATTCATGCTTCAGGTTCCACCTCCTTGGATCTACTGCTCACCAGTTATCAAGCATCATATTTCTGCTCCCTGTACCTGGATAGGACATTGTGGTCAACCAGCGTCAATTGGAGCCGTCCCTCCTTGTGCAGGCTCTGCAGATCAATCTCATCCCGAAATATCAGCAGGTCTTCGGAAAGCTGGCTCTCCCGCAGCAGGAAAGTGCATTCGCCACGTAAAGGAAACTCAGATCGTGGGATATTCAAGACGGGCACAAAGGCAGTCTTTTGCTCCAATGAAGTCTGTATTTAAATATAGAGAAGAGGACGGATGAATCTGTGGAGCAAGTTACTGCAGATATCCCACCCCCGACATCAGTCTGAAGAAGGGTCTCGACCCGAAACGTCACCCATTCCTTCTCTCCCGAGATGCTGCCTGACCTGCTGAGTTACTCCAGCATTTTGTGAATAAATCGAAAAATACTGCAGATATTTGTTCCTTCTGATATTGTGAAATCCGAGTGTCACCATGTCCTAGTCCACCATGCACCAACATGCAAGACAGAAGAAAAGTGGATTTGGGAGCACGCTAATTATGTTACCCGACAAGTAATCTTCAAGTCTCAGTTTCTGTTGAGAATTACAAGTTCAAATACCACCACAATTGGAGATGATAAATTCTGTGATTTAAAGCAATCCATCTCGAACATCTCAAAAACGGTGACCGTGAACTGATTCAGTCTTGGCCTTTTACTGACTCCAGGCCACAGAAACGTGGATTATGCAGAACTGTCCCCTGAAATGGCCTACGCAGCAGCTGGGAATGGGGAATAAATGCTGGCTTTGTCAACAATCTCCCATATCATGTGCTTAACTAAAAATAAATGAAGCACAGAGACTGAGTTATTTATAAACAGTAGAAAAGCAAGCAGATGATTCTAACTCCAAAACAGAGTACAGCAAATATTAAAATGCTGAAATAAAATGGTGCAAATATGGAGCAGATCAAGTGGCATCTGCAGAGAGAAAAGTTCACATCTCGTCGATGTGGTTTCTATGATTATAGAAGTGATGATCGGGGAGGTTTATGTGTCTGAAAATGAAAAAAAAACCTGCAGAAGCTAGGTATCTGAAACTCTGCTGGTCAGGCAGCATCTGTGAAATGTAAGATTTTCCTGGTATTCTTTAATTTTAGTTTCAGGTTTTGCTTATTAGGCTAATAATCCTAAAAATATGTATGTTTCCAATGCAAACTGAAATTCTGCCTTCTCACCTCCCCCAATCCAATGCATACTGGCAGTTTAAAAGTACGAATATCGTTTTAATAATAAACAAGAGTAAGCTTTGTGTCAGAAGAACAAACATAGGACACAGCACAAGATGACATTCTTTCATTCTCATGGTATGTGGGCTACAGACAATGCCAGCATTTGTTGGCCGCTCCAGAGGTGGTGGTGAGGGTTGGCTTCTTCAACTACTTCAGTCCTTCTAGTAAAGATAATTCACAGTACAAATGGAAAAGGAGGTACAAGTTTTAGATATATCTAGTGATATATTTCCAAATCAGGGCAATGCATGGGCCAGAGGGGAGCCTGTTACTCACTGCCTGCTACTCTGGCATTTGGCGATAGAGACTGATGGTCTGGGAGAAGCTGTCAGCTGAACTAGTGTGAGCAAGTGTGGTGCTGCTTACAGATTGTGCACACATTCGAACCACTTCCATGGCACTGGGGTGATGGTTGAATGTGGCTCAGTGTAAATCAGGTTAGGAAGCAACACTTTCCAAATGTATAAATCATTAAAAAAACAAGTTTAGTCAATGCCTGGGTAGTTGTGGCGACATCATCACACGTACTGACCTTGGTGAGGAAGTAAGCCAGTACAATGGCAGAAACCATGGAGTCCAGATCACAAGCTTCGTTTCCCAGGACGACATGCACTGTTGGCGCATCCCTCCCATGTAGCTAAAAGAGGGGACAAGCACCATCAAAAAGTTACCAGCAGCATCATCAGGGTTCAGGTGGCTTGGTGTCTGAGTACATAAACCAGCAAAGCCAAGGTATCACTCCATGTTTGCCTAATGTCCGAGAAATGTCAGCGATCCTACCAAAATCTCCAGTGTATGCATCAGATACGCAGGGAGCACGCTGCATGGTCAGAAGGCAGTGTGGAGGGAGTGCCATGTCCTCAGCATTGCCACTCACAGAACTATCTTTGAGACGGAGCCAGCCAACCCTGCATCGATTTTACATTACTTTTTAGATCAGTCTACAGGTTAACGTAAGAAAGCCGGAGCAAATGTCCATACATCAGCCAATCAAACACGTCTCACCTGTATCTACCTATCTATTTCCTGACTTTGGTCCACCCCCCCCTCTCATCCAGCCTTCGACCCCCTATTACAATCAATATAAACGGTCCTAACTGAAAACATTACCTATCCATGTCCTCCAGAGATGCTGCCTGACAGGCTGGGTTATTCAGAACACCATTTAGAACACCATTGGAGTATCAACCCCTTTTTCGAACACCATTGGAGTATCAACCCCTGCAGATATAGAAAATGTTTCAACTTGCACTGACAGCAAAATGTATTTATTAAGCACGTTTATAGTTGTAACATTTCCCCAAACTGTTTCACAAGGAAGTGTATTGCACAAAGTGATGGTAATCAGGAAAACTTTATTTGCACATTAATAAGTGAGGAAACAAATCAGAAGATGCTTTTATCAGTCAAATGGCAAGATCAGTGGTCTCATTGCACAAATCTCCCCTCACAATACAATGTGGACCACAGGTTAACTTGACCTGACATTTTAGCACAGGCACATTACACTTGTAATGCCTCGGAACTTTTTGCACTATTTGTGGTCATCAGAACCACAACATACACTTCAGTAGCAATATAAACATTGTAACATCCTCAGGTGTTTTAAGCAGTTAACGTTTGACATGGGAATCAAATGAAGAGAGTCAGGCAACAATCAAAAGCATGGCCAACCCTTTTAAGTACATTCTAGAAAAGGAGAAGCAAGAATTAGAGACCAGGGAGCAAATTCCATAGGTCAGGATCCTGGCAGTCAAAAACACAGATGGAACAAAGTTGTGATGGAAATTGGTGATGAGTATGAAGGCAAAATTGGAGGAGCAGAGTGGTGGAGGGTCGTAGTGGCTGGGACACCACAGCACCAAAGGGGAAGACTGGTGCTAAAGAGATAGTGGAAAAAGGACAGGGCATCACAGCTTTGGGTCCTGGGGAGACACTACAGTGGGAAGGTGTATGGGGGCTGATTGAGGATACAGAGATAGGAAGGGAAGCGGAGGCTGGAGGAGTCACCAAGATTGTGAAGGCAAGGGCTACACAGTAATTCAAACAGCAGTAAGATATTTTTTTAAATAGCACCACTTAACCAGGTGCCACTCTAGGTCAAAGATCAGAAGGTGCTAAGGAATTGTTGTGAGGTCTTTATGGGTATCTAGTTCTCATGAAGAGTTACGAATCAGAAACTTTCACTGTTTATTTCTCTCTCCATTGAGGCTTGTCTTGCTGGGTATCCACCAACACCCTCTGGGGTTTTTTTCGTTTCGAAGATTAGCATTTGCGTTTTGAGGGATTCTGATAAGAAATTGGGGGAACGACGGTTCTCTGTTAAGTTAGGACGCGGGCAGCTGAGTTAGGACACGGACAGCTGAGTTAGGACGCGGGCAGCTGAGTTAGGACACGGACAGCTGAGTTAGGACACGGACAGCTGAGTTAAGGAACAGGCGAAGATGAAGGTCGACAAGCCTCGTACCCCTGTGAAAAGACCATCTGAAAACCCAAAGTCGGGGGACTTGCTCTGTATCGTTAAGGTGTCGAGTAACAATATCACCAGATTCCCCATTGCTCATCCCAGCCCGATCCCTCACACTCCTCTGCCCTCACCTTCAGTGCCGCCCGGCTGCCCCGCAGTATCGCCTCCATCTTCTCCCTGCTCCGCCCCACATGGACAACCCACTAGCCTTCCTGCGCCTTCCGGACCGTCCCCCACCCACCCACCATTGGACAACATTGGGGGAGAGCCCAAGTGACAGCGGAGGTGACCACTCAGCTTGGCTGACGGGAGCTGTTGTCACAAACTGCAGGGAAACGCCGCCAGCGCCTTCCTGCACCATTCACCCACCACACTGCACCAGTCTGAAGGGTCTCGGCCCGAAACGCCACCAGCGCCTTCCTGCACCATTCACCCACCAACCTGCACCAGTCTGAAGGGTCTCGGCCCGAAACGCCACCAGCGCCTTCCTGCACCATTCACCCACCAACCTGCACCAGTCTGAAGGGTCTCGGCCCGAAACGCCGCCAGCGCCTTCCTGCACCATTCACCCACCAACCTGCACCAGTCTGAAGGGTCTCGGACCGAAACACCACCAGCGCCAGTTCACCCACCCACCTGCACCAGTCTGAAGGGTCTCGGACCGAAACGTCACCCATTCCTTCTACCGAACTTATCTCTACCTACCTCGACTCCATCCTATCCCCCCTGGTTAAATCCCTCCCCACCTACGTCCAAGACACCTCACACGCTCTCCATCTCCTGGATAACTTCCGGTTCCCAGGCCCCCACTCCCTCATCTTCACCATGGATGTCCAGTCACTCTACACTTCCATCCCCCACAAGGATGGTCTCGAAGCCCTCCGTTTCTTCCTCGACCGTAGAACCAGCCAATCCCCATCGACCAACACTCTCCTCCGCCTAGCAGAGCTGGTTCTTACCCTCAACAACTTCTCCTTTGACTCCTCCCACTTCCTCCAAACCAGAGGCGTAGCTATGGACACTCGCATGGGCCCTAGCTACGCCTGCCTCTTTGTCGGGTACGTCGAACAATCCCTGTTCCAGACGTACACTGGCCCCATCCCCGAACTCTACCTCCGCTACATCGACGACTGCATTGGTGCTACCTCTTGCACCCATGCAGAACTCACTGACTTCATACACTTCACCTCCAATTTCCATCCTGCCCTTAAATATACCTGGACTATCTCTGACATCTCCCTCCCGTTTCTGGACCTCACCATCTCCATCACAGGAGACAGACTAGTGACGGACATTTACTACAAACCCACCGACTCGCACAGCTATCTGGACTACACTTCTTCCCACCCGGACTCCTGCAAAAAGTCTATCCCCTACTCCCAATTCCTCCGTCTAGGCCGCATCTGCGCCCGGGATGAGGTGTTTCACACTAGGGCTTCTGAGATGTCCTCGTTCTTCAGAAAATGGGGCTTCCCCTCCCCCATTATAGATGAGGCTCTCACTAGGGTCTCTTCTACATCCCGCAGCTCCACTCTTGCTCCCCCTCCCCCCACTCACAACAAGGACAGAATCCCCCTCATTCTCACCTTCCACCCCACCAGCCAGCGGATCCAACATATCATCCACCAACATTTCCGTCACCTACAACGGGACCCCACCACTGGCCATATCTTCCCATCCCCTCCCCTCTCTGCGTTCCGCAGAGACCGTTCCCTCTGTAACTCCCTGGTCCACTCGTCCCTTCCTACCCAAACCACCCCAACCCCGGGCACTTTCCTCTGCAACCGCACGAGATGCAACACCTGTCCCTTTACCTCCCCCCTCAACTCCATCCAAGGACCCAAACAGTCTTTCCAGGTGAGACAAAGGTTCACCTGCACCTCCTCCAACCTCATCTATTGCATCCGCTGCTCTAGATGTCAACTTATTTATATCGGTGAAACCAAGCGCAGGCTCGGCGATCGCTTCGCTGAACACCTGCGCTCGGTCCGCATTAACAAAACTGATCTCCCGGTGGCCGAGCACTTTAACTCCCCCTCCCATTCCCAGTCTGACCTTTCTGTCATGGGCCTCCTCCAGTGCCATAGTGAGGCCCACCGGAAATTGGAGGAGCAGCACCTCATATTTCGCCTGGGCAGTTTGCAGCCCGGTGGTATGAACGTCGACTTCTCCAACTTCAGATAGTTCCTCTGTCCCTCCCTTCCCCTCCTCCTTCCCAGATCTCCCTCTATCTTCCTGTCTCCACCTATATCTTTCCTTTGTCCTGCCCCCCTGACATCAGTCTGAAGAAGGGTCTCGACCCGAAACGTCACCCATTCCTTCTCTCTGGAGATGCCTGACCTGCTGAGTTACTCCAGCATTTTGTGAATAAACCCATTCCTTCTTTCCAGAGATGCTGCCGGTTCCTGCTGCAGAGATGAGTTACTCCAGCATTCTGTGGCTATCTTCGGTTTAAACCAGCATCTGCAGTTACTCTCCACACACCACAAACTTACCCTTTGGCCAAACTTGTCCATGATGATGGATAGCCCTCTAAACGTTGCCTATCCAGGTATCTGTCCAAATGTCTTTTAAAGGTTGTTATAGTATCTGTCTCAATGACCTCCTCCACCACCCTCTGAGTGAAAAGGTTGCCCCTCCGGTTCCAAATAAATGTTGCCCTCCCACCTTAAACCTATGTAGTCTGGCAT
Organism: Rhinoraja longicauda; assembly: GCF_053455715.1. Taxonomy (NCBI): domain Eukaryota; kingdom Metazoa; phylum Chordata; class Chondrichthyes; order Rajiformes; family Arhynchobatidae; genus Rhinoraja; species Rhinoraja longicauda. The sequence goes on from NC_135996.1 coordinate 8,156,095, forward strand.
CCACCTAATACTGCACCCACCCTCATTATCTGTAGGATAGACGGGTCTCGACCCGAAACGTAAGGCCAGGAGGGAAGATAAGCGTCGTGGGGGAGGATTAAACAAGTGAGAAGTTGCAGACACGGGACTCTTGCAGCTTTCATGCTGCTCGCTCTCTCCGCTCCCAGAACCAGAAGCACGCCACATGGCGCCAGCAAATTGGGAGACTGGCAGAAGTGGGGGGGGGGAGGGGTTGCAACGGGAGCCTCGGTCCATTATAACTGAAATCTGCTACTTGTGGTGCCTCTATGGTACCAGGGTCCACGATGTCTTGGAGCAACTGCATGACATTCTCAAGTGGGAGAGTGAGGAACCAGAAGCTGCTGTACACATTGGCACAAATAATAGACAATAGGTGCAGGAGGAAGCCATTCGGCCCTTCGAGCCAGCACCACCATTCAATGTGATCATTCTCAATCAGTACCCCGTTCCTGCCTTCTCCCCTTACCCCCTGACTCCGCTATCTTTAAGAGCTCTATCTAGCTCTCTCTTGAATGCATTCAGAGAATTGGCCTCCACTGCCTTCTGAGGCAGTGAATTCCACAGATTTATAACTCTCTGCCTGAAAAAGTTTTTCCTCATCTCCGTTCTAAATGGCCGACCCCTTATTCAGGCCCCTGGTTCTGGATTCCCTCAACATTGAGAACATGTTTCCTGCCTCTTACGTGTCCAACCCCTTAATAATCTTATATGTTTCGATAAGATCCCCTCTCATCCTTCTAAATTCCAGTGTATACAACCCTAGTCGCTCCAGTCTTTTAACATACGACAGTCCCGCCATTCCGGGAATTAACCTAGTAAACCTACGCTGCATGCCCTCAATACCAAGAATATCCTTCCTCAAATTTGGAGACCAAAACTGCACACAGTACTCCAGGTGCGGTCTCACTAGGGCCCTGTACAACTGCAGAAGGACCTCTTTACTCCTATACTCAACTCCTCTTGTTATGAAGGCCAACATTCCATTGGTTTTCTTCACTGCCTGCTGTACCTGCATGCTTCCCTTCGGTGACTGATGCACTAGGACACCCAGATCTCGTTGAACATCCCCTCTTCCTAACTTGACATCATTCAGATAATAATCTGCCTTTCTATTCTTACTTCCAAAGTGAATAACCTCACGCTTATCTTCATTAAACTGCATCTGCCATATATCCACCCACTCACACAACCTGTCCAAGTCACCCTGCAGCCTTATTGCATCTTCCTCACAATTCACACTACCCCCCAGCTTAGTATCATCTGCAAATTTGCTAATGGTACTTTTAATCCCTTCATCTAAGTCATTAATGTATATCGTAAATAGCTGGGGTCCCAGCACCGAACCTTGCGGTACCCCACTGGTCACTGCCTGCCATTCCGAAAGGGACCCATTTATCCCCACTCTTTGCTTTCTGTCTGTTAACCAATTTTCTATCCATGTCAGTACCCTACCCCCAATACCATGTGCAGGAAACATAGGTAGGAAAATGATTAGAGTTCGGCAAAAGATAAATAAAGCATGTCTTAGATGTAGACATTTATATATCAAGACTAGATATAGATCTATATATATATATATAGATTAGCATGAACAGTTTTGGTCAATGGGCCCATTTTTATGCTGTACAGCTTTGAGTCCATTTAGACAATCACTTTGTGAGCAGACTATAGACCAACATTTATCATATCATATATCTACAGCCGGAAACAGGCCTTTTTCGGCCCTCCAAGTCCGTGCCGCCCAGTGATCCCCGTACATTAACACTATCCTACACCCACTAGGGACAATTTTTACATTTACCCAGCCAATTAACCTACATACCTGTACGTCTTTGGAGTGTGGGAGGAAACCGAAGATCTCGGAGAAAACCCACGCAGGTCACGGGGAGAACGTACAAACTCCTTACAGTGCAGCACCCGTAGTCAGGATCGAACCTGTGTCTCCGGCGCTGCATTCGCTGTAAAGCAGCAACTCTACCGCTGCGCTAACATTTGATACAGAGGTTAGAGTGGATAAACACTTGATCAGTGCTGACATTGCAGGACTCTGGCTCCCCACTCCTTCACACAAATCCTTTTCCCCTGCCTTACCTAGTTCATGTTTTCTCCTCTTGTCCGTACAAAGGTGAGTAAACACTCTAAAGTGTACATCATCATGCCTTCATAGCCTTGGACATGCGTGCACTCAATCAGTCCCAAAGGCCAGCTCCATAAATGCACAAAGTCAAGAATATTTTATTAACATTTCACTGTAAGTCAGGAGCATTTCACAGAACATCACAGAAGAGAAATAAAAAGAGCACTTCTACCATTTGCAGTAATTACTGCAAAATAAAGCAATCTGGACTGTTGTGGCACCAGGTTATATCAGGCAGCAATTAATGAAGCTCTCCAACACAGGCTGGTACTCTCATTTTTTCTCTTCCTCCTTGTCCTTTTTGCCATCCTTTGGAGTCTGCGATTGCAGGGAGCCCATGGCGTTGCGAATAGCTTCGTTGTTTGGGTCAACCCCAGGTAGGTTCTCCAACACACTCTGCAAGAACTCAGGGTCCTCCATGACATCATAGTTATCTTCTTCCTATTGAAGATAGGGCAAGAGAGGGAATAGGAAAACCATGAGTAACGGACCCTTATATTTGGTTCAATGCTCATTCTGATTCTGCAGAAGATAAATGGTTTGTAGAGCTTCAAGATCACTTTTGAAATTCTGCTCTTGGCCAGATGCTGGAGCGACAGGCATTGGGCTGGGTGCATTTTGGGTACCAGCTAAACGGGTGTATGTTCTGTGCTGTTTCTCAGTGTCCTGGGGTGGAAATGTGATATGTAAGGTGTGGAGTGAAGGAGAACAGAACAAGTACAGATGGGGAAGGAATGTATGAGCAACAAAAGCAATGAAACTGGACAGGTAACTGTGATCACAGCAGTTGTTGGAGATGCCCATTGTCTCTGCTACACAGAAGCAGTATCTGTGTGGTGGACAGCTCAGGAACAAAAGCTCAGACACCCTCTTTGGGTGGTCAATCTGTGAAATTCATTGCCAGACAACTGTGGAGGCCAAGTCATTGGGTATTTTTAAAGCAGAGATTGATAGGTTCTTGATTAGTAAGGGCGTCAAAGGTTACAGTGAGAAAGCAAGAGAATGGGGTTGAGAGGGGAAAATAGATCAGCCATGATTGAATGGTGGAACAGATGCGATGGGAAGAATGGCTTAATTCTACAGATGAGAGTTGGTGGTTGAGGGTGGGGTGAGTGGAACTCAAGTGATGCCGAGAAGGGTGGGGAGGGGCAGGGCAGGGCAGGAGGCCAAGGTGTCGGATGCACCTGGGCTGGCAGTGAGGAGTTGGTTGTACCTTGGCTGTAGCTTCTGATGTATCCATGGCGGTCCCAGCATCCATGCTGGATAAATCTGCAGCACTCCCGAATTCTGCGGAAGATCAAAAGTTAAAATCATTTTCCTGATTTCCTTCAGCCCCTCTCCAGCTACTCACCCCCCCCCCCCCCCCCCCCCCCGCCCCTCCTCACCCAGACCCACTCGAGCTGGCTGGAGTTGGGGACATGGAACGTGTCACCACATCAACAAATGTTCCTGGTTGGAATTCAATAAGCCCATCCCGCTAGCTGATCAAGGCACCAAGGAAGGAGCAGTGCCAGTAGTGTGTCCTGGTCAGGAAGAGTGGTGGGATTATAAGTACACTCTCAGAGTGCAATGTCCTCTCTGAAGAGGAGAGCTCTAACTGGTATCTCTGGACAACATTTATCCATGAGCCAGTATTCAAAGAAAATGTACAGATAAGCCAGTCATTTACTGACTTATTCAGGCATTTGTGAGTCTTTCTGCAAGCTGGCTGCATCATCTCCTACACTACTGGACACATTCAATGTGCTTCCTTGTCAGAGAAACACTTGGGGATGACCCGAGGTCGTGCAGCGAGTTGGAGGAATGCAATTTTTATAATCACCAGGACAAGAGGAAAGGTGGCTGCTGGCTGGCTGGCTGCTTGGAGGAGAGAATTCGAAAAAGTGTGAGGAATTAACACATTGTGGTCGTGGTGAATCGCAGTGAGAATGTTCAGGGTCCGCGAGAGGGAACGATCACACTGTGCAGGTCACACATGTTTACGGGGTCACCAACTGTGCAGGTCACACATGCCTACGGGGTCACAATATAGACTTGCTGTAGGAAAGACTGAGGGGTTGAGGCATTTGGGTAAAAGGGACTGGGGAGACATTCTCCATGTGGGTACCGGCTGCCTGGAGGGACATCTGCATGGCGTAGGCAATCTGCTCCTCCTCCGTCATGCTGCTGATATCTGGCAGCCCAGTCTCCGGGGACTCCTGCTGGTTTATTGACATCTTCAGAAGGGCATCATCCGGTTCTGAAGGGAAACAATGAGAAGTCGATCACTGTGAATCTAGGCCAGCTGCTTGCACACATTCCCCATCCTCCTTCACTGACCCAGACCTCCTTCTGCTGCGACCCTCTCCAGCCACTTACCCACATCACCTCCTCTCCCAGACCTCCTCTCCAGCCACTTACCCACATCACCCAGACCTCCTCTCCAGCCACTCACCCACATCACCCCCTCACCCAGACCTCCTCTCCAGCCACTCACCCACATCACCTCCTCTCCCAGACCTCCTCTCCAGCCACTTACCCACATCACCTCCTCTCCCAGACCTCCTCTCCAGCCACTCACCCACATCACCTCCTCTCCCAGACCTCCTCTCCAGCCACTTACCCACATCACCTCCTCTCCCAGACCTCCTCTCCAGCCACTCACCCACATCACCTCCTCTCCCAGACCTCCTCTCCAGCCACTTACCCACATCTCACCCAGACCTCCTCTCCAGCCACTCACCCACATCACCTCCTCACCCAGACCTCCTCTCCAGCCACTTACCCACATCACCTCCTCTCCCAGACCTCCTCTCCAGCTACTTACCCACATCTCACCCAGACCTCCTCTCCAGCCATTCACCCACATCTCTCCCAGGCCTCCTCTCCAGCCACTTACCCACATCTCACCCAGACCTCCTCTCCAGCCATTCACCCACATCTCTCCCAGACCTCCTCTCCAGCCACTTACCCACATCTCACCCAGACCTCCTCTCCAGCCACTCACCCACATCACCTCCTCACCCAGACCTCCTCTCCAGCCACTTACCCACATCACCTCCTCACCCAGACCTCCTCTCCAGCCACTCACCCACATCACCCCCTCACCCAGACCCCCCTCCCACTCCAGCCGCTCACACACATTCCCCACCCCCCCGCCCACATTCCAATCCAGCTGCTCACCCACGTCGCAACCCCCCTCACTCACCCAGACCCTCCTCTTGCCATGAGCCCCTCCCTCTCCAGCTACTCACACAACCCCCCCCTCACCCAGACTCCCCTCTTGCCACTCACACACAAGCCCCTCCTCTCGACCAGACCCACTCGAGCTGGCCAGAGTTGGGGACATGGAGCGTGTCACCACATCAACAAACCACTGAGACCATAGAGCCCAGTCCAAAGATTCCTGAACAGAAATGCTGGAGACATCTTTCAGAATTATCCCAAGTGTGAATTGAGCAGTTTTGAACACAAAGAACAGACACAAAGCAGAGGGAGGGAATGAACCAATTGTTATTGCTGTTTCAAATGGTCAGCATGCCTCCTCTGCACTGTAAAGTTCACCAATCTGATGATCCGGAGTAAGAGCATCCCTCCATGGCCTGAGAGCTTTAATAGCTGATCTGCCTTAGGAGGAAGGAACCAAGGACTCAGACTCTGTCACCACAGTGTAATCATGGCCAGCATGATCAAGAGGTGCTTCCCTCCCACAACTAGCCCACCACAACACTGCCGCTCCTCATAGGGTCTACTGCCCACCAGTTTCAGTAGCTACACACAGGAGACCCAGACCACCCCCTCTTTCAGCAAAGGCCCCACCGTCACCAGTCGGAGTCACAATTCCCGCCTCCACGGCCGACACAGCTGCTGCTCGCCTGGCCTCCTCCTCCTGTCTCTGCCGCTGCTCCTCCATTGACACACGCAGAGCCTGCAGGAATTCAACACAACATGGATGAACAGGACTTCATGTCTTTGACCATATCACCGATCATCCTTCTGCAAATAAACGGCATCACCCCAGCCACCCCAACAGACTCTCCCACAGCAGTTTAAAGCCAATTAGTATTCATTTGAGGTCGGTCTGGTAATAAGGGAAAATAAAGCGACCAAATTGAAGCTAGATAAAATAGTTTAACATCTGACATTGACCAGAAAACCAAAATAAGGGAGAAATACCCAGGGGGACTGAAGCTCAACTCTTCTATCACATGTTCTTTAAATACAATTGACAGCGCTGTAGAGGTTTGATCTGATGTCATGCAGCAAAAGTGATCTCACTGCATGCACTGGAAGCAAGGCACGGAGTCACTGCATCTCAGTGTTAATGTTCACTGGTCTCTACACTCACAGAGGGGGAGAACAAGAGAGAGAGAGAGAGAGAGAATACCTGAAGATTGCTTGCAGCTTTCATTTTCTTATCTAGGATATACTTGCTACTGAAATGTGTGAGTTTCTGACAACTTGCTGGTCAGGCTCAGAAGACCAGGCAAGTCATTTAGTACTGAGTGGAGGAGAAATCTCTCTACTCTGCTGTTGGTGAACCTGTGGAATTCCCGCCAGAAGCAGTGGAGGGTATCCTAAATATATCCAAGGAGACAGACATCTTTCTAAGAGGCATCAAGGGGAATGGGGAGAGCACAAGAATATGGGCAGAGGGGCAGGATCAGCTAGGATTGTGTTGAATGGTGGAGCGGGCTTGAAGGCCTTAATGCCACAATCCTGCTCCAACTTTACCAGCTTTCATGAGAGGGAAGAGAAAATAACATCTGCTTACCAGGGCCAGCTCCGGGTCGGCACTGGGGTCCACACCAAACTCAAAGTCACTGGCTCCAAGTCCCAGCATGGTGCCTCCTTCTCCAGCTAGAATGGGGGAGCTGATGAGAGCGTCTGCAAGGCTTGGGCCTGGGGGCACTGTCACCAGATGGGAGCCCGTTCCGTCCTTTCCATTCAGGGCATTGATGAAAGCTGTTAACTTGTCCGTGTTCGCTTCCTTAAGGGGAGAGTGCTGTTATAATCAAGTTACAAAGAGAAGGGCAGATGGGGCAAGAGGGTAAAGCTGTCTGCCCAAACAACTTCCTGTGCTGCCTTTTAGGAAAGTGGCAGTACAAGTAGAGAGGCTAGTAATAAAAAGGTAGTAAACTTGCCGTTATCGGTCCATGCGTTGGGTATAAAGGTTGGGAAGTCATATCGCAGTTGTATAAAGCATTATAGAGGCCACTTTTGGAGTATTGTATGCAGTATGGTGGAGGCTTTGGAGAAGGTGCTGAAGAGATTCACAAGATGTTGCCTCCATTAGAGAGGCCAGACAAAGTTCAATTGTTTTCTCTGGAGCATCGGCAGTTGAGGAGAGACCTGATAGTTTACGAGAGGCGTAGATAGGGTATATAGTTAAGAGTCCATCTAACTGTAATTGTCAAATACTAGAGGGCATTGGTTTAACGTGAGAGGGGGAAAGTTTAAAGAAGGTGTGTGGGGCAAATATTTGTTTGTCATAGAAAGTTGGTGGATGCCTGGAATGTGTTGCCAGGAGAAAGAAGGGTGGATGCCGATATGATCCCACTGTCTAAGAAACGCTTAAATAGGTAGGAATAGAGGAATACAGATCACATACAGGGAGATGGAATTTGTTCAGCTCTGCATTGTGGTTGGCGCAGATATGGTGGGCCAAAGGGCCTCTTCTAGGTTTTGTCATGCTCTTTTTTTTAAACATTTGCATCAACTGCAAAAGTCTTTATCGTACCCTATGTTTTAAAATCTAAACTATACATTTTGTTACGAAACGCAAAGGACCGGTCAGGGCTGGAACAGGACAGCATGGCCAATGATGTTCTCTACTGTCCCTTTACCTTCACAGTCGCCATCTCCCCATGGATAGAGATAATTTGTTGTCAGTCAGCAGAGACATGATAGGGATTCCACTCTCTGCTCCCCCAAACACACTGCTATTATCCTAGGTTTTGAGTTCCCATCAAGGGATCAGAATCACATCAAGTGTGTGATGGATTTTGTTACATTCCACGACCTAAGGATGTACACTGTGCTTCACTGGGTCATATGACCACCATCCCACCCAATCCCTCCTCCCCAGGTCCCCTTTATCCAACTTCTCCACATTCTGCCATGACTCACCTCCTCTCCAAAGTTCACAATATCCACATTCACCTTCTCCTTCTTCAGCCTCTTGGCCAGTTTGATCAACTGCAAGGAGCAAAGCACAATAAACGATTGAATACACAGGCCTGGCAAGTGACTGACAGACGCAGAGAAGCAGAGAGAGAACCTGTTGACAAACATCATGCTTGCCTTCCACCCCATCTCAGTCCAGTCCCATGTAATGGCCAGATACTGGCACTACTGCCTTATAATGTCCAATTCAAGTGTCCACTTGACCATGGTGCAATACAGGCCACCTGTGTGGGCTCCTCACAAAGGAAGAGAAGACCCAAAGTGCCACCTGTCTATTCCCTTCCCAGATGCTGCCTGCACGTTGTGGCAGGTTGAGGAATCGCTATCTAGTCGAGGAGGCAGTACAGGGGTTACCTGCCTCAATAACAGCCTCACACACAAGCATCATTCTGCAGATACTCTGGCTGGCTGGTTAGGGCAACAGAGTCTGCATAATCCAGCATCAATCAAGTCAGAAGGGGAACACTTCTGGCTGCTGTTGTCGTGGCAACAGTGAGGTTTACCACGGGGAACAGACGGGCATTGGTGTCATGGCATTCGATAATCTATCATCGCTGACTGGAGTGAAGTTGGACAAGTCCCTTCAAACTCACAACCACCTGACTGAGACAAGATTCCGCTAACAATGGCAACCAGAGGCTTACTAAACATTTCATGAGTATTTACAGAGCATCAAAATCAACAGGATTCAGTAACAATCACACAATTTAGCAGAGTACTGAAATTATGCTGCAGGGGACAAACTCAAAGGAATGACCACCTGGGGAAAGAGGAGCAGAAACAACCGTGCAGTTACTTACGTCTTTCTCATTGTCTTCTACAGGACTTCCAACAAATACAATTATCCGTGTTTTGTGGTTCTTCCCCTGACGATGTTTAAGAGCTAACTGGAAGAAAGTTTAAGAATCAGAGCTCAGATAGATTTTGCTTGACCCCTCATGCACCCCACACATCTCTCACCATGTAGTGTAGTGCTTCAAGAGTGGAGTGAGCCGCTGGAGGCAAACAGTAACTGTACAGCAGTGGCAAACACCACCCCGGCTACATGTGGCCAGACCCGCAACGCTGCCAGGACAACAGACCTTCATGGTCAGATCAAGATCCCTGCACTTACAACAACTAGGACCTGAAAATGGTGTCAAACTGGTGACTCTGTATGCTATCTCAGTGTACTAATGCTATTCACTTGTACTGTATCTGAGATGCTTATCTAATATGTATCTGTTCTTGAGTACAGTGATACTTGTACAGAACTGTATACAAAAATGAATTTCACTGTACCTCGAAGGTATCACAAAATGCTGGAGTAAGTCAAGTCAAGTCTACTTTATTTGTCACATACACATACAAGATGTGCAGTGAAATGAAAGTGGCAACGCCTGTGGATTGTGCTAAAACTACAAAACACAATAGTTTAAAAAAAAAAGATACAACACAAAAAATAAATTAATACAGTAAATGAGTCCCTGGTGATATAAGAGTTAACAGTCCTGATGGCCTGTGGGATGAAACTCCGTCTCATTCTCTCTGTTTTCACAGCGTGACAGCGGAGGCGTTTGCCTGACCGTAGCAGCTGGAACAGTCCGTTGCTGGGGTGGTAGGGGTCACTCATAATGTTGCTGACTCTGGATCTGCACCTCCTGATGTATAGGTCCTGCAGGGGGGCGAGTGTAGTTCCCATGGTGCGTTCAGCCGAACGCACTACTCTCCGCAGAGCCTTCCTGTTCTGGGCAGAGCTGTTCCCAAACCAGATTGAGATGTTGCCGGACAAGCCCCAGAGTAGAAGCACTGAAGGATCCTCAGAGACTCTGAATTTCCTCAGCTGTCTGAGGTGGTAAAGGCGCTGCCTTGCCTTACTCACCAGTGCGGCAATGTGTGTTGTCCATGTCAGATCCTCTGTGATGTGGACTCCCAGGTATTTAAAGCTGTCACCCTATCCACAGTAATCCCATTTATCTCCAGTGGCGTGTACTTCCTCGGATGTTGAGCCCTTCTAAAGTCCACAATCAGCTCCTTAGTTTTTGTGACATTCAAGAGGAGGCTATTGTCCTGACACCAGAGTGCCAGATCAGCCACCTCCTCCTGGTAGGCCTTCTCCTCGTTATCGGAGATCAGGGCCACCACCAGTGTCATCAGCAAACTTGATGATGGAGTTGGAGCTGAACCTGGCCACACAGTCATGTGTGTATAGGGAGTACAGCAGGGGGCTAAGGATGCAACCCTGGGGGGATCCTGTGTTCAGGGTGAGGGGGTTAGATGTATGTTTCCCCCATCTTGATCACTTGGGGCCTGGCGGTGAGAAAGTCCAGGGACCCAGGCACACAGGGGAGTGTTAAGCCCCAGTTTCAGCAGCTTCTCAGCAAGTCTGGTGGGGTAACTCAGCAGGTCATGTAGCATCTCAGGAGAGAAGGAATGGGTGACGTTTCGGGTCGAGGCCCTTCTTCAGACTGATCGCCACTGTACCTCGGTACATGTGACAAATAAGGTACTATACCATACCATCTACCATTGTCCCGTTCCTTACTCTTACTAAAGAGATGATAATTACTGATAAATTCAGTCAGGAAATCGGGAGGATCTCCGTTTGCGAGACAGTGCCAAGAAAATTGAACCATCCTATCAACAACTAGAAAACAGTCACGGGCTGCTCTCTGCCTCAGTGGAGACACTCGGACTGGAAGTACATCAAATTATGAGAGGTGGAGATAGGAAAGACAGTCAGAACACCTTTTCTCCCAGGGTGGAAAATCCCAAGACTAGAGGACATAGTTATAAGGTGTGAGGGGAAAATATAATGGAGAATGACAGGTCTTGTATTAACATAGAGGGTGGTGGGGGTCTGGAACACATTGCCAGGTGTGGTTGTGGAGGCAGATACAAAGATGGCGTTTAAGATGCCTTTTGATAGGTACATGGATATGCAGGGAATGGCGGGATAGGGATCACAGTTCAGCACAAGCATTATGGGCCAAAGGGCCCGTTCCTGTGCAGTACGTTCTACGTCTCGACCAATAAAGGTACATATACCATGTTTTTACCATTCTATCTACATGTGTTGCCACTCTCACAGTTATGGACTTGGACCCCAAAGTGCAAATACTCACACATTAACTTCACCTGCCCCATTTCCACCCATTTCTGTAGATGGTCTATATCCTGCGGCATATTTTGGCATCTACCTCACTGATGGAAACTTCATAATTTTGGTGTTTTTTTGGTGACATTAACAAGATGGCGGCGCGTCCAGACGCAGCGGCTTTGCGCTCCCACATTCGATGCAATCCGGAGCAGCCCAGCACCAAACGCGGCTGCGAGAAAACAGGAAAAAGTGTAACCAGAAAACGCAACGAACTTACCTTCACCACGAAGAATTCCAGGGCGACAGCACGTCCTCACACAGCAACATCGCGCTCTTCAAAGCGCTGCAAACCACGCATGTAGCAGCCCAGTAGCGGGGGGAAAAACCCTACCTGCACCGAAATCCAGTTGAAGCCCGTGGCGGTCAGTACAGACCCAACGGCAGCGGCAGGTCCAAATCCAACGGCAGCGGCAGGTCCAGGTCCAACGGCAGCGGCAGGTCCAGGTCCAACGGCGGCGGCAGGTCCAGGTCCAACGGCGGCGGCAGGTCCAACGGCGGCGGCAGGTCCAACGGCGGCGGCAGGTCCAGGTCCAACGGCGGCGGCAGGTCCAGGTCCAACGGCAGCGGCAGGTCCAGGTCCAACGGCGGCGGCAGGTCCAGGTCCAACGGCGGCGGCAGGTCCAACGGCGGCGGCAGGTCCAGGTCCAACGGCAGCGGCAGGTCCAGGTCCAACAGCAGCGGCAGGTCCAGGTCCAACGGCAGCGGCAGGTCCAGGTCCAACGGCGGCGGCAGGTCCAGGTCCAACGGCGGCGGCAGGTCCAGGTCCAACGGCGGCGGCAGGTCCAGGTCCAACGGCAGCGGCAGGTCCAGGTCCAACAGCAGCGGCAGGTCCAGGTCCAACGGCGGCGGCAGGTCCAGGTCCAACGGCGGCGGCAGGTCCAGGTCCAACGGCAGCGGCAGGTCCAACGGCAGCGGCAGGTCCAACGGCAGCGGCAGGTCCAACGGCAGCGGCAGGTCCAACGGCAGCGGCAGGTCCAGGTCCAACGGCAGCAGGTCCAGGCCCAACGGCAGCAGGTCCAGGCCCAACGGCAGCAGGTCCAGGCCCAACGGCAGCAGGTCCAGGTCCAACGGCAGCAGCAGGCCCAACGGCAGCAGCAGGCCCAACGGCAGCAGCAGGTCCAGGTCCAACGGCAGCAGCAGGTCCAGGTCCAACGGCAGCAGCAGGTCCAGGTCCAACGGCAGCAGCAGGTCCAGGTCCAACGGCAGCAGCAGGTCCAGGTCCAACAGCAGCAGGCCCAACGGCAGCAGCAGGTCCAGGTCCAACAGCAGCAGGCCCAACGGCAGCAGCAGGTCCAGGTCCAACGGCAGCAGCAGGTCCAGGTCCAACAGCAGCAGGCCCAACGGCAGCAGCAGGTCCAGGTCCAACGGCAGCAGCAGGTCCAGGTCCAACGGCAGCAGCAGGTCCAGGTCCAACAGCAGCAGGCCCAACGGCAGCAGCAGGTCCAGGTCCAACGGCAGCAGCAGGTCCAGGTCCAACGGCAGCAGCAGGTCCAGGTCCAACAGCAGCAGGCCCAACGGCAGCAGCAGGTCCAGGTCCAACAGCAGCAGGCCCAACGGCAGCAGCAGGTCCAGGTCCAACAGCAGCAGGCCCAACGGCAGCAGCAGGTCCAGGTCCAACAGCAGCAGGCCCAACGGCAGCAGCAGGTCCAGGTCCAACAGCAGCAGGCCCAACGGCAGCAGCAGGTCCAGGTCCAACAGCAGCAGGCCCAACGGCAGCAGCAGCAGGTTCAGGTCCAAGGGCAGCAGCAGCGTGTCCCCCAAGGCACCGCAGCTCCCGGAAGGCGGATCGCACATGGAGCCGCATGGAGCTGCTCAACATCGGACACGATTGCGAGAGACTGGCTGGTGAGTACCACAAAACCCTCACCAAAGTCCCAACGGAGCTCGGTAGAACAGGCCCCTGGACCACCACACCGGGGAGTTGGAGACGGAGCCAGCGCAGGGAGAGGAAGCAAAAACGTGGTCGGAGAGCGGGGGTGCAGGCCAGGCTAAGGAGGGCCCCACAAAGACCATCCTTACCAAGCATCTTTCTCGCCAATGTCCGGTCACTCTCCAACAAGCTGGATGAGGTAAGGCTGTGGATCAACACCCAGCGATCCCTGAAAAACTGCTGCGCGCTGATCTTCACGGAGACGTGGCTCAACGCACTGGTCCCCGACGGGGCTGTGGAGCTAACAAACCGCTCACTACATCGTGCTGATAGAACAAAGGACTCCGGTAAGAGCAAGGGCGGTGGGCTCTGCATCTACATTAACAATGACTGGTGCACCAACCACACTGCAATAGAGAGCTACTGCTCCCCAGACCTGGAGTACTTACTGCTCAAATGTAGGCCGTTCTATCTGCCGCGGGAGTTTACGGTGGTCATCATCATGGCCGTATACATTCCCCCACAGGCTAATGCTAACCTAGCATTAGCACAGCTGCACTCGGCCATCAGTAAGCAGCAGGATGCCCACCCCAACGGTGCCTTCATTGTTGCAGGGGACTTCAATCAGGTCGACCTACGAGCCTCGCTCCACAAATTCCATCAGCATGTGCAGTGCCCTACCAGGGGCTCAAACACACTGGACAAGGTGTACACCAATGTAAAGGACGCCTACAGAGCTCTCCCCTGCCCACCCCTGGGACAATCCGATCACCTCTCACTGTTTCTACTGCCCGCATACAAACCCCTCATCCGCAAGACCAAACCCACAATAAAGACGGTCAAAATATGGCCCGAGAATGCCACCCTACAACTCCAGGACTGCTTTGATCGCACCGACTGGGACCTGTTTGCACAACAGGCCACCTACGGTTCAGAGATAGAGGTAGACTTGGAGGAATACGCATCCACTGTGCTCTCCTACATCAACTGCTGTGTGGAAAATGTCACGGAGGACAAGGTGATAAAGATGTTCCCAAACCGGAAACCCTGGATGAACAAGGAGGTACAGAACCTGCTGAGGGCACGCAACAATGCCTTTAAATCTGGTGACACTTCAGCATACAGTGTTGCCAGATCACACCTAAGCAAAGGTATTAAAAGGGCCAAAGACACCCATAGGCAACGGGTGGAAGACCACTTCAACACCACGGACACCAGAAGCATGTGGCAGGGTGTCAGGGACATCACTGGCTACAAGAGCAGCCCTGCCTGCCCCCACAGCGATATGGCATTGACCAACGAGCTTAACACCTTCTTTGCCCGCTTTGAAACTGGCAAAACCACCTTGAGTGAAAGAACCCCAGCCGAGGCGGTGGGACAGGTCTTGCAACTGAGCACACAGGAGGTACAACGCGCTCTGCAAAGGGTCAACCCACGCAAGGCTGCAGGACCGGATGGTGTTCAAGGAAGGGTACTGAAGGACTGTGCTGAACAGCTGGCTGAGGTATTCACCAAGATCTTTAACCTGTCATTATCTCTGGCTACGGTCCCCAAGTGCCTGAAGTCGGCTATCATAGTTCCGGTGCCGAAAAAAGCAAAGATCTCCAACCTGAACGACTACCGCCCGGTTGCCCTAACGCCGATTGTCATGAAGTGCTTTGAGAGGCTAGTCCTCTCACACATCAAATCCAGCATCCCTGACTCACTGGACCCACATCAATTTGCATACAGGGCAAATAGATCTACAGAGGACGCCATCTCTCTGGCTCTTCACACTGTCCTGACTCACCTAGAGAGACAGGGCACGTACGTGAGGATGCTATTCATAGACTATAGCTCCGCCTTCAACACGGTCATCCCCACCAAGCTCATCACCAAACTCCACCAGCTAGGCCTTAGCTCGTCATTATGTGACTGGATCCTGGACTTCCTGCTGGAACGACCGCAGGCAGTGAGAATGGGCCCGCACCTGTCCTCCACTATCACCCTGAGTACCGGCACACCACAGGGCTGTGTTCTGAGCACCATGCTCTACTCCCTCTTCACACACGACTGTGTTCCTGCATTCGACACCAACACCATTGTCAAGTTTGCAGATGACACAACGGTGATCGGGCTGATCACCAACGGGGATGAAACAAACTATAGAGCGGAGGTGCAGAACCTGGCGGACTGGTGCTCGGATAACAACCTGTCCCTAAATACCACCAAGACCAAGGAGCTGATCATCAACTTCCGTAGGTCACATAACGGGGAATATGCCCCGATCTCTATCAATGGGGTCAGTGTGGAGAGAGTGTCCAGCTTCAAGTTTCTGGGCACTCACATTTCGGAGGACCTAACATGGTCCAATAACACTGCTGCGCTGGTCAAGAAGGCACAACAAAGACTGTTCTACTTAAGAACACTGAAAAAGTCTGGTCTACCCCAACAGCTGCTGAAGACCTTCTACCGCTGCACCATAGAGAGCATCCTAACGCATGGAATCCCTGTGTGGTACCTCAGCTGCACGGAGGCAGAAAGGAAAGCTCTACAGCGGGTAGTCCATAGAGCTCAGAGGGCCATCGGAACACAGCTACCAGACTTGGAGGGCATCTACAACACACGATGCCTCAGAAAAGCCACCAGCATCCACAAAGACTCTTCACACCCCTGCAACAGTCTGTTCGAACTCCTTCCATCGGGCAGACGATACAAGGCCTTCTATGCCCGCACCTCCAGACTCAGGAACAGCTTCATCCCCAGGGCCATAGCTGCTATGAACCGGTCCTGCTGAGCCGGATGGCCACAACGCATAGATCAACTTGCACTTTACCCTGTCCAAAACTGTTACAACTGTTCGTTTCGTTGGGTTGCTGCTGTCTAAATTACCTAAATTAGTGCATCGTATGGGAGGCGCATTCCCAATCTCGTTGTACCCCTGGGTACAATGACAATAAAGATATATTGTATTGTATTGTATTGTATTGTTTGTCTGCAAACTTACCAACCAACCCATCTACATCCAAGTTGTTTTGTAGCACAAGCAGCAGACATCCCAGCACAGATCCCTGTGCAATGTCACTGGTTATTCTTCCAGCCAGAATAACATCCTTCAACCACAACCCTGTCTTCTACGAGCAAGACTGTTCCTAATCCAAAAGTCCAAACCTCCATGGATTCCATGCATCTCAATCTCTTGGATTAGTCCTCCATAGAACATAGAATAGTATAGCACAGAAACGTGCCTTTCAGCCTACAATGCCCTTGCCGAGCATGATGCCGTAAAACTAATCTCCTTTACCATGCGATCCATATCCCTCCATATCATAAGGGACTTTATCGTGCCTTAATAAAATCCATGCAGACAACATCCACTGCCCTACCCACTTCAATTAACTTTGGAACCTCAAAAAAGTCAAAATCAGGTTGGCAAGACATACCTGCTGCGGATTAAGCCACGCTGACTGTCTGAAGAAGGGTCTCGACCTGAAACGTCACCCATTCCCTCTCTCCTAGATGTTGCCTGGCCTGCTGAGTTACTCCAGCATTTTGTGAGCCCCTATAGGTCTATTCTCTCCCAAATGTGTGTATATCGCATCCCAAAGAATCCCCGCCACTAACACGAAGTTCGCCAGCCTATAATTTCCAGGATTATTCCTACTTCCCTTTTTGAACAAAGGCACAACATTGACTACTATCCAGTCCCCTGGGACTTTGCCTGTGCCAAGAGAAGATGCAAAGATATTTCTGAAGGTCCCTACATTCTGCAAGGCCTCTGCAAAAAGCTGCTGACACTGAGTCAACTAAGGATATCAAACCGAGACAAAGTTGAGTCATTTGGGTTAAGATGGATATGGAGCAAGTTGCTGGAGACAAGATACAGTAGCTATGATTGTTGAATGGTGTAACAGGCTTAGTGTAGTGGGGAAAAAGTCATGAATTATGCTCTTGGTTTCTCCTCTCCTGAAATAACGTGGCCACACTGTCCTGCTCATTATCTGACTGCGGCTTGTGGGAGTTCCTAAAGTGAGAGTGAGCAGAGTTTGAATGGAACCTGTAGAGTGCCGAAGCTGTGAAAGACTTGACTGGGTGGCGAGTTTGCTCCCTAAAGGTCTCACTTACGTGGGCAACTCGGATACCAGTGCAGAAGCTGATTTTCCCAGTGGGCTGCACAGCATGAAGCTTGGAGAGAATCCGTCCTGTGTCAGGGGTTAAGGTAGTGAGCACCTCACAGTTACTGCAAACAGACCAAGGGAAAAAACTGTTAAAACAGAACAATGCAACAATGTCTGCTATATAATGGACTCTGAACCAAAGGGTAGGAGCACAAACTGATAGCAACATGATAACAGAACAAAGTCAGACATGGGGCAGTTACTGGACAATGCAGCCATTGATGGAAGGATGGAGGCCATGGAACAAAGACCCAATGATGGGAAGGGTAAAAGGCAGGAGATAGCAGCAATGATGGGAGACAGTGGAAGGGGGAGGATACAGTAATGCAGGGAGCAATGGGAAACGAGTAGTGCAGAAAGCGATTGTTCCAAGGCTTGGGGGGGGGCTTAACAATGTGTGAAAGAGAAATTGTAATCTGATTCATCACCACAACCTGATGGCCTGCACCTGAGAGTTTGGACCATGATAACTTCACAGGAAGCAGATGCCCCAGTTGTCGTTTCCCAAAATAGTTCCCACAGCTTGGAAGGAGAAAGTAAAATACCAACGTTAAGTAAAAGGGTGGTGTGGATGGTTGGGAGAGGAAAGAGCTTCGACCAGTTAAGTTGATAGCAGTGGCAGAAAAAAGTCTAAAAATTGAGTGGTCACCAGAAATAATAACAAGGGATTAAAGTACCAAAGTCATTTTTTCACCTAAAAGGCATGCTTTACCCAAGAGGGCTTGGATGCTCCATTGCCATGTATATAAACAGGCGGGTCAGTAGGTCTTTAGATATAATACGACCCAAGGGATGGACTGTTCAGGCAGGAAACGAGCCTTGCTCTTCCTCAATGGCCGAACGGGAATAATGGCCAAAGGCTCCTTGTTCATATCTTTTATTTAACAGGCCTGTACAAAGCTTAGGGCTGTCCACTGAACATATAATATCCAGTCCAGCCCAGACCAATTAGATGACAAACCAGTCACAACTTGTACCTGTAATCCTGGCTGTTTCAGCTGCGCACCACTTCCTTGGTACCTTCTAAAAGAGTGGTGCACAATCTCAGCTCAGTACTGCCTGATGCAACAATAGACTGAAGGTACTTTTGCCAACAATGAGCTGAAGCACTACATGCACAAGGATAACAGGCGAGTTTGAATGAGGAAAGACTGTTGGACTGAAGTGCATTTATTTTAATGGGAGAGGCCTGATGGGTAAGGCGGATGAACTTAGGGTGTGGATAGGACTGTGTGACTGGGATGTTGTAGCCATTATGGAAACCTGGCTAAGAGAAGGGCAGGACTGGCAGCTTCATGTGGATAAATGTGAGGTTATCCAGTTTGGTGGGAAGAACAGGAAGGCAGATTATTATCTGAAGAAGGGTCTCGACCCGAAACGTCACCCATTCCTTCTCTCCCGAGATGCTGCCTAACCTGCTGAGTTACTCCAGCATTTTGTGAATAAATCGATTTGTACCAGCATCTGCAGTTATTTTCTTATATTATCTGAATGGTGCCAAGTTAGGAAATGGGGAAGTACAACGAGATCTAATGACATGTTGGCCTTCATAACAAGAGGAGTTGAGTATAGGAGCAAAAAGGTCCTTCTGCAGTTGTATAGGGCCCTAGTGAGACCGCACCTGGAGTATTGTGTGCAGTTTTGGTCTCCAAATTTGAGGAAGGACATGCTTACTATTCAGGGAGTGCAGCGTAGGTTCACGAGGTTAATTCCCGGAATCGCGGGACTGTCGTATGTTGAAAGACTGGAGTGACTGGGCTTGTATACTCTGGAATTTAGAAGAATGAGAGGGGATCTTATTGAAACATAAGATTATTAAGGGATTGGACACACTAGAGGCAGGAAACATGTTCCCGATGTTGGGAGAGTCCCGAACCAGGGGCCACAGTTTAAGAATAAGGTGTAGGCCATTTAGAATGGAGATGAGGAAAAACTTTTTCACTCAAGAGTTGTGAAGCTGTGGAACTCTGCCTCAGAAGGCAGTGGAGGCCAATTCCCTGAATGCTTTCAATAGAGTTAGATAGAGCTCTTAATGATAGCAGAGTCAAGGGATATGGGGAGAAGGCAGGAACGGGGTACTGATTGTGGATGATCAGCCATGGTCACAGTGAATGGTGGTGCTGGCTCGAAGGACCGAATGGCCTACTCCTGCACCTATTGTCTATTAATGTTCCAGAGTATAGGTGCTGCAGGAGAGGTAGAATTGGGTGTAAAAGGGGAAGGGATGTTGCTTTACTGATTAAAGAGAATACATGGCAGTAGTCCAGTAGTTCATCCAATAGACAATAGGTGCAGGAGTAGGCCATTCAGCCCTTCGAGCCAGCACCGCCATTCAATGCGATCATGGCTGATCACTCTCAATCAGTACCCCGTTCCTGCCTTCTCCCCATACCCCCTCACTCCGCTATCCTTAAGAGCTCTATCCAGCTCTCTCTTGAAAGCATCCAACGAACTGGCCTCCACTGCCTTCTGAGGCAGAGAATTCCACACCTTCACCACCCTCTGACTGAAAAAGTTCTTCCTCATCTCCGTTCTAAATGGCCTACCCCTTATTCTTAAACTGTGGCCCCTTGTTCTGGACTCCCCCAACATTGGGAACATGTTATCTGCCTCTAATGTGTCCAATCCCCTAATTATCTTATATGTTTCAATAAGATCCCCCCCTCATCCTTCTAAATTCCAGTGTATACAAGCCCAATCGCTCCAGCCTTTCAACATACGACAGTCCCGCCATTCCGGGAATTAACCTAGTGAACCTACGCTGCACGCCCTCCATAGCAAGAATATCCTTCCTCAAATTTGGAGACCAAAACTGCACACAGTACTCCAGGTGCGGTCTCACCAGGGCCCGGTACAACTGTAGAAGGACCTCTTTGCTCCTATACTCAACTCCTCTTGTTACGAAGGCCAACATTCCATTGGCTTTCTTCACTGCCTGCTGTACCTGCATGCTTCCTTTCATTGACTGATGCACTAGGACACCCAGATCTCGTTGAACTCCCCCTCCTCCTAACTTGATGTTCAGTGAGGCTATATGGGCAGATCTGAGAAATAAAAAGGAGGTGATCACATTGTTGGGATGCACCACAGGCCCCCAAATAGTCAACAGAAATTAGAAGAAAAAAATATATCAGGAGATTACAGGTAGCTGCAAGACTAATAGGATTGTCAGAGTAAGGGATTTTAACATTTCCAATATAGACTGGAATTGTCATAGTGCCAAGGATTTAGACAGGGTGGAATTTGTCAAATGCATTCAGGAAAGGTTCCTCAGGCAATATGTAGAGGGCTTGACAAGGGAGAGGGCAAAGCTTGATTCACTCTTAGGAAATTGGGGAGGGCAAGCGACCAAAGTGTTTCTAGCTAAACAATATCCTTCCAAGAGCTGGGATATCCCGCTATGTCAATGTATACATTGACAGCCATCCTTGCAGTCCATGAACTCAGCAGTCGTGGGGTCATCTGCAAACTGACCAACCAACCCATATGCATTTATGTCCAAGTTGCTGAATATAATGAATTTCACAACAGTGGATGTGGTGGCTGCTTGTTGCAGAATCATGTTGTCACATTCTTCACAGCAGGTCCGATACCGGCAGCAGTTCCCACAATCTTTGCAGAGGCTTGTTACAGCTTTACTCATTTCAACAGGCCCCATTCCACTGTTGGCTTCATCAGTTCCACAATGGCTTTCTCAATTCGGGGCACCAAGGAACATAAAGCAGTGAGATATCCCAAGCAGTGAGATACATTAAAGATTGGTGACTTACTTGGCGAGTGTGATGAGTCCAACGTTGTTCTCAGGATTGCTGCGTGTTTTGGAATGGCAGACGATGTTGACAGCATCCTGCTGTGCCTGAAGTCTGGTTGGCAGGAAGTCTCCATTCCTCATATATTCACTGTTGTCAACACTGTAACAAAACCAGCAGAGGTGGCTGTCAGAGAGTAGAAACCTGTATGGCATCAAGCTCAGAGGGAAGATTTGTCCACCAACCCAAAATATTCAGTGTATCTCTCTGACCTATATAAACATAGCACAAAAAGTAAGGAAATTTGTGCCATTATTCTGCCATTGACTCTTGTTCGGTGTTGTTTGGTGGATTGGATGATTGAAGTCTGAAGAAACAAGACATATTGGCAACTTAACAATTTATTCATTTAATAAACAGGAGCCTCGGTAGCGTGTGGAAGAACCATACACAGCCACAACAGCCTGGCACCTCCTCCTCATGCTGGACACCAGCCTGGTCTAACACTGTTGTGGGATGGCATCCCATTGTTCAACCAGCATTTGTCGCAAGTCAGCCAACGTGGTTGTGTTGGTCACTCTGGCACGAACAGCACGCCCAAGCTAATCCCACAAGTGTTCAATGGGGTTGAGGTCAGGACTGCTGGTAGGCCATTCCATCCTCTCCACTCCCAAATTCTGGAGGTAGTCTCTGAGAAACCCTGAGCTGTGGGGGCGAGCATTGTTATCTTGGAGGATAGAGTTCGGTCCCAGACTGTGGAGATATGGGATTGCCACTGGTTGCAGAATCTCATTTCGATATCTCTCTGCATTGAGATTGCCTCCAATGATGATAAGCCTCGTTTTTCCAGTGAGGGAGATGCCGCCCCACACCATCACACTGCCTCCACCAAAAGATGTTACTCTATCGGTGCAGCAATCAGCATAGCGTTCTCCGCGTCTTCTCCACACTTTCACCCTATGATCCAACTGCCGTAGGCAGAATCTGAACTCATCGCTGAACATAACGTTCCTCCACATGTTCAGGTTCCAGTGCACGTGTTGCCGACACCAGCGCAAACGGGCCTGACGGTGAAGGGCAGTCATGGCAGGCCTCCTGGCAGCCCTATGAGACCGGAGATCGTCTGCGTGCAGTCTGTTCCGAATTGTCTGGGCAGAGAGCCGTCGGCCATATCGTCCTGCAAACCTTGACTGCAAATCTGTAGAAGACAGCCTACGGTTCCTAAGTGCTGACAGGGTGAGGAAACGGTCTTCTTCGGGTGTTGTCTTCTTGGGACGCCCACTTCGCGGCCTGTCTCTGATATCCCCCGTTATATGGAACTTGGCCTTCACTTTGGAGATGGTACTAGGGCTCACTCCAAATAATGCCGCAACTTGATTTGCGGAACACCAGCTTGAAGTTGCCCTATCGCACGGGCCCTATCCAGATCAGTCAAACGTGGCATGCCGATTCTTGGAGCAGACACCTACTGACCACTGTAGCAGGGCCCATGCTCACAGATGCTGCCAATCAGGCACCTGATTGTCAGCACCTGGGGGTACCAGAAGCTCAAAACAAGAGTCAATAGCAACAGCAGAATAAGCTGTTTGGCATTGGCAGAGATTTGGCAGATTTTTCAAGGGCGCAACCCATATACTCAGCTCTGCTGCTCATCCCACAAATGCATGTTCCTTACAAATGTGGCGCCATTTAAAAGGGAAATAAACAGGCTTTCCAACGGTATAAGATTTATTGCCAAGAAGCATTGTTACAACAAAGAAATAATCTACCAAACACAAATTTCCTTACTTTTTGTGCTATGTTTATATCCAAGCAATCAGTCAAACAATTTTGCGTTTTCGAGGTATAGAGATACAGTGGCATAGTGGTTGAGCTGCTGCCTCAGAACACCAGAGACCCCGTTTGATCCTAACTACAGGTGCTGTCTGTAGAGAAGTTGCACGTTCTCCCTGTGACTGCTTTGGTTTCCTCTAGGATCTCCGGTTTCCTCCCACATTCCAAGTGCGGATTTCTTGGTTAATTGGCCTCTCTAAAATTGCCCTTAGTGTCTCATGAACACATGCTAATTGGTCAGTGTGGTCTCGGTGGGCCAAAGGGCCTGCATCCATACTGTATCTCTAAAACTAAAAGAAAAATGAAGAGGAACATAGATATAGAGGATAGTCACAGTCCCTCCCCCCTGGGATTAGGGAATTAAGAACTAGATGGAAAAGATTTAATGCAAGAAGGGAAAGTTTCAACAGGAATTAGAAGGACAGAGGGTGGTGGGAACAAAAAGAATAAGCTGCCAGAGGAGATAATTCAGACAGGCAGAGCATTTAAAATAATAGTCATAGTGTAATACAGCATGGAAACAGGAACTTCAGCCCAACTTGCCCACACCAACAAACATGTCCCAGTTACACTAGTCCCACCTGCCCGTGTTTGGTCCATATCCCTCCAAACCTATCCTATCCATGTGCCTGTCTGTTACTTAAATGTTCAGATAGTCCCAGCTTCACCTACGTCCTCTGGCAGCTTGTTCCACCTGCACGTGTTTGGTCCTTATCCCTCCAAACCTGTCCTATCCATGTACCTGTCTGTTACTTAAATGTTCGGATAGTCCCAGCTTCACCTACGTCCTCTGGCAGCTTGTTCCAAACACCCACCACTCTTTGTATGAAAAAGATACCCCTCAGATTCCTATTAAATCTTTTTCCCTTCACCTTAATCCTATGTTCTCTGGTTCTCGATTCAACTACTCTGGGCAAGAGCATCCATGATCTTATATATACCTCCTCCAACCTCATCTATTGTATATATTCACAAAATACTGGAGTAACTCAGCAGGTCAGGCAGCATCTCGGGAGAGAAGGAATGGGTGACGTTTCGGGTCGAGACCCTTCTTCGATCTATTGTACACCTCCTCCAACCTCATCTATTGTGTACCTCCTCCAACCTCATCTATTATGTACCTCCTCCAACCTCATCTATTGTATCCCTCCTCCAAACTCATCTATTGTATCCCTCCTCCAACCTCATCTATTGTATCCCTCCTCCAACCTCAGCCGGGGGTGGGGGAGCCGGCCCGAGGTGAGGGTGGGGGAGCTGGGGTGGGGGAGCCGGGCCAGGCCGGGGTGGGGGGGGGCCCGGGGTGGGCCGGTGCGGCCCTTTCACCGTCAGGCGCGGGCGGCCTGGAACGTGGCAACGACACCAGCCTGACCGCGGGAGGAGACGGCAGGGGAAGGGTGCAGACATTGTGGCCTCCCATCACAGTGAGGAGGGAGGGGACTCACTGTGATGGATGGTTCTTGTGTGTGTGTTTGTGTGTGTGTTTGTTGGGGTTGTGTAATTTGCTTGTTTATTGCTCTATTATTGGACTGTGGGTGACGACATTTCGTCCAACAAACTTGTTTTTTATATGACAAATAAAGACATCCTGAATGGTGATGCCGTGTGTCGGCCTCAGGCCGGGGGTGGGGGGGCCGGGCCGGGTGAGCCGGGGTGGGGGTGCCGGGGTGGGGAAGGGGGAGCCGGGGTGGGGGAGGGGGAGCCGGGGAGGGGGAGCCGGGGTGGGGGAGCCGGGGTGGGGGTGCCGGGGTGGGGAAGGGGGAGCCGGGGTGGGGGAGCCGGGGTGGGGGTGTGGGAGCCGGGGTGGGGGTGCCGGGGTGGGGGAGCCGGGGTGGGGGTGCCGGGGTGGGGAAGCCGGGGTGGGGGAGGGGGAGCCGGGGTGGGGGTGCCGGGGTGGGGAAGGGGGAGCCGGGGTGGGGGTGCCGGGGTGGGGAAGGGGGTGCCGGGGTGGGGAAGGGGGAGCCGGGGTGGGGGTGCCGAGGTGGGGGTGTGGGGGAGCCGGGGCGGGGGAGGGGGAGCCGGGGCGGGGGAACCGGTGTGGGGGCGGGGGAGCCGGGGGAGGGGGAACCGGGACGGGGGAGCCGGGGAGGGGGAGGGGGAGCCGGGGTGGGGGAGGGGGAGCCGGGGGAGGGGGAACCGGGACGGGGGAGCCGGGGAGGGGGAGCCGGGGTGGGGGAGGGGGAGCCGGGGTGGGGGAGGGGGAGCCGGGGTGGGGGATGGGGAGCCGGGGAGGGGGAGCCGGGGTGGGGGTGCCGGGGTGGGGGTGTGGGAGGGGGAGCCGGGGCGGGGGAACCGGGGTGGGGGCGGGGGAGCCGGGGTGGGGGCGGGGGAGCCGGGGTGGGGGAGGGGGAGCCGGGGTGGGGGAGGGGGAGCCGGGGTGGGGGATGGGGAGCCGGGGAGGGGGAGCCGGGGTGGGGGTGCCGGGGTGGGGGTGTGGGAGGGGGAGCCGGGGCGGGGGAGCCGGGGTGGGGGAGGGGGAGCCGGGGTGGGGGAGGGGGAGCCGGGGTGGGGGAGGGGGAGCCGGGGTGGGGGAGGGGGAGCCGGGGTGGGGGAGGGGGAGCCGGGGTGGGGGTGTGGGAGGGGGAGCCGGGGCGGGGGAGCCGGGGTGGGGGAGGGGGAGCCGGGGTGGGGGAGGGGGAGCCGGGGTGGGGGCGGGGGAGCCGGGGAGGGGGAACCGGGGTGGGGGAGGGGGAGGCGGGGTGGGGGAGGGGGAGGCGGGGTGGGGGATGGGGAGCCGGGGTGGGGGAGGGGGAGCCGGGGTGGGCCGGGCCGGTGATGCTGTGCCTCGGCCTCAGGCCCCATCCTCGGCGGGCGCTGAGTCACGGAGCGGCCACTCGGAGCGCAGGTGTCTGCCCGGGGGGGAGGGGGGGGGCGGACTGCCCACTCGCGGGGATGCGGGGACCGTGGGGGGGGGGGGGGGGGGGGGGGGGGGCGCGGGGCCTCACCAGACCATCGTACTCTCCAGAACCATCTTGAAGCTTCTCCGCCGATCCTCTGCCCGCCGTGAGCGCGCCGCCCATTGGTCAGAGTTGTCGCCAATCAGTGCCCGTCTAACTGCATGGCCGAGAGGCCCCGCCCACTACGCGGCGCTCCCTCAATCCCCGCCCCGCCCACAGCGCGGCGCTCCCTCACTCCCCGCCCCTCCCACAGCGCGGCGCTCCCTCACTCCCCGCCCCTCCCACAGCGCGGCGCTCCCTCCCTCTCTGGTTCTGCTGCAGTTGTACAGGGCCCTGGTGAGACCACACTGGAGTAAGATATTCTTGCCATAGAGGGAGTACAGAGAAGGTTCACCAGATTGATCCCTGGGATGGCAGGACTTTCATATGAAGAAAGACTGGATAGACTCGGCTTGTACTCGCTGGGGTTTAGAAGATTGAGGGGGGATCTTATAGAAACTTACAAAATTCTTAAGGGGTTGGACAGGCTAGATGCGGGAAGATTGTTCCCGATGTTGGGGAAGTCCAGAACATGGGGTCACAGTTTAAGGATAAGGGGGAAGTCTTTTAGGACCGAGATGAGAATGTTTTTTTTCACACAGAGAGTGGTGAATCTGTGGAATTCTCTGCCACAGAAGGTAGTCGAGGCCAGTTCATTGGCTATATTTAAGAGGGAGTTAGATGTGGCCCTTGTGGCTAAAGGGATCAGGGGGTATGGAGAGAAGGCAGGTACGGGATACTGAGTTGGATGATCAGCCATGATCATATTGAATGTCGGTGCGTACAGGCTCGAAGGGCCGACTGGCCTACTCCTGCACCTATTTTCTATGTTTCTCCTCCGGCGGTCTGTGCAGCTGCTTCTGTCTGTCCCTGCGAGAGGCGATGCGATGCGATGCGCCCCCACCCTCACCACTCCGCACCGAGTCCTCCCGTCTGTGATGGAAACAGCGACGTCGGTCAGAGGAGGGTGCTGCTGCTGCTGCTGCTCCGATGAGACGTCGTCTGCCGGCAGTGAGTAGCTGCAACTCCACTCAATGTGTCCAACTGCCGCATGGCTCGATCCGAAAAGTTGGGCACATTGGGGAGTGTGGAGGGTTGCAGGCAATAGTTTCAGGGAGATGGCCACACCAAGGGTTCATTCACGTCGGCTGGTGATCACAGGGAGAAGCAGACGAGTGGTATCAGGTGGCAGTAACCCTCCAAACAAGCGTTGGATACCTTGGTAGACACAAAAAAATTCAAGAAAGGAGGGAGAGAGAAAACGGGAAATTATAGACCAGTTAGTCTGACATCAGTGGTGGGGAAGATGCTGGAGTCAATTATAAAAGACGAAATTGCGGAGCATTTGGATAGCAGTAACAGGATTGTTCCGAGTCAGCATGGATTTACGAAGGAGAAATCGTGCTTGACTAATCTACTGGAATTTTTTGAGGATGTAACTAGGAAAATTGACAGGGGAGAGCCGGTGGATGTGGTGTACCTCGACTTTCAGAAAGCCTTCTACAAGGTCCCACATAGGAGATTGGTGGGCAAAATTAGAGCACATGGTATTGGAGGTAGGGTACTGACATGGATAGAAAGTTGGTTGACAGACAGAAAGCAAAGAGTGGGGATAAATGGGTCCCTTTCAGAATGGCAGGCAGTGACTAGTGGGGTACCGCAAGGCTCGGTGTTGGGACCGCAGCTATTTACAATATACATCAATGACTTGGATGAAGGGATTAAAAGTACTATTACCAAATTTGGTGATGATACAAAGCTAGGTGGCAGTGTGAACTGTGAGGAAGATGCTATGAGGTTGCAGGATGACTTGGACAGGTTGTGTGAGTGGGCGGATGCATGGCAGATGCAGTTTAATGTAGATAAGTGTGAGGTTATCCACTTTGGTGGTAAGAATAGGAAGGCAGATTATTATCTGAATGGTGTCAAGTTAGGAAAAGGGGACGTACAACGTGATCTGGGTGTCCTAGTGCATCCATCACTGAAAGGAAGTATGCAGGTACAGCAGGCGGTGAAGAAAGCCAATGGAATGTTGGCCTTCATAACAAGAGGAGTTGAGTGTAGGAGCAAAGAGGTCCTTCTGCAGTTGTACAGGGCCCTAGTGAGACCGCACCTGGAGTACTGTGTGCAGTTTTGGTCTCCAAATTTGAGGAAGGATATTCTTGCTATTTGAGGGCGTGCAGCGTAGGTTTACTAGGTTAATTCCCGGAATGGCGGGACTGTCATATGTTGAAAGGCTGGAGCGACTAGGTTTGTATACACTGGAATTTAGAAGGATGAGAGGGGATCTTATCGAAACGTATAAAATTATTAAGGGGTTGGACACGTTAGAGGCAGGAAACATGTTCCCAATGTTGGGGGAGTCCAGAACCAGGGGCCACAGTTTAAGAATAAGGGGTAGGCCATTTAGAACAGAGATGAGGAAAAACTTTTTTAGTCAGAGAGTTGTGAATCTATGGAATTCTCTGCCTCAGAGGGCAGTGGAGGCCAATTCTCTGAATATATTCAAGAGAGAGCTAGATAGAGCTCTTAAGGATAGCGGAGTCAGGGGGTATGGGGAGAAGGCAGGAACGGGGTACTGATTGAGAATGATCAGCCATGATCACATTGAATGGCGGTGCTGGCTCGAAGGGCCGAATGGTCTTCTCCTGCTCCTATTTTCTATTGTCTATAAAATGCGGGACAGGCAGCATCTCTGGAGAGAAGGAATGGGTGACGTTTTGGGTCGAGACCCTTTTTCAGGGTCTCGACCCGAAAAGTCACCCATTCCTGCTTTCCAGAGATGCTGCATGTCCCGCTGAGTTACTCCAGCAATTTGTGTCTATCTTCAATTTAAACCAGCATCCGCAGTTCTTTCCTACACATTGGGTGGCAGTGTGAGCTGCGAGGAGGATGCTATGAGGCTGCAGGGTGAGTTGGTTAGGTTGGGCAAGTGGGCACAAGCATGACAGATGCAGTATAATGTGGATAAATGTGAGGTTATCCACTTTGGTGGCAAGAACAGGAAGGCAGATTAATATCTAAATGGTGTCAGATTAGGAAAAGGGGAGGTGCAAAGGGAGACTGGGGTGTCCTTGTACATCAGTCACTGAAAGTAAGCATTCAGGCACAGCAGGCGGTGAAGAAAGCCAATGGCATGTTGGCCTTCATTGTGAGAGGATTTGAGTTTCAGAGCAAGGAGGGCCTATTGTAGTTGTAGGAAAGGTCTGTGTGAGAATGGGAAGGAGAATTAACGTGTTTAGCAACCGGGAGATCAGGTCGGTTCAAGCAGACTGAGCAAAGGAGTTCAGTGATCGATCGCCCAGTCGATGTTTGGTCTCGCCGACGTGTAAGAGTCCACATCTTGAACAGCGGATGAGTAGATGACTTTGGAGGAGGTGCAAGTGAACCTCTGCCTAACCTGAAAGGGTTGTTGGGGTCCCTGGACAGAGTCGAGGGAGGAGGTAAAGGGACAAGTATTGCATCTGTGGTTGCAGGGGAAGGTACCTGGGGAGGGGGTGGTTTGGGTGGGAAGGGATGAGTTAACCAGGGGGTTGTGGAGGGATTGGTCTCGGTGGAAGACGGAAAGGAATGGAGATGGGAAAATGTGGCTCGTGGTGGGATCCCATTGGGGGTGGTGAAAATTTGGGAGGATTATGTGTTGTATGCAACAACTAATGCAGTGGAAGGCAAGGAGTAGGGGGTCTCTGTCGCGACTAGGGGGAGGAGGAGTAAGGATGGAGCTGCAGGATACCGAAGAGGCACAAGTGAGGGCCTCATCTACGATAGGAGAGGGGAACCCCCGTTCCCTAAAGAATGAGGACATCTTGGATGTTCTAGTATGGAACACCTCATCTTGGGCTCAGATGCAGGGTAGGCAGAGGAATTGGGAATAGGGGATGCAGGGTGGGGAGAAGTGTAGTCGTGATAGTTGTGGGAGTCAGTGGGTTTGTAACAGACGTGTCGATAGGCTGTTTCCTGCGAAGGAGACCGAGAGATCAAGAAAGGGGAGGAAAGTGTCGGAGATGGTCCAAGGAAATTTGAGTGCAGGATGGAAATTGGTGGTGAAGTAGATGAAGTCCCATGAGTTCTTCATGGGTGCAGGAGGTATCACCGATGCTGTTGTCAATGTTACGGAGATAAAAAAAAGTTTGGAGATAGGGCCAGTGTACGCCTGGAACAGGGATTGTTCAACGTTCAAGACAGCATGTTTCTGTTAGTGTGGACAAGGGAAGCCAAGTTGATCTGATCTGATAGAATCCTTGTGGACATGCTCAATCTCCTCAAATGCCCCAGAAAGTAAATATTGATGTGCATCCCTGATCACGGCAAAGGACCTGGTTAGGTCTCTGGTGATATGGATGCCTAGAAACTTGAAGTTGTCTACCATCTCCATAACAGCTCTGTTGCTGAAGACAGAATTATGCTTACATCCCCACTCCCTTCGATCAATTAGACTAGTTCTGATACTATGGTATAAGCTTTCCAAATGTCAAGAACAAGTTGGCATTGTACTTGCCACAGACATAGGTTACAGGGATCAGAGCTGAGGACCAAGCATACAACCCTAAGGAGCAGTAGTGTTACGATGGAGATGATGTTGTGACCAATTCTAACTGTCTGAGATCTGCTGGGACCCCAGCTATTTACGATATACATTAATGACTTAGACGAAGGGATTAAAAGTACCATTAGCAAATTTGCAGATGATACTAAGTTGGGGGGTAGTGTGAATTGTGAGGAAGATGCAATAAGGCTGCAGGGTGACCTGGACAGGTTGTGTGAGTGGGCGGATACATGGCAGATGCAGTTTAATGTAGATAAGTGTGAGGTTATTCACTTTGGAAGTAAGAATAGAAAGGCAGATTATTATCTGAATGGTGTCAAGTTAGGAGGAGGGGGAGTTCAACGAGATCTGGGTGTCCTAGTGCATCAGTCAATGAAAGGAAGCATGCAGGTTCAGCAGGCAGTGAAGAAAGCCAATGGAATGTTGGCCTTCGTAACAAGAGGAGTTGAGTATAGGAGCAAAGAGGTCCTTCTACAGTTGTACCGGGCCCTGGTGAGACCGCACCTGGAGTACTGTGTGCAGTTTTGGTCTCCAAATTTGAGGAAGGATATTCTTGCTATGGAGGGCGTGCAGCGTAGGTTCACTAGATTAATTCCCGGAATGGCGGGACTGTCGTATGTTGAAAGGCTGGAGCGATTGGGCTTGTATACACTGGAATTTAGAAGGATGAGGGGGGATCTTATTGAAACATATAAGATAATTAGGGGATTGGACACATTAGAGGCAGATAACATGTTCCCAATGTTGGGGGAGTCCAGAACAAGGGGCCACAGTTTGAGAATAAGGGGTAGGCCATTTAGAACGGAGATGAGGAAGAACTTTTTCAGTCAGAGGGTGGTGAAGGTGTGGAATTCTCTGCCTCAGAAGGCAGTGGAGGCCAGTTCGTTGGATGCTTTCAAGAGAGAGCTGGATAGAGCTCTTAAGGATAGCGGAGTGAGGGGGTATGGGGAGAAGGCAGGAACGGGGTACTGATTGATAGTGATCAGCCATGATCGCATTGAATGGCGGTGCTGGCTCGAAGGGCTGAATGGCCTACTCCTGCACCTATTGTCTATTGTCTATTGTCTATTGCTGGTCAGGAAGTCCAGAAGCCAGTTGCAGATGGAGGTCCCAAGGCCAAAGTCCATGAGTTTAAAGAGGCGCCCATTCAGTATTGTGGTGCTAAAAACTGGGTGTAGTCAAGGAATGGCATCCTGGCATAAGTGTTCTTAGTGCGGTGCTGGCTCGAAGGGCCGAATGGCCTACTCCTGCACCTATTGTCAAGTAATCCAGAGCCGATGGCAGCCTCCTATTGTCCTTTATGCAAATTTCACAGGGTTGAGATTGCCCAAGGTCGGTGTGATGTGGGCCAATACTAATCTTTCAAAACACTTCATTATTGTCCGTGATAACGCTACTGGGCAGTAGTCATTAAGACAGACTTTTCTTGGGGACTGGAATGATGGAAATTTCTTTGAAGCAGGCAGGGACAGTATTCAGTTGAAGTAAGAGGATAATGATGTCAGTCAACAGTTGCCAGTTGATTGCTAGTGGAATTAAAGAAATGGATTTTAACAGGCATGGAGGAGGATATGTGGAACAGCAACGTTAGTACAGAGCAAAGATGTGTAGAATCCAGCATCTGCACTTCCTTATGTCTACAGAACAAAAATGTTGCCCAGTTTCTGGCCTGAACACCAGCTTCAAAATAATTAACATTTACTGAAGTCAAATGCCTGCTTCGGAAACTTCACCCCTGGACCAGCTGGACTTTCCCAACATTGATTCATCCCAGTTAAAAGCAGACACAAACATTTTGGCAAACTTTCCATTTATATACAGATACAAAGTTGATGAAAAGTTAGATATTTCAATGTTCACAAAAATCTAAACAGTACAAATTAAATATGCTTTACTGTTATCTCAGTGTTGAGGAATTGGCAATGGGCAGAATGAAAGCAGGCCCAAGTCAAAAGACACATTTCATTCAGAGGCACTGCTCCTTGAGCCAAAGTGGCACCACCCCAACCACATCCCCAGCTGCCCCGGATAAGTTAGACATTGGACACCGTACAGAGCCCTAATAGACATCCTGATCATTTCCTCTTGCCAGGGCGGCACCAGCAAAAGCCACGGCTGGCAATGACTATAAGGGGAAAGGAAGAATCCATCCTCCAGAGCTTATTGCAGGCCTGAATAAGAATTCCAGCCAAATCCACCCCATCCAGCAGGGTTGTCCATTTCAGACCCTTGCTCTGAAGAATACTCCCAAATCTCCCACTGACTTTTACATTATTTACATTTTACAGCCAAAGCTACAAAAGGGATATTTCCCTTCACGGTGGCGAGGGAAACCGAATGACTGCACCTGGCGTGGCAGTACATCCTTCGCTGGAGGAGCCCTCCCACCGGTACATTTGTAACAGTTTCGGACCCTTTACCCATACCGTCCTTTGTGGAATATCAAAACCAAGTGGGGATGATTTTGTATAGCTGCAATAAAATGTGGTGTTATTCCCCAAAACACGAGAGTGCACATCAATCTGAACTGGACATACAACCCTCCATCTCCTCTACCCAGAAACGTCTTGCCAGCTGTCAAATGTCTCACACTTCTGTCCAAAGCAGACAAATGTTCAAGCATTAATACCAAGACCAACATTAGAGCTTGTTGCATTCACACAGTAACTGGATAGAGCATTTGGTATTAAAGTTGCTTTAATGCATAACCATACCTCCATTCCAGAGCCAGAGAAGTAACATCGCTTCCTCTGCAATTAAATCTGAATGGCACTGCACAATTGGTATATTAGTGGTTAACTGAACCAGTTCAGAGGCGGAAATTGAGTGCCGCATGTCCAGACCAGGCAGAGGTCAGAGTTTATACACTGCTGCATCACAGTGAGCCATTTGGCCAATTGTGCCCACACCAGCACCACCATAAATACTGACAGAGCATCTGGACAATGCAACACTGGCAAACAGGTCAGTCACCCCAAGGCGTGAGGGCAGTGGAATGCTGTCTCAACTTCTTGGCCCCTCAGTATTTCACAAAGCACTTCACAGGCAGGGCAGTGAATCACTGCTATAATGTAGAAATGTGGCAGGCTATTTTTACATGGCAAGATCCCAAAAATCAGCAGCGTGATTGAATATAAATAACCCCAAACTAACATTCCCTCGGGTCAACATTTGTGCTCAAGACATTTGAGAGAGAAATGTCCAGCCTGGACCTGCCTGCTTCTTATTGTGCCCTCCATAATGTTTGGGACAAAGACCCATTATTTATGTATTTGCCTCTGTACTCCACAATTTGAGATTTGTAATAGAAAAAAAATCACGTGGTTCAAGTGCACATTGTCAGATTTTATTAAAGGGTATTTTTATACATTTTGGTTTCACCATGTGGAAATTACAGCTGTGTTTATACATAGTCCCCCATTTCAGGGCACCAAAACGTTTGGGACACATGGTTTCACAGGTCTTTTTAATTGCTCCTGTGTGTTTAATTGCGCCGTTAATGCAGGTATAAGAGAGCGGTCAGCACCTAGTCTTTCCTCCTGTCTTTCCATCACCTTTGGAAACTTTTATTGCTGTTTATCAACACGAGGACCAAAGTTGTGCCAATGAAAGTCAAAGAAGCTATTATGAGACTGAGAAACAAGAATAAAACTGTTAAGAGAGATCATCCAAACCTTAGGCTTACCAAAATCAACTGTTTGGAACATCATTAAGAAGAGAACACTGGTGAGCTTACTAATCGCAAATGGACTGACAGGCCAAGGAAGACCTCCACAGCTGATGACAGAAGAATTCCCTCTATTATAGCCATGATCACAATGAATGGCGGTGCTGGCTCGAAGGAATGGTGGTGCTGGCCTCCCCCTGCACCTATTTTCTATGTTTCTAACAAAGAAAAATTCCAAAACACACCTATCCGACAGATCAGAAACACTCTTCAGGAGTCAGGTGTGGATTTGTCAATGACTACTGTCCTCAGAAGACTTCATGAACAGAAATACAGATGCTACACTGCAAGATGCAAACCACTGGTTAGCTGCCAAAATAGGATGGCCAGGTTACAGTTTGCCAAGAAGTACTTAAAAGAGCAACCACAGTTCTGGGAAAAGATCTTGTGGACAGATGAAACAAAGATTAACTTATTACAGAGTGATGGCAAGGGCAAAGTATGGAGGAGAGAAGGAACTGCCCAAGATCCAAAGCATACCACCTCATCTGTGAAACACGGTGGTGGGGGTGTTATGGCCTGGGCATGTATGGCTGTTGAAGGTACTGGCTCACTTATCTTCATTGACGATACAACTGCTGATGGTAGTAGCACAATGAATTCTGAAGTGGATAGACATCCTATCTGCTGAAGTTCAAATAAATGCCTCAAAACTCATGGGCCGGCGGTTCATTTTACAGCACGATAATTATCCCAAACATACTGCTAAAGCAAGCAACAAATGAGTTTTTCATAGCTAAAAACTGGTCAATTCTTGAGTGGCCAAGTCAATCACCCGACCTGAACCCAATTGAGCATGCCTTTTATATGCTGAAGAGAAAACTGAAGGGGACTAGCCCCCCAAACAAGCATAAGCTAAAGATGGCTGCAATACAGGCCTGGCAGAGCATCACCTGAGAAGAAACCCAGCAACTGGTGATGTCCATGAATCGCAGAATTAAGCAGTCATTGCATGCAAAGGATATGCAACAAAATACTAAACATAACTACTTTCGTTTACATGACATTGCTGTGTCCCAAACATTATGGTGGCCTAAAATGGGGGGGACTATGTATAAACACTGCTGTAATTTCTACATGGTGAAATCAAAATGTATACAAATGGCCTTTATTAAAATCTGACAATGTGCACTTTAACCACAGGTGATTTTTTCTATTATAAATCTGAAATTACAGAGGCAAATACATAAACGATGGGTCTTTGTCCCAAACATTATGGTGGGCACTGTAAATGCATATTGACCCAGAACATCAACATTGTCCCACTACAAAGTGCGTGCGCGAGTCTGAGGGACCACCTGAGGAGAGGAGATGCAAACATGGGGAAATACAGGAAAACCCCGGCATGTGTGTTCTGCACCGATTCATTTCAATGTGTGCAGTGGTCTTTCAGAAAATAACAGACATCAGTTTCAGGGATCTCCCTCCTCTTGCCCAGAGTACAGAATAGAGGCCGTGGCTAATCAGTGCTGTGGTTGGGGGCTATCACCCCATGGGGGGGAGCTGGAGTGTGGCGAGGGTTAATGGTGCCAGCCACTTTGCAGTCTACACCATTAGCTGGAACAGAGTACTGATTCTGGATGATCAGCCATAATCATATTGAATGGCGGTGCTGGTTCGGCCTGCTCCTGCACCTATTTTCTATGTTTTTAAAACTCCAGACCTCTCTGGACACAGGAGTCTGGGTTGGGTTTCTCTCTCCAGCCCAGAGAGTGGGAGTGAAAAGAACTAGAATGTGTGCCAAAGCACCATCACACACTTGAGATTCTAGTAACAATTACAGCAACTGCTGCTGACCTGATTAGCCGTGGCTAAAACCCCCACTTTGACTTAAAACACTGCAAAACACACAGCTTACATTGTTCCTGTTTTCAAAAGTAGTATTATCGCTGAGTGGGTGTGAAGGGCACTGACACAAACTCGAGTGGCAAAAAAAGGATGCACGTGTCACTGTGTATAAAGTCAGATTAACACCGTGAAGAATGTTACCTTACACAACTTTTGTACTGAGCCCCCTTATGTTAAATGTAAACATTTGAGAACTTAAAGACATTAATGTGTAATAATCAGTGGGGTTGCAATAGTCCATGATTTAAACAAGAGCAGCTTTATAGGAACACAACCATGGTTTGGCAATGAAATGTTGTCCCTCCAGGCTGGGCTGAAGAGGATTGGGGTTGGGGTTAGAATTAGAGGGGTGTTCGAGAGACTCTGCATTGGACACCATGCACAGCATCAAGGCCGAGTCTACCCCTCAATCTTGTTAACTGCCAGGTGTAACAATGCACACATTTTCTTCAAATGTGAGAGGGGAGGTGAAGGACAAATGGTTCATTCCCACAAAGTGGTTCTCTCAGCCACCACCTCTCCCCTGTAGATACAGCATGGTGGTGAGAAGGCCGGAGTCT
The DNA here is from genome assembly GCF_053455715.1 of Rhinoraja longicauda. NCBI lineage: Eukaryota > Metazoa > Chordata > Chondrichthyes > Rajiformes > Arhynchobatidae > Rhinoraja > Rhinoraja longicauda. The sequence goes on from NC_135996.1 coordinate 8,192,780, forward strand.
CCCAGCAACTCTACATTGACAGTCATTATCACTGGATAGGCCTTCAAAGTGGCAGACAAGTAGAACTCAAAAAGTTCCCCAAGACTAAAACCAAAATTCAAAGCTTTCAGGTCAAGGGCAAATCACCATCCTGAGGACATCATATCAGTTGGTGGAGACGCTAGAGCCAGTGAACAGGCCGCAACTCGGAGAAATGTCAGCTAATAAACCCAGGCTTTCTAGATGTGCCGCCCAACCCCACTGGAACCTGCCTGCACTCCACTGAACTGGTGCATGGCAAGAGAACTTTTGATGAAAAATCAATTTAGACATGAAAACCCCACACCCAACTTCAACAATCCTGAGATTAAATTGGGATTATGTAGACAAAAGTCACACAGCAGCAACATTGCACAGGAACAGGCAGTGGGGCTATAAATATGGGCAGAGTGTACAGTAGAGGGTAGGGTTTCAGGTGTTTGAGTGGGGAATAATTTGCACATATTCTCCTTACTCCCAACGGGGTGGGGCACCCAACATCCACCCAACCCAATGATGGTCAACTGTGTTGAAAGACAGGTGTGTTCACTGCATCCACGGAACAGGAAGGCCTTGACTTTGTAGATTCACCAGCCCCCCCACTATGCCCTCAGCAGTTGATTTAAAACTTCATGCCCAGTAACAGCACTTCCAGCAGCTCTGCGTTTCTTCGGAGAAGGTCACGATGCTAATCCATGAACAACCAGTTCTGTATGTAAAAGATATTAAGCACGCTCGAGAGATCGTCTAGTTCTCAATGCCTGATTCGTTTGTGGCAAATAGCTGGCAGGCATGAAACTAGCTTGATTGCGCCAATAGGATAATTCCTTCACAAGACAAATTGGCACCAACACAAAGCAGAAGGTTACAGCTTTTGCATACATAATGGAGAATCCCGCAGCATGTCAGTGCACCCTGCAGTGGAGGCATACATGGGATTCCACAATGTCCATTCTCAGGTTTTCAGACATCCACTTTTCATTCTCCATTTAAAAAAGTCTGCTAAAGGCAAAATTCTTCCCGGCTCAACAACTGAAAAACACCTTTTGTTTAAATATGTCCATAAATATTATTTCAGGAAAATGCACGAATATACATGTAACAGTCTGTAAGGTAAGGCCTTGGGAATTGCAGGGTTAAAAAGTGTCTAATATAGACATTTAAACGGGAAGAGAAGAGGTTTTTGGCAGGGGTACCCAGCAGAGTAACAAAACCTGGCACCTTTGTTCAATTTCTGAGGAGCAAAAGGTCCCAAACAATCCTTCACCAGGCTCTGGAGAAAGGAATTAAACTGCTTATACAAAGAATTCCGACACACTACTGTCCCTCTCCCTCACGTTCAGCAACAACAGTGGATATTACCAAGGCTGCCTGATTGGTGTCAAAGCCAGCAAGGGAAGGGTTGCTGTGTGAAATCTCCCCTCTCCCGTTAGGTATCCTTTAAAATAAGCTGCTCATTAAAGCCTTGCTTATTTCTGTAGTTCCTGGGCAGTTGCCGGGATAGACATGAACTGACCCATGCACAGCATGTAGGCAGATGTGAACGAGTGGATGCACTTCACATCCCATCCTGGTCACTGAAAAAGAACAGACACAGTTAGTTTCTCAGAGATAGGGACCAAAATAAATACAAACCCCAGATGAAGATGGCTTCTCTGCAAATCTGCTCCACTGGGGGCTAGCAACACTTCTACAATCCATGTTTGTATGGTACCAGCCTGTACTTACCATCTGACAACACCAGCAACAGGCAGGCTGTGGGCACAGGTCCGAGACTCTGTTGACACATCCTTGAATTACATGCCTTCACAGTTGACTAATTCCCAGTACCAAGGCTGGTAAATGGAACAAAACACCAAGCACTCTGCCCTTCACCACCTGCCTTCCACAGGTCCCCACACATCTACTGACCTCCAGCCTCCTTCACAACTGATTATTGATGAATAGTTGGATCTCAGGCCCATGGATCACCCAGCAAACCCCTTTGATCTCCACTGCCAGCTGTGCTAACTGCTCTGGGATTTCCCTCTTGAATCTCTCTTGCTTTCACAATGCTCTGCAAAGCTCCCTCTCTACACAAGCTTTTGGTCACCTGTCCTATCTCCATGCATGGCCCTGCAAATCCTCAAGAAATACCTTGGTGCTTATAAAAGGATGCAATTGGAGGCTGCAGGTGCTGTGGAATCATGCCATGCAGAAATGCAGTCTAAACGAAGATGAATAAGCAGTGCATTCGGCTTGGCTTCAATGCTTTGACCAAGGAAGTAATGATGGTTAGGACATTGGAGAACTCCCTGCAAAACGATGGCCATGGGATTTTTAAACCTTGTCCAGTTTAAAAGGGCAGATTGGGGCTGTGTGATGTCTGCTCAAGGAGATGGCATCTCCTCACCGTGCAGAAGCCTCAGCGTGCAGAAGCCTTGCTCAAAGCCTTCAGTGTAGCATGTCGCCAGCAATCAAGCAATTCTTCAATATGGTGACTAGCTAATAATGGATGTTGGGAGAAGTAGGCTGGGAAACGGAAATGGCAAGTCCACATGGTGCCGACTCTACATCAGGATGGAGTTTTGCAGGAGATAACTTACTTTGACATCCTTGCTATTAGCCTCTGGAGGCTTTGGAAGACATGGGGGCCTGGGAAGTACAGGCGATGAGCAAATCCAATACCTTCCCTCCAAGAACTGGTGAAGATTTAGCACAGCGAGGCAAACCACCAAAAAGAAAGTGCAACATGGAAAGCAGCAGAGAGGAGGAGAGGTAGATGTTAAGGCAATTTATACACATCAGAAAGGTCACAATTAGGAACTTATCTTTTAATTTAATATCGAGGAAGTCAGTTTCTGTAGATGATACCACACACAGCATGCATGCAACACAGCAGAATCAAAGGGTTATCATTCCATTGTTATTTTTTAATTAGAGAAGCAAGACTTTTGTTACATGCCTGCACAATCATCAGTCAAAATGCATTGTGTAATGACAGGGAGCAATCAGATGGGATGGTCAGAGGGAGACAGGCCAATGTCAGGTTATGGACAAAACAGAGGAGAAATAAAAGGTTGACAAGGAACAAAGGAGCAGTGGTTAGGGACTGTTCTCACCTAATACGCTAATATTCTTATCTGTCAATCAAAAAGCACTGAGTGGAGCTGCAAATGGATGAGCCAAGGCTGTCAACCATGACGATAAATCAAATCACCCACCCCTTCCATACATAAAACTACTCCAATATCTAGTCTGACAGGAAGGTGGGCTCAAAGAAAGAACATGGTAGATGGGCAAATATCAATATTAAAGCAGGTTGAGTAGACAGTATAGGCAGGGCCAAGAAGCAAGCATGACAGGGGTGGGAGATGAAAGCAGAATACTATAGTTATGGTTATGGGAGGGGCAGGACTCACAGCTGGATGTTCAGGGATACCTATGCAATAAGCATGATGATTATAGAAGAATAACAAGGGACTGCAGATGCTGCAGATACAAAAGAAAGACAAAATGCTGGAATAACTCAGTGGGTCAGGCAGCATCCTGATGTTTCAGGTTGGGACCCTTCTTCAGACTGATTGCAGGGCAGTGGAAAAGAAACCTGGAAAAGAGATGGGGCAGGACAGGCCAGCAATAGGTGAACACAGGCCAGGGTTTTTTGTTGATAAGCTGATTACTAGACAAAGGATAGAGATGAAAAGACTGGTGTGTGTGTAAAAGGATAACAAATTCCGATTGTTAAACTCGGGGATAGAGAAGTTGTGAATTGTGTACCCATTGGAAGCGGTACAGGGGGGAGGGGGAGAAGGGTCGGCCATGGTGTAAGGGAGGGGAAAGGTGGGGGAGAAGGGTCGGCCATGGTGTAAGGGAGGGGAAAGGTGGGGGAGAAGGGTCGGCCATGGTGTAAGGGAGGGGAAAGGTGGGGGAGAAGGGTCGGCCATGGTGTAAGGGAGGGGAAAGGTGGGGGAGAAGAAAGGTGAAGGGGTTCTTGGGTGTGAAAGGGGAGGGGAATGGGGGCGGCTGTGGGTTAGTTACCTAAGACTGGAGAATTCAATGTTCATACCATTGGGTTGAATGAGAGAAGAGGTGCTGCCTTTTTAATTAGGAAGAACATCATACCAATAATCCACAGGAATTGGAGGAACAAATGTGTATGAAGATTACATGTAGCTGTCCCAACCAACATTGGAAAACGTTAGTCACCCTGTGCAACAATTAATATATTCCTTTATTCGTCCCACACCGGGGAAATTTAGTGTTACAGCAGCAAAGTGGATAGCAAGAGACCTGTTAATTTTACACCTTTCCATTATCTGCCTACATATTTGTCCCTCAACTTAACGAAGGAAGTTTCATTAAAAAAAAATGCTGAAGATTATTGTATGGATATCTGCAAGTGTGGGTTGTCTGAGAAGGAAAGATTGGAGACACTAGGTTTCTATCGTCTGTAATTTAGAAGAATGAGAAGGGACTTGACTGAAACACAATATCCTCCGGGATCTTGATTGAGTGGATACAGAGAGAATATTTCTCTGTGGGAAAACCTAGAACTGGAGGGGTGGCGAGGTGGGGGAGTCAATGTTTAAAGCTAAGACAGAAGAAATGTTTCTTTATTTCAGAAGATCTTTGGAACTCTCATCCACAAAGGAGGAACTGGAGGAAGAAGTGGCTTTGTATATTTTAAAGTAGAGAAATTCATGCAGTGGAGAGCAGGAAGGCAAGACGAAGCTTACAGCTAGATCAGCAGTGAGCACTGACTGGCACAACAGGTTCACAGGACTGAGTGGGCGATACCTGCTCCTGCTGTGCACGTGGCTGGCAGCAAAAAGGGCACATTTCAAAAAACGGATTTTGCCGATCAGAACATAACTACAGCACAACCTCTGAGGTGAACGGCAGGCAGCACGATAACCTGTGAGGAGATCAGTAGGATAGGGCCTCGGTGGAGGTAAGGAATGGGAAGCTATCCCCAACTTTGAGACCACCTGATCAAAAACTTTACATTTAACCAGACGTGAAAATGCATTGGCATCTTTTGGTGAAGGATAATTCACCAAGGATAATTATTGGATCCTTGCCCAAGGGATCTGTCATTTGCACTACACAAGCACTTAAGTGCAAACAATTATTTTATCTGCCAATAAATTTGCTTCGCTACGCGAACGAATGGAAAGCAGCCCCTCAACTCCATTGCCACAGTCAGTCAGTCACCACCCATATCCAGCCCCAAACATGGTACTTACAAAGCAGATTTCAGTTTCTAACAGCGTGTCATGGCACCGGGTGCCCTCCTCTGACTTTGACACAACAGACAGCTCTGATAGAGGGGTCCCCGGGGCAGGCTCTGATACAATTGGAGGCATACTGCGGAAGAGCGGGGAGGTGGTGAAGAAAGGGGCAAGTTGAAGAAAGTACAGGCATTAAATTCCTTCAAGAGTCAGGTTCTTCTGCATGTAGGTTGGAATAACATGGCCCGTTTAAGGGCTGAGATTAGCAACTGCTGAAGGCAGTGGTCAATCACCAAGGCTGTGAAATAGAACCTGGATCATCAATTTCTGGTTGGTGGGCGATGATGAACTGCCTGAATCTGCAGAAAGGGTTACTGGCTCGGCCATTGCTTGGTGACAACAGCACTTTACCTTCAGAGCCCTTTGCAGAGACTGGATAGGCTGGGATTTGAAGTCACTGTCGAGAATCAAGAGCCAGACTCTCACCAATCCAGAGTCTGGCCATAAGAACCCAACATATTTACTCCAATCCTGTAACTCAATTCCACTTCCCTTTCTGACTATATCACCCCTTCCTTTTTCAAGAATCTCCCAGATTCAAATATACTCAGTGAGTAGCACCGATCCTGTGGGAGAGAAATATTTACTGTCCTTGAAGAAATATCTCATCTCTGCCCTCTGTCTCACTCCTTACCCTGAGTGCCCAGCGTTTAAACTTGACTGGTCAGGGGAAACCTTCTGAACAGCTTCTGTGTCAAGCTCTCTGCACGTTTTACCCAATAGGATCAATGAGTTAATCACCTAATCTTTTAAAGGTCAGTTTTTAACCACGCTCAAATCCAGATCTCTCCCACTCCAGCACCAGTGCCAAGTTATAATCTTGAACTAGACAGAGCTAACCAGCAACAACTGCAATTTTATAGCAACTAAACCTAGCAAAAATGATATGAAAGGAGAAAAAGATAGAGGTTCAGGGAGGAGGAGAACAGCAGCAAGAGAGCATGTTGTTAAACTCTTGTCGAAGAGAGTTTCTCCTGCCCTCCTGCTCTACGACCACATTTTGACCCAGAGAGTCTGAAGAAGGGTCTCGACCCAAAACGTCGCCCATTCCTTCTCTCCTGAGATGCTGCCTGACGCGCTGAGTTACTCCAGCATTTGTGAATAAATACCTTTGAGGTTCAGGGAGGGATTCTCAGGCAAATTAAGACATCAATAGTGGAGATTGGGCAGCATCCCAGTATTGAGAGAGCAACTCTAACAGATCTAAAAACAGCCAAACCCTCAAAATCCAGACAAAGATGCAGGACACTACGACCTCACCAAGATCCAGCAGCAAATAGTTAATCAATAGGCAGACATAGGTTGACAGTGTCACGGCCTCAGCAACAGCTACAGAACCCCACCTCTCCAATCACAACTTGCCACATGCGAGAGTGAGCTGGGCCCATGTCAAGTTTGAGACGCAGCCTACCGTACAGACCAACATGGCACCAGATTGATTCTTGCACTCACCTCTCGGCACTGCTGGCCGCTAGTGCATTTGGATACTGTTCAGTCTCAGTGGTGTGAGTGTCCAGTCCAGGAGGCCTGCAACCAAGATCATGTCCGAACATGAAAGACCAATTTACATTAAAATACAGACACTTCAAATTATATAAACATTTGTATTTATACTGATTGCTCGCAAAATTATCCACGGTGCTTTGCAGAATAGGCCACACAAAATTTTACACCAAACCACATCAGGAAATTAGGACAAATTTAGCTCAAGGGAGTGTCTGTTAGGAGTCACAGGCCTCCAGTCTGGAAAACAAACTTCCACCATATCGCTGTCCTTTCTAATACAAAGCCAATACTGTGTTCAGTTAGCCAGCTCTCCCTGGGCCTCAAGCAATCTAACCTAGAGCAGCCGACCATGCAGAATTTTAAAGGCCTTGCTGAAATCCACATAGCTTATGTCTATGGCCCTGCCCTTGACAGCTTTCTTGGTTACTACTACAACAGATTACCAGAAAGCAAGGTCAATCGATAAAGGCTTATGACGATGGACTGATGTGAGTGAGGATGCCGACTGAGCTTTAGAAAGCATCGTCATGCAAGGCGGGAGGTAGGCCCAGAATGACCTCCAATCATCAGATGTTGAAGCATTAAATAGTCACCTCGGGGTAATACTGCAATAAATAATCACCATGGAAGCATTTATAGGGTTATTGGGAAAGAACGGGGAAATGTGGAATGACGGGCCAAACGGCATAGTTTATAGCGTGTAAATGACCTTGTAACTGGGGAGTTTGCTCCGGTGCTGTCCAACGCTCCAGGCTCAGCAAGGGAAGAACTAGACAAGGTTGTGGCTGCCGAGTCGCTGGCAGCCTCATCCAGCGGCGGAGTCCTGGGTAGGATGTCAGGCCGACCCCGATATGCTCCTGAGGTAAAGGACAACAATAATGACATTGATGAGTGAAGAGCAAAAGCCAGAGTTCGAGTCACACTTCCTCACTCTTCCTCTTTGACGAGGACACCAAATGCAGATCTTGTTCCCAGCCTGGCCTTGCAAAGCCATTCATTCATTATTGTACTGAATGGTGAGCAGTGGTTTCCAATTTCACCAAAATAGTCAGGAAAGATGTGCAGGATGACTAAGCAAATCAGGAATTGTGAAAATCTAGCCAGTGATGGTGACCATGAAACCATTGTATTGCCATTACACCAAACTAAAAAACTGCGGTTGTTCGAAATTTAAACCACAAACAGAAGATCCTGGAAACACTGAGTAGGTCAAGCCATAGTTTCAGTTTCACATCAAACTCAAACCTACTTGGTCTACCTTATGTTCTCTCCCACTGTCCTATACTAAGAGTTACAGTTCCATATCAAGGATCCTTCATCAGAATTGGGAAGGAGAAACAGTCTTTTAAGCTGCAGGGAAGGTGGGGGAGGGGGATTCTCTGATAGGGTAAAACCTGGGTGAGCACAGGGACAAGCTGTAAACAAGATTATCTGGAACATACTGAAGATAGACACAAAATGCTGGAGTAAATCAGTGGGACAGGCAGCATCTCTGGAGAGGCCCAGGAGCCGTTGGAGGAGAGGCCCAGGAGCCGTTGGAGAGGTGGGAGCGACTGGGACAGCGTCCGTGCGGTGAGTTTAAAACTGAGCGCGAGGCTTTGTTCCAGAGGCCCAGGAGCCGTTGGAGAGGTGGGAGCGACCACTCTCTGCAACGTTCCATTAGCGCGTCACACTTGAAAAAGTGACTTGAAAAAGGGACCAGCTGATTGGTGAGTAAGCGGGAGGGAGCAGCTGATTGGTGAGTAACCCCAGGTTTGTATTTCTGCTTTCTGATAGCACTTTGAGTTACGGGTTCTGGGTTTTTTAGATAAAGGTACAGCTTAAAAGGATCACGATTTTTAAATAGGGAGTGTGCTGATTTGATTTGATTTAATTTAAGGGATTTGAGTAATATAAAGGGTAAGCCTTGTCAGCTGAGATCGACCCCGTGGTTTGCTCATCCTGTAGCATGTGGGAAATCAGGGATACTGACGGTGTCCCTGATGACTACGTGTGCAGGAAGTGTGTCCAGCTGCAGCTCCTGGTAAACCGCATTGAACGGTTGGAGCTGCGGTTGGATTCATTCTGGAGCATCCGCGATGCTGAGAAAGTCGTGAATAGCACGTTTAGTGAGTTGGCCACACCACAGGTAAAGGTTAAGCAGACAAAAAGGGAAAGGGTGGCCACTAGCCAGCGTAGCATAAAGAAGGTAGTGCAGGAGTCCCCTGCGGTCATCTCCCTCCTAAACAGATATGCCATTTTGGATACTGTTGGGGGAGATGCCTCATCAGGGGAAGGCAGCAGCAGCCAAGTTCATGGCACCGTGGGTGGCTCTGCGGCAAAGGAGGGGAGGAAAAAGAGCGGAAGGGCTATAGTGATAGGGGATTCAATTGTAAGGGGAATAGATAGGCGTTTCTGCAGCCGCAAACGAGACTCCAGGATGGTATGTTGCCTCCCTGGTGCAAGGGTCAGGGATGTCTCAGAGCGGCTGCAGAACATTCTGGAGGGGGAGGGTGAACAGCCAGTTGTCGTGGTGCACATTGGCACCAACGATATAGGTACAAAACGGGATGAGGTCCTACAAGGTGAATTTAGGGAGCTAGGAGATAAACTTAAAAGTAGGACCTCAAAGGTAATAATCTCTGGATTACTACCAGTGCCACGTGCTAGTCAGAGTAGAAATAGGAGGATATTTCAGATGAATACGTGGCTTGAAAAATGGTGCAAGGGGGAGGGATTCAAATTTCTAGGACATTGGAACCAGTTCTGGGGGAGGTGGGACCAGTACAAACAGGACGGTCTGCACCTGAGCTGGAATGGAACCAATGTCCTTGGGGGAGTGTTTGCTAGTGCTGTCGGGGAGGAGTTAAACTAATGTGGCAGGGGGATGGGAACATGAACAGAGAGACAGAGGGGTGTAAAGTGAGGGTAGAAACAATAGGTAGCAAGGTGAAAAGTAAAAGTGGCAGGCAGACAAATCCAGGGCAAAAATCAAAAAGGACCACTTTGCAACATAATTATACAAGGGGCAAGAGTGTTATAAAAACAAGCCTGAAGGCTTTGTGTCTCAATGCAAGGAGTATACGTAATAAGGTGGATGAATTAAATGTGGAGATAGTTATTAATGATTATGATATAGTTGGGATTACGGAGACATGGCTCCAGGGTGACCAAGGCTGGGAGCTCAACATCCAGGGATATTCTATATTCAGGCGGGATAGACAGAAAGGAAAAGAAGGTGGGGTAGCGTTGCTGATTAGAGAGGAGATTAACGCAATGGAAAGGAAGGACATTAGCTCGGAGGATGTGGAATCGATATGGGTAGAGCTGCGAAACACTAAGGGGGCAGAAAACGCTAGTGGGAGTTGAGTACAGGCCACCTAACAGCAGTAGTGAGGTTGGGGATGGCATCAAACAGGAAATTAGAAATGCGTGCACCAAAGGTAAAACAGTTATAATGGGTGACTTCAATCTACATATAGATTGGGTGAACCAAATTGGCAGGGGTGCTGAGGAAGAGGATTTCTTGGAATGTTTGCGAGATGGTTTTCTAAACCAACATGTCGAGGAACCAACGAGAGAGCAGGCCATTCTAGATTGAGTATTGAGTAATGAGGAAGGGTTAGTTAGCAGTCTTGTTGTGCGAGGCCCCTTGGGCAAGAGTGATCATAATATGGTGGAGTTCTTCATTAGGATGGAGAGTGACAGAGTCAATACAGAAACAAGTGTTCTGAACTTAAAGAAAGGTAACTTTGAGGGTATGAGGCGTGAATTGTCCAAGATAGACTGGCAATTGATGCTGAAAGGGTTGACGGTGGACATGCAATGGAAGGCATTTAAAGTTCGCATGGATGAACAACAAGTGTTCATCCCAGTTTGGCAAAAGAACAAACCAGGAAAGGTAGTGCATCCGTGGCTAACAAGGGAAATCAAGGATAGTATTAAGACAAAAGATGAAGCATACAGATTAGCCAGAAAAAGTAGCATACCAGAGGACTGGGAGAAATTCAGAGTCCAGCAGAGGAGGACAAAGGGCTTAATTAGGAAAGAGAAAATAGATTATGAGGGAAAACTGGCAAGGAACATAAAAACTGACTGCAAAAGCTTTTATAGATATGTCAAGAGAAAAAGATTAGTTAAGACAAATGTAGGTCCCTTGCAGTCGGAAACAGGTGAATTGATCATAGGGAACAAGGAGATGGCAGACCAATTGAACAAATACTTTGGTTCTGTCTTCACTAAGGAAGACATAAACCGTCTGCCGGAAATAGCGGGGGACCGGGGGTCTAATGAGATGGAGGAACTGAGGGAAATCCAGGTTAGTCGGGAAGTGGTGTTAGGTAAATTAAATGGATTAAAGGCAGATAAATCCCCAGGGCCAGATAGGCTGCATCCCAGAGTGCTTAAGGAAGTAGCCTCAGAAATAGTGGATGCATTAGTGATAATTTTTCAAAACTCTTTAGATTCTGGAGTAGTTCCTGAGGACTGGAGGGTAGCTAATGTAACCCCACTTTTAAAAAACGGAGGGAGAGAGAAAACGGGGAATTATAGACCAGTTAGCCTAACATCGGTAGTGGGGAAAATGCTAGAGTCAGTTATTAAAGATGTGATAGCATCACATTTGGAAATTGGTGAAATCATCGGACAAAGTCAGCATGGATTTACAAAAGGCAAATCATGTCTGACGAATCTTATAGAATTTTTCGAGGATGTAACTAATAGAGTGGATAAGGGAGAACCAGTCGATGTGTTATATCTGGACTTTCAGAAGGCCTTCGACAAGGTCCCACATAGGAGATTGGTGTACAAACTTAAAGCACACGGTATTGAGGGTTCAGTGTTAAGGTGGATAGAAAATTGGTTGGCGGACAGGAAGCAAAGAGTAGGAATAAACGGGTCCTTTTCGGAATGGCAGGCAGTGACTAGTGGGGTACCGCAAGGCTCAGTGCTGGGACCCCAGTTATTTACAGTGTATATTAATGATTTGGACGAGGGAATTGAATGCAACATCTCTAAGTTTGCGGATGACACAAAGCTGGGTGGCGGTGTTAGCTGCGAGGAGGATGCTAGGAGGCTGCAGAGTGACTTGGATAGATTAGGCGAGTGGGCAAATGCATGGCAGATGCAATATAATGTGGATAAATGTGAGGTTATCCACTTTGGCGGCAAGAACAGGAAAGCAGAGTATTACCTGAATGGTGAACGATTAGGAGAAGGGGAGATGCAACGTGACCTGGGTGTCATGGTGCACCAGTCATTGAAAGCAAGCGTGCAGGTGCAGCAGGCAGTGAAGAAAGCGAATGGTATGTTGGCATTCATAGCAAGAGGATTTGAGTTTAGGAGCAGGGAGGTTCTACTGCAGTTGTACAGGGCCTTGGTGAGACCGCACCTGGAGTATTGTGCGCAGTTTTGGTCTCCTAATCTGAGGAAAGACGTTCTTGCCTTAGAGGGAGTACAGAGAAGGTTCATTAGATTGATCCCTGGGATGGCGGGACTTTCATATGAAGACTGGATAGACTAGGCTTGTACTCGCTGGAATTTAGAAGACTGAGGGGGGATCTTATAGAAACATATAAAATTCTTAAGGGGTTGGAGAGGCTAGATGCGGGAAGATTGTTCCCGATGTTGGGGGAGTCCAGAACCAGGGGTCACAGCTTAAGGATAAGGGGGAAGTCTTTTAGGACCGAGATGAGAAAACATTTTTTCACAAAGAGAGTGGTGAGTCTGTGGAATTCTCTGCCACAGAAGGTAGTCGAGGCCAGTTCATTGCTATATTTAAGAGGGAGTTAGATGTGGCCCTTTTTGCTAAAGGGATCAAGGGATATGGAGAGAAGGCAGGTGCGGGTTACTGAGCTGGATGATCAGCCATGATCATATTGAATGGCGGTGCAGGCTCGAAGGGCCGAATGGCCTACTCCTGCACCTATTTTCTATGTTTCTATGAGAAGAAATGGCTGATGTTTCGGGTTGAGACCCATCTACAGAATCTGTCAATGACTGGATGGTAGCAATTAGAGAACTAGAACATCCGAGGACATACACGCCACTGGAGATAAATGGGATTACTGTGGATAGGGTGAGCAGCTTTAAATACATGGGAGTCCACATCACAGAGGATCTGACATGGACACAACACATTGCCGCACTGGTGAGTAAGGCAAGGCAGTGCCTTTACCACCTCAGAGAGTTGAGGAAATTCAGAGTCTCTCTGAGGATCCTTCAGTGCTTCTACTCTGGGGCTGTAGAAAGCATCTTGTCCGGCAACATTACAGTCTGGTTTGGGAACAGCTCTGCCCAGGACAGGAAGGCTCTGCGGAGAGTAGTGCGTTCGGCTGAACGCACTATTGGAACTACACTCGCCCCCCCCTGCAGGACCTATACATCAGGGCGGCACGGTGGCGCAGTGGTAGTGTTGCTGCCTTACTGCGAATGCAGCGCCGGAGACTCAGGTTCGATCCTGACTATGGGCGCCGTCTGTACGGAGTTTGTACGTTCTCCCCGTGACCTGCGTGGGTTTTCTCCGAGATCTTCGGTTTCCTCCCACACTCCAAAAACGTACAGGTATGTAGGTTAATTGGCTGGGCAAATGTAAAAAATTGTCCCTAGTGTGTGTAGGATAGTGTTAATGTGCGGGGATCGCTGGGCGGTGCGGACCCGGTGGGCCGAAGGGCCTGTTTCTGCGCTGTATCTCTAAATCTAAAAAAAAAATCTAAAGGAGGTGCAGATCCAGAGCCAGCAACATTATGGGGGACCCCTACCACCCCAGCAACGGACTGTTCCAGCTGCTACAGTCAGGCAAACGCCTCCGCTGTCACGCTGTGAAAACAGAGAGGATGAGACGGAGTTTCTCCCCACAGGCCATCAGGACTGTTAACTCTCATATCACCAGGGACTCATTTAATTCACTGTATTAATTTATATTTTATTTCTCTATTGTGTTTTGTAGTTTTAGCACAATCTGCAGGCGTTGCCACTTTCATTTCACTGCACATCTTGTATATGTATGTGACAGATAAAGTTGACTTGTCTTGAGACAAAAGGAAGTAGGGGATGCAAAATGCAGAACAGGAAGACTTGCCCAACAGGTTGAGCTGGGTACGTCCTCCACTCCCAGAGGAAGAAACAAAAAGAGGAAAAAACAACAAATAAACGGAACCAATCTCACCGATGGATGACTGATACAATCGGTAATAATGTTATCAAAATTGGCTGCACTGTGCCGAGGTGGAAGATGACGTGCTCACCAACCTCTTACGTGGAACTTGGTCACGTTTGGAAATCTAAACACACACATTAATAGATTCCCTTACATCAACCGTCTGTTACATCCTCAAAACATTCAAAGCTTATTTGTCAAACATGATGAGCTTTCTTGAAACTTTGTTATTGTAACCATCCCTAAATAATTAGAGTAAACCCTCGCAATAACAGTCCACGGGGAGGGAGGGAGAGAGGAGGGGGGGGAACAGTGTCCATTATTACCGATTGTCCGCTATAACTGAGTGAGGGATGCAAAGTTTAACCCAAGGATGGGTGGGAAGAAATGTGCCATTGGGAGGGGTGTGGGGTTAAGCCAGTGGGAATTCACGGGACTGGGAGCCACAGAGCCCACGGCCCCACACACGGTGAGCCAGGGACCGGACGTACACCATCTTCATGCTGCTCATTCTCTCTGCTCCCACAATCGGAAGTACGTCACGTGGCACCATCTCATTGGGTAACGGGGCGGGGGCAAGTGGTGCAACAGGAGCCTCGGCCTGAAATCTGCTAGAGATCCATTATTGCGAGGGTTTACTGTATTTCCTCTTTGATTATGAAGGTATGACTATCAATAAAGGAACCACAAGATCAGGGAGCTGTAAGAAGCCAGAATTAGAGGAGTGCAGGTATGAGTGTTTTGGAGCAAGGTTTTTTCCCCCCACCCTCCGAGGTGAAGAAGGTGGATGGAATTTGGAAGCTAATGTGTCAACAATACACCTCTTACCTGGTTCTATTATGGCCTGAGTGATCTCCTTGGTAGGCACCTGGCCTTTGCTTTCCTCAGTCAAGGATGAAGGTGGCTGCCCAGAACCCCCTGTTGCAGGCCGCCTCATTGACGTCACACCGAGTCTGCTTTTCTTCGATGGGGACGGTTTGACTGAGGAAAACGAAAGAGAACGGCATTAGAGGTAGAAACTAGTGCTTGGTACTCATTGCAACGTAATTCTTTATTCTCCCACACTCCATAGTACACAGGCAGGGTCGGCAGGATGACTGGCAGCTCTCTGCCTGAACAACTTTGGCCTCTTGGTTTTGTGTTACTGCAGCACAGCAGCAGAAACTCCCCAGAGCAAATCGTGGACTACACTCCATGGCAACTTGGAGATTGTTCTGTTTATTCATTCACAGGACGTGGAAGTCACTGGCAACGTTGATCATCCAAAATGCCAGCTACTGGAGGTGGCAGTTCGGGGCAACCACGTTCAGGAAGGTCTGAGAGTCACACTTATTTTCCTAAACGCCATCGGTAAACACGATCGCGTTCAATTTAAAGTTACTTTTGAATAGACCAGCTCCTGTACAAAATCATGAGGAATAGATCGGGTAGATGCACAGAGTCTCTTGCCCAGAGTACGGGAAATCGAGGACCAGAGGACATAGGTTCAAGGTGAAGGGGAAAAGATTTAATAGGAATCCGAGGGGTACCTTTTTCACACAAAGGGTGGTGGGTGTATGGAACAAGCTGCCAGAGGAGGTAGTTGAGACTGGGACTATACCATTGTTTAAGAAACAGGCAAGTGGGACTAGTGTAGCTGGGACATTGTTGGCCGGTGTGGGCAAGTTGGGCCGGAGGGCTTGTTTCAACACTGTATCACTCTATGACCAGCTCAGAATGCAACAAAAGAAATTCCATGATTTGCCAGCCTCCTTCAAACTTAGTACCCTAGATTCTTGGACTTAGCTGAAGGATGAACAAACGACAGATTTGCTGGACCTGCTGTCAGTGGACACCTAGAATCTGCCCGTGAACTTGAGCTGGGTATAAAATAACTGGATTTGTATAGTGCTGCAAGGATACAGTGATCAACTGTATTGCAGCATTGTAAAGTTGTGAATGCAGTAAATATTCTACGCACAGCAAGCTCGCATGGCCATATAATATACAGAGAATGTGTATCAGCATTGAAAGAGCAGATATTGGTAGGTAGTGATTTATTGTATCAGCAATGACAGAGCAGACATAGATAGGGAGGGGTTTGTCCAGGGGGGATAGGATGGATTTATTGTACCAGCAATGACAGAGCAGACATAGATAGATAGGGAGGGGTTTGTCCAGGGGGGATAGGATGGATTTATTGTATCAGCAATGTTGGCTGAAACACACATTGGCTCCAGGACACAGGACATACACCTCAGACTGCCATGGCTCCCATGGTGAAAGAGCTAGCTAGCACTCTTGAGTTTAAAAGTGAATGGCAGCTTGAGTGAGGGTGGACACCAAAGGTGAATGCATCTGGAAAAGAGCCCTACTCAAAGACTGAAGTGGAGGGGTGATGGGGAAAGGGAACGGGGATTGGCAGAAGCTGTCATTTGTTCCATTAAGGATCACATCCTTCGCTTCAGTGCCTGTTTGGCTCAAATTCCACCTTGCACTAAGAGATACTGATAATCTAATCTTCAAGATAATGTTTTACTACTATACTTATTATTTATAAGATGGCAAAACTCAAACTTGTTGTCACCTACTTGGTCTACCTTACGTTCTCTCCCACTTTGAGTATTGGCGCTGTTCTGTACTAAGAACCTGGACCACTCACCTAGGTTACTCAATGAAAAACATATTTAGCAAAGAGAGGAGACAAAGGAAGACGTATCTCTTCAAACCTTTTACATCTCATGCTGAACATAAATAGAATGATTCTGAAGTGCAGTCATCTTTGAAATGTAGGAAACATAGTTCATTTGTTTTAGTCATGTTGATTAAGGGACAGATACTGGTGCACACGATTATTTGTTTTGTGATTCCCTCCATACCTGCCTGTACATTACGCAGCTCAATGCTACCCCTCTGTCAACACAGCGCTCCCTCAGCACAGTCCCTCCCACAATAAGCTGGTCCCTCAGCACTGCACCGGGGCATCAGTTGAACTTTTTCGATGGGTTATATCTTCTGATTCAAAGGAGTGTAATATTGAATGAGCCAAGGCTACTTTTATGCCGGCTTGAATTTGGTCCCAAAAAACAGAGACATCTCCAGAGTGTTGAATACAGTTTATCAGGACTAGAGTCCTACAGCACAGAAAGAGGCCCTTCGGCCCATCGTGTCCGTGCCGCCCGTTACCAAACACAGTCTAATTCTAATCCCATTTTCCCGCATTTGGACCGTAGCCCTGAATGTTGTAGCATTTCAAGTGCCCATCCAAATGCCTCTTAAACGTTGTGAGTGTTCCCGCCTCCACCACCACCCCAGGCAATGAGTTCCAGACTCCAACCACCCTCTGGGTGAAAAAGTTCTTTCTCACATCCCCCTGAAACCTCCCTCCCCTTACCCTGTATCTATGACCCCTCGTTGTTGAACCTTCCACCAGTGGAAGAAGTTCCCCGCCATCTACCTTATCTATTGCACTCATGATCTTGTACACCTCGATCATGTCCCCTCTCAGCCTTCTCTGCTCCAGGAAAAACAACCCCAGTCTGCTCAGTCTCTCCTCATAGCCGAGGCCCTTCATCCCTGGCAGCATCCTGGTGAATCTCCTCTGCACCCGCTCCAAAGCTATCACATCCTTTCTATAATGTGGTGACCAGAACTGTACACAATACTCCAGCTGTGGCCTCACCAGTGTTCTGTACAATTCCATCATTACCCCCCTACTTTTATATTCGATGCCCCGGCTAATGAAGGCCAGTAACCCATACGCCTTTTTGACCACCCTGTCCACCTGTCCTGCTGCCTTCAAGGACTTGTGTACCTGTACTCCAAGGTCCCTCTGTACCCCTGTCTTCCCTAGGGTCCTTCCATTCATGGTGTATTCCCTCTCCAAGTTATTCCTGCCAAAGTGCATCACCTCGCACTTTTCAGGATTAAATTCCATCTGCCACTGCTCCGCCCATCTGACCATCTCATCTATATCTTCCTGTAGCTTGCAGATCCCTTCCTCGCTATTCACCACCCCCCCTAACTTTGTGTCATCTGCAAACTTGCTGATCATGCCCTGTACGTTGACATCCAGATCATTAATGTAGATTACAAACAGTAAGGGACCCAACACCGATCCCTGCGGCACCCCACTGGACACCGGCCTCCAGTCACAGAAGCACCCTTCTACCATCACCCTCTGCCTTCTGTCACTAAGCCAGTTTTTTTTATCCATTTTGCCAAGGTGCCCTGGATCCCATGGGCTCTTACCTTCTTGACTAGTCTCCTGTGTGGGACCTTGTCAAAAGCCTTACTGAAATCCATGTATACCACATCCACTGCACTACCCCCATCTACCTCCTTGGTCACCCCTTCAAAAAATTCAATCAAGTTAGTCAGACACGACCTTCCATTAACAAAGCCATGTTAACTATCCTTAATTAACCCTCGATCCTCCAAGTGAAGACTGATTCTGTCCCTCAGAATCTTTTCCAGCAGCTTCCCCACCACCGATGTCAGACTCACCGGTCTGTAGTTCCCAGGTTTATCCCTACTGCCCTTTTTAAATAATGGCACCACATTAGCTATCCTCCAGTCCTCCGGTACATCCCCTGTTGCAAGAGAGGCTCTGAAAATTTGTGCCAGAGCCCCTGCAATCTCCTCCCTTGCCTCTCTCAGCATCCTGGGATACATCTCGTCAGGGCCCGGAGACTTATCCACTTTTAAGCCTGCCAGAGCCTCCAGCACCGCCTCCCTGTCAATAGCAATATGCTCAAGAACATCACAACCCTCCTGCTCCATTTCTAAGTCCGCATCGCCCTCCTCCCTCGTAAAAACAGATGCAAAAAATTCATTTAAAACATCTCCTACATCCTCTGGCTCCACACACAGCTTTCCACTATGGTCCCTGATGGGCCCCATTCTTTCCCTCGTTATCCTCTTACCCTTGATATACTTATAGAACACTTTGGGATTTTCTTTTATTTTGCCCGCTAGTGCTATCTCATGGCCCCTTTTTGCTCTCCTAATTTCTTTTTTAAGAACCGCCCTACACCTTCTGTATTCCTCTAATGATACCTGTGCCTTAAGTTCTTTATGCCTTCCAAAAGCCCCCCTTTTTTTTCGAATCAATCCTACTATATCGTTCGACATCCAAGGTTCTTTGGACTTGTTTGTCCCACCCTTAAACTTTAGGGGAACATGCTTCCTCTGTACTTTTTCAATTATTCCTTTGAATGACTCCCACTGTTCTGATGCGGTCCTCCCCATGAGAAGCTGATCCCAGTCCACCAGGGCCAACTTCTGCCTTATCAGATTAAAATTGGCCTTGCCCCAATTTAGAAATTTCCCCTCTGGTCCCTCTTTATCCTTTTCCATTACCACCTTAAATATCACTGAATTGTGATCACCGTCACCAAAGTGCTCTGCTGCTGACACTTCAGCCACCTGTCCGGCCTCATTTCCCAAGATTAAGTCCAATACCACCCCCTCCCTTGTTGGACTTTCAACATATTGGCTCAAAAAGCCCTCCTGGATGACCCTTAGGAACTCTGCACCCTCAGGGCCCTTGACACTTTGGCTATCCCAATCAATATTCGGGAAGTTGAAATCCCCAACTATTACTACCCTGTTGTTTTCACACACCCCCGAGATTTGCCTACAAATATGTTCTTCTATTTCCCTCTGACTGTTTGGGGGTCTGTAGTATACACCCAGTAAGGTGCATGCCCCTTTTCTATTTCTCAATTCCACCCAAATAGCCTCATTTGAGGAACCCGCTAATATGTCATCCCTTCTTACAGCAGAAATAGATTCTCTGATTAATACTGCAACAACCCCTCCCCTTTTTCCCTGCTCTCTGTCTCTCCTGAAGATTCTATATCCTGGAATATTGAGCTGCCAGTCCTGCCCTTCCTTCAACCATGTTTCCGTAATGGCAACAATGTCGTACTCCCATGTGTTCAGTAACACCTTCAATTCATCCCCCTTGCTTCCAATACTCCTTGCATTAAAATAAATGCCGTTCAGACTTGCCCTACCCCACTGTGCTGGGGCATTCTTGTTCTGCCTCCCAATCTGACCAGTTTTTTCCTCTATATTTACCTTCTCCTCACCCCCTATACTAGCTCCATGCTGTATCCCAACCCCCTGCCACATTAGTAGACTAATTTTGAACTAGCACAGTGCCAAGAGGGCATCTCACCTGCCTACCTCATACATGAAGATTAGGAGGGGTGGGATGAAGGCAGAATAACTAGGCAATATTGAAGTATCAAAAAGGTTTTAACTTGACCGACAGTGACTATGGTGTAGCCATGACCTCTACCGGACCGAGGCCAGACGACAACTATCAGACACCTCTTCCTACCTATCCCTGGACCATAACCCCACCGATAAACACCAGACCTTTATCAGCAGCACCATCACTGACCTCATCATCTCCGGCGATCTACCCCCCAGTGCCTCCAATCTCATAGTTCCCCAGCCCCGCACGGCCCGATTCTACCTCCTACCCAAAATCCACAAACATAACTGTCCCGGCAGACCCATTGTCTCTGCCTGCTCATGCCCCACCGAACTTATCTCTACCTACCTCGACTCCATCCTATCCCCCCTGGTTAAATCCCTCCCCACCTACGTCCAAGACACCTCACACGCTCTCCATCTCCTTGATAATTTCCGGTTCCCAGGCCCCCACTCCCTCATCTTCACCATGGATGTCCAGTCACTCTACACTTCCATCCCCCACAAGGATGGTCTCGAAGCCCTCCGTTTCTTCCTCGACCGTGGAACCAGCCAATCCCCATCGACCAACACTCTCCTCCGCCTAGCAGAGCTGGTTCTTACCCTCAACAACTTCTCCTTTGACTCCTCCCACTTCCTCCAAACCAGAGGCGTAGCTATGGGCACTCGCATGGGCTCTAGCTACGCCTGCCTCTTTGTCGGGTACGTCGAACAATCCCTGTTCCAGACGTAAACTGGCCCCATCCCTGAACTCTACCTCCGCTACATCGACGACTGCATTGGTGCTACCTCTTGCACCCATGCAGAACTCACTGACTTCATACACTTCACCTCCAATTTCCATCCTGCCCTTAAGTATACCTGGACTATCTCTGACATCTCCCTCCCGTTTCTGGACCTCACCATCTCCATCACAGGAGACAGACTAGTGACGGACATTTATTATAAACCCACTGACTCGCACAGCTATCTGGACTACACTTCTTCCCACCCGGTCCCCTGCAAAAAGTCTATCCCCTACTCCCAATTCCTCCGTCTACGCCGCATCTGCGCCCGGGATGAGGTGTTTCACACTAGGGCTTCTGAGATGTCCTCGTTCTTCAGAAAACGGGGCTTCCCCTCCTCCATTATAGATGAGGCTCTCACTAGGGTCTCTTCTACATCCCGCAGCTCCGCTCTTGCTCCCCCTCCCCCCACTCGCAACAAGGACAGGATCCCCCTCGTTCTCACCTTCCACCCCACCAGCCAGCGGATCCAACATATCATCCACCAACATTTCCGTCACCTACAACGGGACCCCACCACTGGCCATATCTTCCCATCCCCTCCCCTCTCTGCGTTCCGCAGAGACCGTTCCCTCCGTAACTCCCTGGTCCACTCGTCCCTTCCTACCCAAACCACCCCAACCCCTGGCACTTTCCCCTGCAACCGCACGAGATGCAACAACTGTCCCTTTACCTCCCCCCTCAACTCCATCCAAGGACCCAAACAGTCTTTCCAGGTGAGACAAAGGTTCACCTGCACCTCCTCCAACCTCATCTATTGCATCCGCTGCTCTAGATGCCAACTTATTTACATCGGCGAAACCAAGCGCAGGCTCGCCGATCGCTTCGCTGAACACCTGCGCTCGGTCCGCATTAACAAAACTGATCTCCCGGTGGCCGAGCACTTTAACTCCCCCTCCCATTCCCAGTCTGACCTTTCTGTCATGGGCCTCCTCCAGTGCCATAGTGAGGCCCACCGAAAATTGGAGGAACAGCACCTCATATTTCGCCTGGGCAGTTTGCAGCCCGGTGGTATGAACGTCGACTTCTCCAACTTTAGATAGCTCCTCTGTCCCTCCCTTCCCAGATATCCCTCTATCTTCCTGTCTCCACCTATATCCTTCCTTTGTCCCGCCCCCCTGACATCAGTCTGAAGAAGGGTCTCGACCCGAAACGTCACCCATTCCTTCTCTCCCGAGATGCTGCCTGACCTGCTGAGTTACTCCAGCATTTTTGAATAAATCGATTTGTACCAGCATCTGCAGTTATTTTCTTATACTATGGTGTAGCCTTCAGTTGAGGCTGTGTTAAAAGACAGAGGTCAATTTGATCAGAATGCATTGATATATTTCAGAAAGCATTTAGCAATCATTCTCTGTTCCATTACAAATGGCAATATTTACAGTGTTGATGACAACGCTTGTTAGGTGCTGACACAAATTACATGGAATGTACTGGCCAGAAACAGGCTATTGGCCTGTGCCAGTGCTTTCTCATTACACAAACATCCCCCCAATCAATCTCCACCATTATCTTCATACTTTTGTTCCATACACTCCAAAACGTTTATCTGACTTGTTCCAAGTTCATCTCTGCTCTTTGACTTAACCACCCCAGAGCAAACGCCATGTTGTCAGTGCTATTTGGGGAATGGTCTTTTTTCTCAAAGTTAGTAATAAATGCAGCTAGTACTGGCTTATGTTTCGATGCCCATGTCTGGTCTCCCGTGCTATCAAACTGCTTCTTTATTAAAAAAAAACCATTTTTCTTTTATCGGAGTCCAGAATATTTGAAGGTTGCATGTTTGTGACAACATCCAGTAGAATCCCGCCCAACCTGCCCTACAATTACAACAGTAGAATACGCCCTGGGTGAGTCGTTCTGAGGAATTCAGAAATGAGAATAAACAAAACAAGGTATCTCAACTGGATACATACGTGGTATTTTCTTGAAAACTGTGCTGCACATGAATCGTTGAAAACGTTCAGCATAGAAACCAGGTCTGTGCACAGACACCGTATCCTGAAGGGACAGAACAAAATGGACTTCAATTTACAATGGGGAACAGCAAAAACTCAGGAAACACCACAGCTTTAAGAGTATTCATAAAAAGTTAACCTGATGAACACAAAACAATAGAGGCCACTCGGCCCCTCAAACCTTCCCTACCATTCAATTTGATCATGACTGATTGCCCCTGTCATTTCCTGATAGCCTTCAATCCAAAATGTATCCATTTCTACTTTCAATATTTCTAATGATCAGTCTCTATCACCGCTGGGGAAACATCTAGAATACCAACGAGTCATCATCCTTGGAGAGAACAGATTTCTGTGCACCTCAGTTTTAAATGACCAGCCCCCATATCTTGTTCGTGACGCTCCCACAAACAAAAACTCAAAATGGCACTTTCAACAGCAGATAAAAACAAAAAAAAGGCCAGTTCAAGGCAAAGAGGGAGGGAGTTGTAACATGACTTATTTTCAAAGTGGCAACTGAACTCTCCATTCCCTGCTTATACATGCCCACATCAAAACTCTTAAATGCCACGACTGTATCTGCTTGTAGCACCACCCCTGGCTGCATGCTCCTGGCACACACCTCTCCTGTAAAGCAAAACTTGCCCCACACATCTCTTTTCAACATTTCCCTTTTCACCTTAAAGCATTGCCACCTCGTCTTTAATATTTCCACTCTGGAAGAAAGTTTCAGAACGTTTACTTATTTATGCCTCTCATGATTTTATATATTTTTTAACAGGTCTCCCTTCAACCGCTGGCATTCCAGAGAAAACAATCTGAATCTGTCAAACCTCCCCTTAAAGCTAATACCCCTTAGTACTCCATCAAACCTCTTCTGCACATCCATCCATTAATGGGGCGACCACAACTGAATGCAGAAGTCCAAATGTGGCCTAATCATCGTCCCATAATGCAGCATGCCCTGGCCAATAAGTGCACCATATGCCTTCTTGACTACAATTTACCCGATTTGCCACTTTCAGGGAGCTATAGACCAGGACCTTAATTTCCCTCTGAATATTAATGAAGTTAAGGATCTTGCTATTAAATGTATACTCTCCCTTTTTAAAAACTATTTAGAGACACAGCGTGGAAACAGAGTTTTCGGCCCACTGAGTCCACGCTGACCATACACTAGAACTATCCTACACACTAGGGACAATTCTCGAACCTCAAACGATACAATAAACCTTATTTATCCCAGGAGGGAAATTGGTCTGGCAACAATCATAAAACACAAGATACATGAAATTAAAGCGACGAGTGGAAAGTCCAGGATTGGGGATGTGCAAAGAATGGGGAAGGGGAGAGGAAGGGAAAACGTTTCCCACACAGAAGCTGAGGGTAAATGGAACAAGTTGACAAGTAGTGGTGGAGTCAGATACAATTACAATGTTTAAGACACTTAGACAGGTGCATGGATAGAAAAGGCACACATGCCAAATGCAGTCACATGGAACTGGCTCGGGAAGGCAACCTGGTTGGTTTGGACCAGTTTCCATGTTTATAGCTCTGTGAGTCTGTGTGGACGAGCTGTTTTTCTACTTACTCCATCATGTACAAGAGCCTTCCAAGAATGTTCCAACTTTTTTATAAATCTAAAAAAGCAATGAAGAAACATTAAATCGACATGGAAACGAGATCTGCACAAGGCATTTAAACACATCACCGAGGCAATCAAGATTCACAGTACAAAGTGCCGCATGGAGCATCAAATTAAATTTGGCACCAGCCCATACAGGGAGCTACAAGGGCAGATCACCAAATAATTAGCCAAAGAGATCGGTCCAGAGGTGTCTTTATAGGCAAGTGAGTTGGAATGCTTAAGGGGATACTAAGAGTTTGTAGATCTGAGGTGGACCACTGGGAGGAAAGGGGTTAACAACAATGTGGAGGGGTTAGGCCACAGAAGGATGCATTATCAAGGAGAAGCTAGGTTACACAACCTCATCATGTGTCACATAAGCAGTGGTTAATATTGTGCAATGGATTCACCACAACGCAGATTAATCTTATTAACGCCGTAACATTTCTGAAAGGGCTTCACTGGATCTTAACTCAAATCTAAATTTGCCAGCAAGTCAAAGAAGCAATATCGGGACAGGAATCAGAAGCTGAATCAAAAGGGCAAAAATTATGGGGCAGCTTCAGAGAAAGATGAAGTGGTTTACGGAGGGAATCCTAGAGCTTGGGTTGAACCATGTGACCAAGACAGGAACAGGAAAACAAGGCCTGTTTGGCCATCGGGGGTTACAGGGACAAGGTTGGGCAACGTCACAGGAAATGTGAACACAAGGGTAACAATTTTAAATGAAAGGCATAGAAACAATCCATAAACAATGCAAGCTCTGGGAAGCAGAAATATGATATGTTAGCATTGATCAGCAGCATTTTACCTGTAGGACTGCAAGATATCTATGATGCCGATGTACAGCAAGAGGCTCTCCCCTTTGGAGTTCCGAGCTGGAATACCTCCCATTCTAAATGTGAACACAGAAAACAGCATTACCTATCTATCCCAATATTAAAACGGCCCTATTCTGAGGTACTGCTGCTGGCAGGGAGACACAAGCAGAACACTGAACTAAATGCATGGCCATGCTACCATTGCTAAACCAGTAACAGGGAGGGACAAATCTGTGTAGACAAAAGACTTCACCTATATTTTAAGCCGAAGCTTCCTTTCACAACCGCTTAATGCGCTAAACTAACAATGCATTTTTGCTGATAGCTTGTTTGCAACATTAATTCAAATTGATAGATAAATAATGCCCAAAACACAAAAAAGACTTTGCGTGATTCTAACCCACCTCTTTTCCAGAATACAATTGTCCGAGATTTCTGGACACATTCATGGAATAAATCTTTTACTTATTTGTTCACCTGAGTTGGGTGTTGCCAACATGATCATTTCCCATCCACAACTGCCTTCTCACAGCGCTCTCCTTTTTAGGGACAAACTAAAAATCAACCACACTAGTGGGTTTCGAGTCAGACCAAGCTCGGGCCACACAAGGTTTCACGTCACTCGAGCAGTTTCACTCTCATTATTACTGAATGTAATGAAATCTCATTACTTTCAAACATACTATATCAAAATTATTGAATTGGATTTAACACTCATGTTGCTGTGCTGGGATTCAGAATGTCAACCGCCATGCTCAGAAATTAACCCGAGCCTCTGACTCGGGAGTGCAAGTGCTGTCTATTGAGCTAAAGCCAACAAATGATCTAATGACAGTCACACAGGCATGCCAGAAACTTACTGTTCATCTGTTTCACCGGTGTCTCCCAGTCGCGATTCACCTTGGATGGCCTCATATGCAGTGGAGTAAAGGGATCTTTGGCCCACCGGCCTTCGTAAGTCCGAGTGCCCAACATCGGAGCTACCTTGCTGTCTCTCAGTCTCCTTCTCCCGTCTGGCGCTATCCATGTTATGAACCCCGACTAGCAAACTGTAGTCCATGATTTTAAAGCTCTGTAACACCTATGCAGCGAATATAAAGAGAATTAACCTGGAACTCAGATGGCAGCTGCATTCTAGACACCAGGCAGGCTGAGAATGCAAAAACAAATGCCCAAGCACATGCAGTTCAGGGAGCAAGTTCATGGAAAGAAAGTTCTCCCTCAGACTGTGTGGCTTTCCTCCCACAATGCAAAGACAAGTTGGCTGGCACTATAAACTGCTTCTGGTGTAGGTGGACGGTCGTATCGTGTGAATGGATGTAGGGATAGGTTTCAGGAAATATTATTGGGGGAATGGGATTGCTCTGTGACTTTGCAGAGACTTGGGCTGCATAACCTCTTCCCATTGACCTCTACACAATCTTATTTTCTAGTTGTCTAGAAATAGGAAATATTTCCAGTGTTGAGTGGGAAGTGAAAAGGTTGGGGATCATCGAGGACTTTGCTGAACGACAAGAGCACTGAAGAGCTCCTCACTTGACAAAATGTAAAAGCACATTACAATAGAATTTCTCATCTAGGATAAGGGCACACCTGCAACTAAAACCTGAGACAGTTCAGTTCACGTTACTGCATGGACAGAAGCACACATCACTTGAATTAAAAAATGCATTGCTTGCACAGCACTAGAAATGAGAGTTCGAGACGGCTGCTTTTGATTCTCAGTTAAAGCTATGCCCACTAATGTGACCCACAGCAGTTCATTGGAATAATGGCCAGCCATTCATCCCTCGAGCCAACACAGAAACTGAAGGCCATTCAGTCTCTTAAATGTAGTGAACAAGAACAACAGCAGACTGGCATTCCAACACATCACACATGGAACTGAGTCTGCCCATCCAGCATGAAACATTGCTGATCCGAGTTTTGATCTCAACTTCACTTTGCTGCCCAAACACAGCAGGTCTCCATTCTTCTGTACCGTAAACATCTACAGCTTTCAGGGCCTCAGTGGCTAATCATTCTTGCACATCTGGGAGAGAATTCAAAAGATTCAAAAGCTCCAAAAACAAATTCCACCTCTGCCTCAGTCTTCAGTGGTCAACCCCATCTCCTGAGATATGGGCCCAGTTTTAGATCCCCAACAAAATGAAACACTCGCAACATGTACCATTACATGGTGCAATTTAAAGTTGACAATTAACTTTAGGTGGGCCAAATGACAGTCCAGTGGGCCGAATGACCCATTTCATGCTGTACCTATAAATTAAACCACACCATATTCCAGAAAATAATTACAAGCAGATAATAAATGCCAGCTTTGATCATGTCTCACAAATAAATTGAAAAAGTAGTTTGTTTTAAAGGATCCACAATGTAATGCTCCAGGAAACAAATTAATTTCATGAACAATTTCACATGGCTGGTCTAAGTGGAATTTCAAGTCTCTCAATTATTACACTGTGATTTTTACAAGTTTCCATTATTTCCAGTTGATATTCCAACCAACGGCAAAGGTGCAGTTAAAGGTCTTGCTAGCTTCTCACCACCCTGTAACTATCTGAAATCTATCATGGGAGAGGAGGAGGAGGAGGAGGAGGAACCTGGCTGATACTTACTAAACAGTCCCTTTGAATAGTTTTACATAAGGCACTATGCATGTCAGTATCCAAGTAAAGACCATCTGGAATATCATGGAGAAAGTCTAGGTCTTTGAATGTTGGTCGTGACTTGTCACGCTCTTTCTGGGACGCTCTGCGCTTGTAAGTAGATCCTTTCAAGTCATATTTCAGGTGCATTTTCATCACTCGAGGAAGCAGGTTGTTCATGACAACTAGTCGAATATTGTTCCCCCCTGATTGGATGCAATAGAGCCCAAAGAACTTGGGCAACAATGTGCGAGGATTCTGGTTCAAGTTCTGAGGCAAGGACAGAGAGAAGAGGCAATTATAAAAAGAGTAATCTAACATTTAGGATTTTCCATCATGTATTCAAACAACTTTCATGCATCAGTCAGTGAAATTGAAAAGGTCAGATTTAGAGCTAAGCTAAAGGTTTAAAGAGAGAGTTTGTATCAGAAGAAAACTGTCACTGACGTCAGGATTTGAAATATCTCCCTTGAAAAAGTGGAAACCAATTCCAAGAGTAATTTTGAACAGATGTCAGGGTTAGGGTTAGAGCAAAACATGTGGGTGGGTGGGGGAGGTAGAGAGAAAGAACTAAACTTGTACAAAGTGTGTAGGAAAGAAAACTGCAGATGCTTGTTTAAATCAAAGGTAGACACAAAATGCTGGAATAACTCAGTGGGTCAGGCAGCATCTCTGGAGAGAAGGAATGAGTGACGTTTCGAGCCGAGACCTTTCTTAAGACCAGACGAAATGGTGGAGTAACTCAGCAGGACAGGCAGCATTTCTGGAGAGAAGGAATGGGTGAGGTTTTGGGTCGAGACCCTTCAAAGGGCTTACTTCTATCCCTCTTTTCAATAAAGTTACAAAGTACACAGGTAACAGATTCATATAGAATAAGGGGTACGCAAAATGCCAGGTTTGGAAAAATGCAAGGATCTCAGCTGGAGGTAACTGAGAGAGGCTGGGGGGGGACGGGGGGGGGGACAGGAAAGGAAATGAAAACAAATATGAGAATCACTGAGTGATGCCTTTGTTGGTTTGAAATGGTGGGTGACCATGAATTGGAAATAGAAATTGTGAAAAATCAGTTAAATCTAATTCATTGTCATATACAGAGAGGTATAATGAAAATCTTACTTGCAGCAGCATTCAATGCACAGGCTCAGATAATACACAATCAGATTATATATAAATTATGCATAAATTACACAAATTTTGGAAGACAGTAAAAAGACTGAAACATAAAAAACATTAGTGCAGAACATAATTAGAAAACAAGTGCATTGTGTGCATGAGCTGCTCTGTAGCGTTTTGCTGCCGAGGCAGGATTAGGATTTTGCAAGTCGTTTCAAGAACCCGACAACTGCTGGAAAGTAGCTATTCTTGAACGCGAACAGCACAGGAACAGGCCCTTCAGCCAACCACATCTGCACTGACCATTATGCCAACCAAACTAATCCCATCTGTGTCTACTCTATTCCCATTCAGTCTAAATATCTTTTAAACATCACCATGGTATCTGCTTCTACCACCTCCCCTAGCAACACATTCCAGGCATCTACCACCCTATGCAAAAAAATCATCAATCGCTTTTTAATTTTGCCCCTCTCAAAGTAAACCTATGCTCTCTAGAATCTAACATTTCCACACGGGAAAAAAAGATTCTAACTGTATGCCTCACAATTGTATAAATGTCTATCAGGTCACCCTTGCCTCGAATGCTCCAATCTCTCCTCAAAAGCTGGTACTCTCCAATCAGGCGAGATCCCATGAACCTCTTCTGCATTCTCCCCATAGACTCCATATTCCCCCTATATGGTACCAGGACTGTACACAGAACTCCCCCCAAATGTGGCCCAACTAAAGTTTTACAGAGATGCAACATGATTTGCCAATTTTTATACTCAATAAAGGTAAACTTGCCAAACACCTTCCTTCGCACTCAGTCTCCTTGTGTTACTATTATTAAGGAGCTTTGGACTTGCACCTCAAGATCCCTCTACCAAGACCCTCTTATGGGTCCTGCCATTTAATGTATACTTTCCCCTTACATTTGACTTTCCCTTGTGCAACACCAAACACTTGTCTGGATTAAGCTCTTTCTGCTATTTATCTGCCTGGAAGTCCAACTGATCTTACAAACAGCATCGAGTAATAATTTAGCAACAATGACAATTTTTGATTGCAAGAAATACAACTTTTCCAGTTTCTAAATATTAAAAAATGCCAGTTCATTTGGATCTCAAGGTCAATCGCATGTCTCTGTGAATTACTTAATTTCAACAGTAGTCACAGAATCACACAGCACAAAAAATGGCCCTTCAGCCAAACTCGTCCATACCGATAAGGATCCCCCAACTAACGTCGTCCGATTTGCCCGCATTTGGCCCATAGCCCTCTAAACCTTTCCTATTCATGTATCTGTCCAAGTGTTTTTTAAATGTTGTTATTGTAGTTGCCTAAAACGACATTCTCAGGCAACTTATTCCATATACATACCATTCTCTGAGTGAAAAAGTTGGTCCTCGGGTTCCTATTAAATATTTCCTCTCACCTTAAATATATGTCCTCTGGTTCTTGATTCCCCCTAAGCTGTGTAAAAGACTCTGTCATTCACCCTATCATATTCCCATATGATTTGGGACACTTCTGTAAAATCCAGATTTTCGAGTGCACTATTATCATATGTACTGAAACGGAACAACTAAATTCTTACTTGCAGCAGCAGCACAACAGGTTTGTAAACCCAGTACTCAAGAGATAATATAATAAATAAACAAACAAAAAAATTACCCCTTAATCTATTGTGCTGCAAGGAATAAAGTCCTAGCTTGCCTAATCTCTCACTGCACCTCAAGCTCTGGCAACATCCTCGTACATCTTCTCTGCACTCTTTCCAGATTAATGACATTGTTCCTATAGCAGGATGATCAAAACTGAATACAATACTCTAAATGTGGCTACACCAATATCGTGTACAACTGTAACATAACGTCCCAATTTCTGTACTCATTAGCCTAACCGATGAAGGTCAATGTACCAAAGCCCGCCTTTACCACCCTATTTACGTGTGATAGCACTGTCAGGGAACTGAAGTCCTATACTCCAAAGAGAATTACAAAAGATCCTTACTAGGTGAGAGCAGAAAGTAAACTATTCCCCTTTTGCTATCAGCTTGTTTATGCCATAACAAGTGAAAAGAGCTTCCCACACACAGCCAAGCAATTTACTACCAATACTCAAAGTGTTGGAGTAACTCAGCGGGTCAGGCAGCATCTGTGGAGGGAACAGATACGTGACCTTTTTAATCGGGACTCTTCTTCAGACTGAAGGACTCCATTCTCTCCACAGATGCTGCCTGACCCATGGAGTCACTCCAACACTTTGTGTTTTGCTCAAGAATCTAGCATCGGCAGTTCCTTGGCTCTCCACCCTACCAATACTCAGCAGAAGGGGTGCATCCCAAGTGTGTAAAGTCGGCACCACGCCATAATGAAAAGGGCGCAAACCTCACAAACCTGGATGGCATCTGAATAAAATCTCCCCGAACCTAAAGCTGCTGGATCCCTTGATAAATAATTTGGTACCATGAGTTTTGAACGAGGGAAGTCATAGAATACTCAAGTACTAAACTAACTATCGAGACCTAGTGAGACCGCACCTGGAGTACTGTGTGCAGTTTTGGTCTCCAAATTTGAGGAAGGATATTCTTGCTATTGAGGGCGTGCAGTGTAGGTTTACTAGGTTAATTCCCGGAATAGCGGGACTATCATATGTTGAAAGACTGGAGCAACTAGGCTTGTATACACTGGAATTTAGAAGGATGAGAGGAGATCTTATCGAAACGTATAAGATTATTAAGGGGTTGGACACGTTAGAGGCAGGAAACATGTTCCCAATGTTGGGGGAGCCCAGAACAAGGGGCCACAGTTTAAGAATAAGGGGTAGGCCATTTAGAACTGAGATGAGGAAAAATAAATTCAGTCAGAATTATAATTCTGTGGAATTCTCTGCCTCAGAAGGCAGTGGAGGCCAATTCTCTGAATGCATTCAAGAGAGAGTTAGATAGAGCTCTTAAGGATAGCAGTCAGGGGGTATGAGGAGAAGGCAGGAACGGGGTACTGATTGAGAATGATCAGCCATGATCACATTGAATGGCGGTGCTGGCTCGAAGGGCCGAATGGCCTCCTCCTGCACCTATTGTCTGTTGTCTATAGTACAAAATAAACAGTAGTAGACACAAGGAACTGCAGATTCTGGCTTTACACAAAGTGCTGAATTAGCGTAGGGGGTCAGGCAGCATCTCTGGAGAACACGGATAGGTGATGATTCAGGTCGATTCGAAATGTCACCTATTGATGTTCCCCAGAGATACTGCCCCCACAGATACTGCCCCCAGAGATACTGCCCCCAGAGATACTGCCCCCAGAGATACTTCCCCCAGAGATACTGCCCCCAGAGCCCCCACAGATACTGCCCCCACAGATACTGCCTCCAGCACTTTGCGTCCTTCAAAATAAATGAATATGTGGAAATCGACCCGCAGTCTGATATAAAACGATGGGCATTTAAAGACTCACCATGTAATACCCAGGTAGTAGTTTCTGCAAGAACTCCGCTTCCTTGTGCTGAACCGTTTTAATGATAAACTCATCATCAGCAGACACATAGAAAACAGAACCACTAGCACCTGGGTTACTTAGCTCAAACAGCGCTTCGTTACACAGAGAATACTGTAGGCAGAGGAGAGAAAGGGGGGGGGGGGGGGGGAAGGGGTGGGAAGAGGAAGATAAATTTAACACAACACATATTCAGTAATGCAATTTTTTGAAAGCATAACTATTATTAGATGGTCATTACACTGAGATAACCTACATCATCAACCTTACAATAGCACTGGGCCTCATCTTTGGAATTCCCTCTCCAACAGTACCATGGGAAATCTTTCACCTGAAGACCGCCATTCACCATCTCTTTCCCAAGGCAATAAGTGACCTTGCCAGTGAGAATCTTATCTCAAGAAACAATTAAGAGTGACAAAGAGTCTTTAAACTAAACATGGTCATCATATCACAGCACTTTAGACAGGGCCTGTTTCTGAGTTATATAACTCTGGATAGTTTCTACACTGTATGATTCTTCAGTCCAACTCGTCCATACCAACAGATTCCTCATATGAGCTTGTCCCATTTGCCTGTGTTTGGCTCACATCCCCCTAAACCTTTCCTATCAAACCACAAAAGATCAAATCTGCCCCTTAATGCAGTAAGTTCACGGATGTTCTGGTCTTGGCCTCTATACTACTTCCCTGCTCTTTACATATCTCATGAGTTTCTTCTAGTTTAAATGTCTGCCTTGCACATATTCAGTGACCACACTTTCACATCCCTTAGGTTTTAGAATTCCCCGACAGACACACATGCGCTCAGCATTCATCCATGTCAATCTCCCTTAATCGTGTGTAGCTGGGACACGTTGGCCGGTGTGGGCAAGTTTCCACACTATATCACTAGATGACTCGAATTCCATTTCAGCCAGTTGGGTCTTGGCCCAAAAGGGCACCCATTCCTTCTCTCCAGAGATGCTGCCTGTCCCGCTGAGTTACTCCAGCACTCTGTGAAACATCACCCATTCCTTCTCTCCAGAGATGCTGCCTGTCCCGCTGAGTTACTCCAGCTTTTTGTGTCTATCTTCAGCAAGTTCACATTATTTCTCTCTGCTTTGGGTATCGGGGGTTATGGGGCGAAGGCAGGAGAATGGAGTTGAGAGGGAAAGATAGATCAGCTATGATTGAATGGTGGAGCAGCCTTAATGGGCCAAATTCTGCTCCTTGAATTTATGCTTAAATATAGGCACAACCTGTTCAACCTTTCTTCACACGTCAATGCCTTCATCGTACGAATAAGCTAATAAACTTCTCTGTGCAGTCTTTAACAAGAGCTGTCTTTTCTTAGATAGAGAGACTAAACCACAATGTAGTTCTTCGGATGCAATGACCCTATGAAATTGAATTCTTTTATAGCCATATCCCTTGCAATGAAGGCCATCTTGACTCCAGATGCCTCCTGTTTTCTAATTGCCCTGCTACTGCCTGCTTAATTTGCACTAGCAATTTTGCATGGGTATTGGCCCATGTATCCCATTTCTGACTCCTTTACAGGCAAAGATAGGGTAGACAGTCAGAACCGTGCTCCTAGGATGGAGAAATTAAATACTGACGGGCATAGCTTTAAGGAGAGTAGGGCAAAGTTTAAAGGAAGTGTGAGATACATTTTTGTTTGCACTGAGGATCATGCCAGGGATGGTGGTTGAGGCATAAGGAATAAGATAGTGGCATTTAAGATACTTTTTGATGAGCAAATGGATATGTAGGGAATTGTGGGATATGGATTACTCTCTGTGCACCCGGGTAAGAGTTGTGCTTGGCATCATGTTCAGCACAGACATTGTGGGCCAAAGGGTCTGTTCCTGTGCTGTACTGTTTCATGTTGAATCCTCAAGGGACTCTTCAAAATCTACAAAGGTTTGATGGATGACAACCAGTGAACATCATCTCTGTAGCCACTTCCTTTTAAACCCAGTTGATCCAAAGAACCGGTCCCTTTTCAAATAAAAAATTCTCCAAGTTATATTTTGATTCATTAACTATTCCAATCTTGCAGTAAATTTGATCTGCTGTGGATCACTACTGATACTTTAATCGGCAAGACACTCATCCATAGACAAGAGTCTTAGAGCGGGAAACAGGCACTGTGCCCAACTCGTCGATGCTGGCCAACTTGATCCAGTCCCATTGATCTGTGTTTGGCCCGTGTCAATCTAAACTTTCCCTACTCATGTTCCAATCTGGTAGTTCATTCCACACATACCCACTATGTGTGGGGAAAAGTTGCTTGTCAGGTCCCCTTTAAATCCCCCCCCCCCTAAATGCACGCCCTCTAGTTTAAGACTCCCCAGACCTGGTAAAAAGGCTGTAACCATTCACCTTATCTAAGGCCTTCATGATTTTGTATCTCTCTGTAAGGTCACCGCTCAGCTTCTATGCTCCAGCCTCTTTTTACAACTCAAACCCTGCAATCTTTTTTGGACCCTTTCAGGCTTAATGACACCCTTCCCACAACTCATTCACTAGAACTCCACACAAGGACCTGGCGTGGGGGGACTCCGTGAGGGAGAACAAAGCAGGAACCGGCCGGGGGGGGGGGGGGTTCACCGAGAACTAAGAGGACCAGAAATGGACCACATGTGTACATATTGAATACTTTGTAACTTTGTCCCCGCCCTTCATTTGGAGACTCTTCGCATTCCATGCAAAACAAAAATATTACTGTGACTTCTCACATCTGACAATAAAGTATCATTATGGTTAATGATGGGTAAAGTATCATTCATTTATTCATCATTCATCTAGCTTTACTTTCAAGATTACAAAACAGCCAACCACCTTACCAAATAATCATCTGGTCGAATACCGAAGAGCTCCCGAAAATAACGGAATGCCACAGGAGCATAGGTCTTGAACCGGAAATCAGAGTAGTGATGCGCTGGTGTCAAGTTACTCCCTTCACTGAGAAACAAAACAACAAATAACTGATTTTGTATGAAATAGGCCTGGGGAAGGCAAGGATCAGCATGCTGCAGGAAAATAAAGCAACTCCTTGAAAGGTAAAACAGCACGAGGCTCTCGTTCCCCAACCTGAAACCTCATTTCCTTTCTTTAGCCCAGACCTACAAGCATAAACCAGTTTTACACGACAACCTGGGAAATTGGAGGCAGACAGTCAGTCCCTCAAATTGGCTGCACCACAGATGATCTTTTAGCACATAATATTTACTTGTCTTACTCAATAGAAGTCTGTTAACCTCAGACTTCAATGTTGCTGCTGGGCATCCATTGGTTCGTGGGAAGATCATTCCAAAGATTCACTGGTCTCTGGACAAAGAAGCTTCTCATGAAAAGAAATGCTTGGTTGAAACACAAGATCCGGCGAAATCTCAATAAAGAATATGTGGTGACGATATTTTCTTTAGTGGGAGAATCTAGAACTGGGAGATTTATGTTTAAAATAAGGGAATACCCACTTGATTTGAAAGATTGATTGAAAGATATTGCTTGGGCAAATGCTCTTTGGCTCACTGGGTCTATGCCAACCATTGGTCCCCCACTCACACTAGACATACGTCACCCCACTTTTAAATCTGTTCCCTGCCCACTGAGGGTAATTTAGAGACAGCGATTAACTTGCATGTCTTTACACAAAATTTCCACGTGAGAGGAAAGCATAGCAGTGAAAGCAGAGAAAGTGCAGTACTCGAGGTCAGGATTGAACTTTTGTCCTGGCGCTGTGAGGTGGCAGCTCTACCAGCTGTGCCACCCATCTTCAGAAAGAATAACTGAAATCTTTACTCTGAACGTCGAGTCTCTTTCGAGCTTCATTCCTCAAAAGGCAGTGGAAGCAAAGTCTCAGAATACTTTTAATGCAAAGTTTAATTCTTGATAATAGGACAAAAGGATACGGTGGTGGGGGAGCAGCTGGGAATAAGGAGTTGAGGTTACAGTCAGATTAACCATCAACTTATTTAATGACAGAGAAGGCTTGAGAGTTTGAGTGGGCTACTGCTCTTGATTTGTATACGTTTACATGTCTCAGTCCTGACAGTCTTTTCAGGTGAGGCAGAGGTTCACTTGCCCCTCCAACCTTATCTACTGTATCCGCTGTTCCAGGTGTGGACTCCTGTATATCGGCGCGACCAAGCGCAGGCTCGGCAATCGTTTCTCTGAACACCTCCGCTCAATCCGCCTAAACTGACCAGATCTCCCGGTTGCTCAACACTTTAACTCCCCCTCTCATTCCCACACTGACCTTTCTGTTCTGGGCCTCCTCCATTGTTAGAGTGAGGCCCAGCACAAATTGGGGGAACAGCACTTCATATTTCGCTTGGGCAGCTTACACCCTAGCTGCATGAACATTGATTTCTCTAACTTCAAGTAACCCTTGGTTTCCCCCTCTCCATCCCCTCCCCAGTTCTCCGACCAGTCTTAGTGTCTCCGACTACATTTTATCTCTGTACCGCCCACTCCCCTTACATCAGTCTGAAGGGGCTCGACCCAAAGCGTCACCCATTCCTTCTCTCCAGAGATGCCTGTCCCGCTGAGT
This sequence comes from Rhinoraja longicauda, assembly GCF_053455715.1. Taxonomy (NCBI): domain Eukaryota; kingdom Metazoa; phylum Chordata; class Chondrichthyes; order Rajiformes; family Arhynchobatidae; genus Rhinoraja; species Rhinoraja longicauda. The sequence goes on from NC_135996.1 coordinate 8,229,892, forward strand.
TACTCCAGCATTTTGTGTCTACTTCATCTTTTCTGACCGTAACAGAATACAAAATGCAGCTCATATGTAATTAAGGAAAATGTAGTCAGTGCCAAGGGATGGCTTGCAAAGGAAAGTCAAGAAAGCTCACGCCTGTGGTAAAAAAGTTCTCTCTTTAACCCGGCAGACAACAGTAGGCAAATCTGGTGCTGCAAGAGTTGGCACTTGGAGAGATGGAGGAACATCTGGCAAAAGGATCCCAATCTTTTTACAATTTGAGTTTTTTTGCCCAGAGTAGATAATCCCTTAAATCATTCGAAAGATTGCCAGTCCACAGATGGGAAAGGTGTGTGCAACCACTCAGGTGGGGAAGACTTAATCATTGTATGCATTGTGATTCATCCTTTAAAGCAGGCGGCCCAGCATCAGTGACAAGGGGAGGCTATAAGGATGTTTAAAGATAGTCAAATTAAAGTGTCAACAGCCCAACAAAATGGAGTACACTCAACGTACTAAATGTGGTTCTTTTCGATAAGCATCGGTAAGCCAGAAGGGGAACCGAATCCAAAAATGATAAAGTGTTACCTGGGGAAGAAGATGCTCTCCACCACATAGAAGTCCTGCATGAGAACATCTCGCTCGGGCTTGGTGCTGAGGCTCCCCACAGTGTGTGTAATCCCCAACTGAATGGCACCTCTGAGGGCTGAGGATGTTGTCTAGACAAGATGTAAACAGATGCAAGTGCAAGGTCACAAAATAAGGCAGAAATTCAAACTTAAAACGTATCAATATAACATGGCCATAACAGTGAGAAGCTGCTCGGAAAATCACCTTGCACTTATACAAAGTCTGAAGAAGGGTCTCGGCACGAAACATCACCCATTCCTTCTCTCCTGAGATGCTGCCTGACCTGCTGAGTTACTCCAGCATCTTGTGAAATAATTGCACTGATACAAAGCACATCCTCATAAGCAGTTGTTTGCTTTAATTCAAAGATTCAGCAACATAGCAGTAAAATGTAGAGACAAGGCATTGTAGATACTGGTTACAAACGGCAAAGTGCAACTCAGCGGGTCAGGGAATCCAAACTGCTCCAATCAATTTTAATCTGACCACCTCCAGATCACAACAGATTCATCAAATAATCCTAATATTTTTTGAAAGTCATGATTGTGCCTGCCTCTACAATTGTTAGTTGATAGTTGGGGGCTCCTGGCAAATGCGCTGCACAGAACCTCCACACTTCAGGTTACAAGAGGAAAGAGGGGTTAAATAAGGGTGAAAACAGATGAAGATTCCTGCCCCTCACCCAAAACATGTGTATGTCCAAAAGTAGAAACGAGTTAAGGATAGCTCAGGATACATGTGATGGCCATGTGATACATGTTAAGGATAGCTCAGGATACATGTGATGGCCATGTGATACATGTTAAGGATAGCTCAGGATACATGTGATGGCCTTTGTCACAGAATAACTGGATCTCCATCACCAAGTTGTTTAACTCTCCTGTCACTTTCTGAAAACTTTACATTTTCTTTCCCCTGCTACGATTTCAATTGAAAAGCTGCTATTCCATCACAAATGAATCTCGCTTGTGCAAAATGGTCAAAAGTGGTAACGTTTGCCAGTAAGTGGAATATTTTCCATTCACATAAACCCATCTTCACACAAGACTACCTTCAAGATTATATGTTTAATTTCAGTTTAGTTTAGAGATATAGCATGAAACAGGCCCTTGGTCCCATCGTGTCCACGCTGACCAATGATCACCCCAAGCTCTATCCTAGGGACAATTTACAATAGCCAATGAACCCACAACCTGAACATCTTTGCGTGTGAGGAACCCGGAGCACCCAAAGAAAAGACACGTATGTGGCCACTGGGAGAACATACAAACTCCACACCGTCAGCCCCCGTGGTTGAACCCGGGTCTCTAGCACAGTAAGGCAGTAACTCTACCACTACGCCACTGTGCCGCCTCGTCTGGACTCACCTTCTTCTTCCCTCCACTTTCGGCACTACCTGGCCTGTTCTTCTGGTCCTTTCTCATGGTAGCAGATGCAACACCTGTCGTTTCATTTCCTCCCTTCCCACCCTCTGAAGACCCAACAGCTTTTCTCACTGAAACAATGATTTTGTTGCAGACCTTCCAATCCAGTGCATTGCATTCAGTATTCATAGTGTGTCGCCCCTACAACGGAGGAGCCAAAACAGATTACGTGGCTGCTTTGGAGGGCTTCTGCAATCAGTCCACAGTGGCAACCACGCTGCTTGTTGTCTGCCACTTTAATTCTATGTCCCACTCTGACGTATCTATGACCCCATGCACAAACAAGCTTGAAGAATAGCTCCTTTGTCCCCGAGAGTTACAAACTAATGCAGGTACATAGTGAGAACATAAATAAAGGAATGCATGTTGCAAAATAAAGAACATCTATGCCATTGGCTCAGGTTGCATACCCATGTCTTGTGCATTCCCATGAAATATACTGCTGGCCCTTCATTGTCACAGGGCCCAAATCCTAGAACATTCTTCCGAACATCTGCTTCGGGGAACCTTCACCAGAAGGACTGCAGATATTCAAGCTGGTGGCTCACTGTCTGGACAATAGAAGCTGACTCTGCCACTGATGCCAAGAACCCAAACATGAATAAAAAGCTAAACTTAAAACACAGAACTCTACTAGCCAATCATTTACGGTAGGGTGCCACAGGTGAGGGAGGGAAGAGAGGAAAATATTCTTAAAAATATAAAAAAGGGTGACACAAAGGGAGGGAATAATTTCCCTGATGAGTTCCTTTAAGGAAGCATGGGATGCTGGAAATTGTGTTAAACAGGCAATGGTACAATGCAGAAAGATCTTCTGAAGGCCTCTTCAGCTCTTACCTTCATCAGCTCACTTGTCACAAGAACCATTTACAGGGCAGGTCAACCACTCACCTTTTTGTACGTAGTTTCACCAGTCGAGTCCACTCCTCTGTGACCTATCTTTTTCAACGACATGCTGTGAGAAGAACCAGCCATCTGCAAATAGGAGCAAGCAACTGAAGGTTACACCCAGGGCTCAGTGCATATTTATCTAAATACTAAAATTATCATCTTGTTCGGTTTGTTTGTTCCTGAACTATAGCCAAAACAGTACACGATAGCGCAACAATTTTAGGCCCACCTTACTCACTGCCGTCCTGTGGTGCTATGGGTGAACTTTCATTCAAATCGGTGTTATACTTTTAAAGTTATTCGCATTTTAAAGTTTGGGGGGAGGGGGGGGGGTGGGAGAGGGGGGGGATGGGAGAGGGGGGGGTGAGAGAGGGGGGGGATGAGAGAGGGGGGGATGAGAGAGGGGATGGAGTGGGTGAGTGGGGGGAGGGGAAGGGGAAGGAGGGAGTGGGGGAGGAGAGGGTGCTGCATCAATGCAGGGGAGGTTTGTGCCCAACGGATCCACTTGGTCTAGTTTCACATAAAAGAAAGCTATTAACAGGTTCCAGGAAATCACTTTCCAGATGCATCCTTCAGTAAGTCACTACAGGCACCATATTGCCAACTGGGATCTTGTCAATTAAGTCTTCTGACATTTCAAAGGGCATGACATTTAAAATTTAAATGTTTCAAGCTGTGGAAGCCTCCTCCCTACAACATTGCCGTCCTTAATACTGGTATAACCTGTCTGTCCTGAGGCTTCTTGAGGCACAGTTTAATTGTTGTTTGCAAATGCTCCATGTGATCCCACAGGATAGTCCGGCTACATAAATGTATTGTATTTATGGAACACTTGAACCTTAATGTTTTTATCTTCTGTCCTGCATCAAGTCAAGTCAAATTTATTTGTCACATACACATACACGATGTGCAGTGAAATGAAAGTGGCAATGCCTGCGGATTGTGCACAAAAAATTACAGTTACAGCATATAAATAAAGTTAATAAGTTACTATAGTGTAGACAAAAATTTAGTCTCTGGGGTTATAAAAGTTGACAGAGGAGGCGTTTGCCTGATCGTAGCATCTGGAACAGTCAGTTACTGGGGTGGTAGGGGTCCCTCATGATCTTGCTTGCTCTGGATCTGCACCTCCTGATGTATAAGTCCTGCAGGGGGACGAGTGTAGTTCCCATGGTGCGTTCTGTCGAAGCACTACTCTCTGCAGGGCCTTCCTGTCCTGGGCAGAGCTGTTCCCAAACCAGACTGTAATGTTGCCGGACAGGATGCTCTCGACAGCCCCAGAGTAGAAGCAATGAAGGATCCTCAGAGACACTCTGAATTTCCTCAGTTGTCTAAGGTGGTAAAGGCGCTGCCTTGCCCTTACCCACCAGTGCGGCAATGTGCGTTGCCCACGTCAGATCCTCTGTGATGTGGACTCCCAGGTATTTAAAACTGCTCACCCTATCCACAGTAGACCCATTTATCTCCAGTGGCATGGTCCCCCTGTAGTGATTTCCTTTCAAAGGAAAGTATATAAACTGCAATCCCAGCACCGATCCCTGAGGCACATCACCACCTCAAGGCCCCCAGTCCACGAAACCAATTCTCTCTCCAGTTGGCTAGCTCTCCCTGGCTCCCATGCGATCTAACCTCCAGAGCAGCCTACCATGAGGAACCTTATCAAAGGCCCTTCTGAAGTCCACATACAGGTGCTCCTCAACATACGACGGGGTTCCGTTCCGCGAAATCCATCGAAAAACCGGAAATATTGCAAGTCGAAATACATTTAATACACCTGATCATGTGGCCGGAAGCGAGCTGTGGCTCGCCACAGGTCACTGCCGTTTACAGCATCGCAAATTCGAAATATCATCTGTCGAAGCATCGTAAGGCAGGGAACATCTGTATATGTGCAAGGCCTTGCCATTGCCAACCCTCTTGGTTACTTCAAAAGTGAAATTCATGATCTTCCACATACAAAAGCATGCTGACTATCCTTATCACCTCCAGTCTATCGTGCATATACATTTTATCACTCAGAATCCTCTCCAGTAAATTGTCTATCACAGATTTTAGGCTCGTTTATTTATAGCTCCTAGACTTTCCCACACCATAGCCTTGCCTTAGACATGATTTGTATACTCCTGCCAGGGCTCCTGCAATTTCTTCTCTAGCTTCCCACAGTGTCCTTGGATATATCTGATCAGGCACAGGAGGTTTCTCTCCATACCCCTTAGGATGTCCAGTACCTGCTCGAACATTATACGGACTATACTCGACATCACCATTCCCCAGCCTTCATGTCTTTCTCCATGTTAAAACCAGGAGAAATCCTTATTGAGGTCCTTGTCTATCTGAGTCCTGCAACTTCACACATAGATAACTGCTTTGGTTTCTGACAGGGGCTATTCTCTCTCTATTTACCCTCTTTCCCATATATTTGTTTTCTCTGTAATCTTATCTGCCAGAGTGATCTTCTGCTCCTTTTTTGGCCCTCACTCCCCGACATTCCTCCAGGGATACACTAGATCCCAGCGGCCGATACCTGGAACATCCATGCCTTGAAGTCTCACAATCACACGTTAAAAAGCATCCCCCTTTCGGACTGCCCTTTGTCCGCAACCTGTTCCAATCGTCATTAACAAGTTCCCGTCATATATCATCGAAGTCAGCCGTGCCCAAGTTCAGATTTTAGCATGTGGGCCCATCCTCTCCTTACCTTTAACTATTTAAAAGCTAATAGGACCGTGGTCGCTCATCGCAAAAGGCTCATCCACTGACACTTCAGTCACTGTCCTCCCCAACTTTCGAAGAATAGATCATACTTTGATCACTCCCTTGTAAGGCCCTCTACATACTGCCCAAGGAAACTTTGCTGAACATATTTAACAAATTCCATCCCATCTCGGTTTTTGGCAGTCCCCAATCTTTATGACCCGATGACAACCCAAAATAATAAAAGATCCATCCCACCCCGGCCACCGTCTGTTTGTTCATCTGCCCTCTGGTCGACGTTTCAGGTCGATCAAATCCCGAACAAACAGACTTAAGAACAGTTTTTACCCCAGGGCCATACGAACTGAACACTACCTTTGCACTAGGCAACACCGTTAAAAAATCTTGTACTTAATATAATTGTATTTAATTGTATTTATGTATTTATTTGTTTTTGCATTTATTGCATATATGTTTGTACGCACCGTCAGGATTGGCTATTTTTTAATTTCGTTGTACTCGTTGCAATGACAATAAATGAATATTATTATATTATTATTAGTGTTGCAGATGTTTGCAATCCCCCAGCATATTTGTTCTTCCAATAACGTCGGATAATTCCCAACATTTGATTTTTTTGAAGACGTGATCAAAAAGGTTGATGAGGGCAGAGCTGTAGATGTTGGACATCAGTAAGGTGTTCGACAAGGTTCTGCATGGTAGGCTGCTCTGGAAGATTAGATCGCATGGGATCCAAGGAGAGATAGCTGAATGGATAGCAAATTGGCTCCATGGAAGGAACCAATTTGGGTAAAGGTGGAAGGTTGCTTCTCAGACTGGAGGCCTGTGACGAGTGGTGTGCCTCAGGGTTCGGTGCTGGGCCCGTTACTGTTGGTCATCTACATCAATGATTTGGATGAGAACATACAGGGCAAGATTAGCAAGTTTCCTGATGATACAAAACTTGGTGGTTTTGCAAATAGTGAAGATGGTTGTGAATGATTGCAACAGGATCTGGATCGATTGGCCAGGTGGGCAGAGGAATGGTTGATGGAATTGAATACAGATAAGTGTGAGGTGCTGCATTTTAGGGCGTCGAACAAGGGCAGGACCTACACAGTAAATGGTGAGCCTCTTGGTCGTGCTGTAGAGCAGAGGGACCTAGGAGTACAGATGCATGGTTCCTTGAAGGTCGAGTCGCAGGTAGATAAGGTGGTCAAAAAGGCTTTTGGCAACTTTGGCCTTCACCAGACAGAGTATTGAGTATAAAAGTTGGGAGGTCATGCTGCAGTTGTATAAGATGTTGGCGAGCCCACATTTGGAATATTGTAGGAAAAAAAACTGCAGATGCTGGTTTAAATCGAAGGTAGACACTAAATGCTGGAGTAACTCAGCGGGTCAGGCAGCATTTCAGGAGAGAAGGAATGGGTGACGTTTTGGGTCAAGTCTGAAGAAGGGCCTCAACCCGAAATGTCACCCATTCCTTCTCTCCCGAGATGCTGCCTGACCCGCTGAGTTACTTCAGCATTTTGTGTCTACCTTCGATTTAAACCAGCATCTGCAGTTTTTTCCCCTACCAATTGGAAAGATATTGTCAAGCTTGAAAGGGTTCAGAAAGGATTTACGAGGATGTTGCCAGGACTAGAGGGTGCGAGCTATAGGGAGAGGTTGAGTAGGTTAGGTCTCTATTCCATGGAGTGTAGGAGGATGAGGGAATATCTTGTAGAGATGTACAAAATCATGAGAGGAATAGATCGGGTAGATGCACAGTCTTTTGCCCAGAGTAGGGGAATCGAGGACCAGAGGACAAAGATTCAAAGTGAAGGAGAAAAGATTTAATATGATTCTGAGGGGTAACTTTTTCCACACAAAGGGTGGAGGGTGTACGGAACAAGCTGCCAGAGGAGGTAGTTGAGGCTGGGACTATCCCATTATTTAAGAAACAGTTAAACAGGTACATGGATGGGACAGGTTTGGAGGGATATGGACCAAGTGCAGGCGTGGGATTATAGACAATAGACAATAGGTGCAGGAGTAGGCCATTCAGCCCTTCGAGCCAGCACCGCCATTCAATGCGATCATGGCTGATCACTATCAATCAGTACCCCGTTCCTGCCTTCTCCCCATACCCCCTCACTCCGCTATCCTTAAGAGCTCTATCCAGCTCTCTCTTGAAAGCATCCAACGAACTGGCCTCCACTGCCTTCTGAGGCAGAGAATTCCACACCTTCACCACCCTCTGACTGAAAAAGTTCTTCCTCATCTCCGTTCTAAATGGCCTACCCCTTATTCTCAAACTGTGGCCCCTTGTTCTGGACTCCCCCAACATTGGGAACATGTTATCTGCCTCTAATGTGTCCAATCCCCTAATTATCTTATATGTTTCAATAAGATCCCCCCTCATCCTTCTAAATTCCAGTGTATACAAGCCCAATCGCTCCAGCCTTTCAACATACGACAGTCCCGCCATTCCGGGAATTAACCTAGTGAACCTACGCTGCACGCCCTCCATAGCAAGAATATCCTTCCTCAAATTTGGAGACCAAAACTGCACACAGTACTCCAGGTGCGGTCTCACCAGGGCCCGGTACAACTGTAGAAGGACCTCTTTGCTCCTATACTCAACTCCTCTTGTTACGAAGGCCAACATTCCATTGGCTTTCTTCACTGCCTGCTGAACCTGCATGCTTCCTTTCATTGACTGATGCACTAGGACACCCAGATCTCGTTGAACTCCCCCTCCTCCTAACTTGACACCATTCAGATAATAATCTGCCTTTCTATTCTTACTTCCAAAGTGAATAACCTCACACTTATCTACATTAAACTGCATCTGCCATGTATCCGCCCACTCACACAACCTGTCCAGGTCACCCTGCAGCCTTATTGCATCTTCCTCACAATTCACACTACCCCCCAACTTAGTATCATCTGCAAATTTGCTAATGGTACTTTTAATCCCTCCGTCTAAGTCATTAATGTATATCGTAAATAGCTGGGGTCCCAGCACCGAACCTTGCGGTACCCCACTGGTCACTGCCTGCCATTCCGAAAGGGACCCATTTATCCCCACTCTTTGCTTTCTGTCTGTTAACCAATTTTCTATCCATGTCAGTACCCTACCCCCAATACCATGTGCCCTAATTTTGCCCACTAATCTCCTATGTGGGACCTTGTCGAAGGCTTTCTGAAAGTCGAGGTACACCACATCCACTGACTCTCCCTTGTCAATTTTCCTAGTTACATCCTCAAAAAATTCCAGTAGATTTGTCAAGCATGATTTCCCCTTCGTAAATCCATGCTGACTCGGAACGATCCCGTTACTGCTATCCAAATGCTCAGCAATTTCGTCTTTTATAATTGACTCCAGCATTTTCCCCACCACTGATGTCAGACTAACTGGTCTATAATTACCCGTTTTCTCTCTCCCTCCTTTCTTAAAAAGTGGGATAACATTTGCTATCCTCCAATCCACAGGAACTGATCCTGAATCTATAGAACATTGAAAAATGATCTCCAATGCTTCCACTATTTCTAGAGCCACCTCCTTAAGTACTCTGGGATGCAGACCATCAGGCCCTGGGGATTTATCAGCCTTCAGTCCCATCAGTCTACCCAAAACCATTTCCTGCCTAATGTGGATTTCCTTCAGTTCCTCCATCACCCTAGGTTCTCCAGCCCCTAGAACATTTGGGAGATTGTGTGTATCTTCCTCAGTGAAGACAGATCCAAAGTAACGGTTTAACTCGTCTGCCATTTCTTTGTTCCCCATAATAAATTCCCCTGCTTCTGTCTTCAAGGGACCCACATTTGCCTTGACTATTTTTTTCCTCTTCACGTACCTAAAAAAACTTTTGCTATCCTCCTTTATATTATTGGCTAGTTTACCCTCGTACCTCATCTTTTCTCCTCGTATTGCCTTTTTAGTTAACTTTTGTTGCTCTTTAAAAGAGTCCCAATCCTCTGTCTTCCCACTCTTCTTTGCTATGTTATACTTCCTCTCCTTAATTTTTATGCTGTCCCTGACTTCCCTCGTCAGCCACAGGTGTCTCTTACTCCCCTTAGAGTCTTTCCACCTCTTTGGAATAAATTGATCCTGCAACCTCTGCATTATTCCCAGGAATACCTGCCATTGCTGTTCTACCGTCTTCCCTGCTAGGGCCTCCTTCCAATCAATTTTGGCCAGCTCCCGCCTCATGCCTCTGTAATCCCCTTTGCTATACTGTAATACCGACACTTCCGATTTTCCCTTCTGCCTTTCCATTTGCAGAGTAAAACTTATCATGTTGTGATCACTGCCTCCTAATGGCTCTTTTACCTCTAGTCCCCTTATCAGATCAGGATCATTACACAACACTAAATCCAGAATTGCCTTCTCCCTGGTAGGCTCCAGTACAAGCTGTTCTAAGAATCCATCTCGAAGGCACTCTACAAACTCTCTTTCCTGGGGTCCATTTCCAACCTGATTTTCCCAGTCTACCTGCATGTTGAAATCTCCCATAACCACCGTAGCATTACATTTTTGACACGCCAATTTTATCTCCTGATTTAACTTGCACCCTAAGTCGAGGCTACTGTTTGGGGGCCTATAGATAACTCCCATTAGGGTCTTTTTACCCTTACAATTTCTCATTTCTATCCATACTGATTCAACATCTCCTGATTCTATGTCACCCCTTGCAAGGGAATGAATATCATTCCTTACCATCATATGTAGCTGGGACATTGTTGGCCTTGTGGGCAAGTCGGGTGGAAGGGCCTGCTTCCATACTGTATCACTCTATGACTCTAAAGCTTCACCTGAAGACCAGAGCTATGACTTCGCTGCTCAACATAACAGTAATTAAACAGCAGATTATATTAAAGCACAATTGCTCACATCATTCCACCACGATCAGATTTCACGTACCTCAGTGGATGGTGCCCTTCTGGAAGATATTCCTACAAAGGAGAAAAAAAGTCAGCACACACATGAACGAATGAAGTGCCATGAAAGGAATAATTTATAGATCACTGCAATCTCTTTTAATATCCTTGTACATCCCAACCAACAATTCAGTGTTAAAACTAAGACGTTAGCACAAAGGTTCGATTGACTGCCCATTGTTCTGGCATGCACAAGGAAGCCAACTATTCCATCGAGGGAGAGACACATTGGCTGCCAGCACCACATAACTACAAACAGGAGTTCATTAAAATCACAAAGGTTTCAAGTATAGGCTTCTAGATATCTCGGTGTGCCAAAGGGACCGGTATCCACCTATCATTTGCCAGTTTTTGTCCTGCCCCATCTCTCTTCACCCTACTACAGTCAGTCTGAAGAAGGGTCCCATTCAGAAACATCGCTTAACCATGTTCTCCGGAGATGCTGCCTGGCCCTCTTTTTATATCCTGTGGTAAACCTGGATATTCTTCCTCACTGTCTGTAACTCTATCAATTTTGGTCATCTGCAAACTTACTAACCAACCCATCTACATTTATATCCAAGTCATTTATATGCATCACAAACAAAAGAGGTCCTAGTACAGATCCCAAAGAAACTCCATTGATCACAGACCTCCAGCCAGAATAAACTCTTCCACCACAATCCTTTGTCCCCTATAAGTATGCCAGTTATGAATCCAAACAACCAAATCACCATGATTCCCATGCATCTTAATCTTCTGGATTACCCAACCGTGAGTGATTTTATTAAATGCCTTACTCAAATCCATGTAAGCAACATTCACTGTCCTACCGTCACCGGTCACCTTCATCACCTCCCCAAAAAGCTCAATCAAGTCAGTATGCCATGGCCTGCTACAATCTGACTGTCCACAATTAGCCCATTCTCTTCCAAATAAGAATTGATCCCATCCCGAAGAATCCTATGCAATAACTACCAAAGACGGGAGGTTCACTGATACCTTTCTAGATTGTCTTTACTTCCCTTCTTAAGAAATGGAACAACATCGGCAATCTCCTCTCTAAATAACCTTAATTATAACCACCTTAATGTTCTTTAAGACCCCAACACCACCACCTTCCAGGTCTTAAACTGCCCGAGCATTTTAGCATTCCCCAGAGATCTCACTGCGCTCCATCCTTCTCCTGGTGAAAACAAATGCAATGTATTCATTTAATACTTTCCAACGACCTCTCATTCCAAGCATAAATCCTCTCCTTTTTCCTTGAGCGGTCCTACCTTCTTCTTGGTTAGTCTTTTGTGTTTCATTTTTCCGTAAAAAGCCTTGAGATTTTCTTTAATTTGACCTGCCAATGACCTTATGACCTCATATTTTTAGATGGGTTGCCAATCAAATGGGCTGTTGTTGGCCAAGCATGAGTTGCTGCACATTCCTCAGGCAAGTGGAAAGATTCCATTCGACTTGAGGCTTCATTGTAAATGGTGCAAAGGCTTTCTTTGTAACTGGGAAGTGAGCACTGTGCTGCAGAACATCCTGGCCCTCATGCCTTTCTGAGCGTTCAATGTCCATAAGAGGGCCTGGATAAATTTAAAATTGGCATTTACTCACTGGAGATTAGAAGATGGAGGGGTGAACACATGAGATATCTGAAATTCCCAATATGATCAAGACGGTGGATGCTGGGAGATTGTTTCCTCTGGCTGAAGAGTGCTGAACCAAGAAAACCTCTGGTTGAAGGTTCTAGGGCCAAAGGGCTTCCATTTCATATGTTATTTTCAGGAATAGCGTAACCCACAGGACGTTGGAGTCAGAGTGATGGGAATGGTGGGATTCTCTTGCTGCATGTGTTTCTAGGCATAGGATAGAAACAATAGCCTTTCAGCCCAATCTTTTGCTCTTTGGCGTGCGGATTTGGGCATTTTTATTATCTGAAGAATTGCGCCTGGAACCGAATCCGTCATTAGGCATACTACAACACTGCACAGATGGCTCCTTTGTTCAATACACTAGGCCTGCTCACCAACCAACACCATCCTTCATCTGGAAATCTGTCACAGCAAGTGACACCAGGCAATTTGGTAATGGGTGATTCATAATTCCTAACTTCTAGGGGCAGAATTAGCCCATCAGAATCAGAATTCAGAAATTGAACATTTACTTTATAGCCACCATTAGAGTAGTCAATGTTGTTGTGGTGCACACAATTCCCACAAAGGTCAACACAATTACAGCCAAATAATCAGCCTGGGGATATTTTTTTCATCATCCGCCCAATGATAGAACAGGCTGTTTGTAGTTTGACTGCTTGTCAAGAACAAGGCCAGCAGCCAATGCAAAACCCAATTATTTTTTGCATCTTCAATTCAGGTCTGTTATGTGAACAACTCAATTCAAACGAAGCACCAAAACAGTTTAAGCAAGGGACAAACATTCTTGTGGGATTGACATTTGTTCCCCATAGATAAAAACTTCAATAATTGAAAAAATACCAGTTTTCACCACAGGCTCTGACACAAATATCAAGAGCAACAAGACAGGATGATGCAGAAAGCATCAAATTGTAATCGCATTTATTTTCTGCAAAAAAATATTTTCTTCTGAATCAATTCTGAAAAAGTTATGTTATATTTGTATCAAGTGCACTTATTATGCAGTTCCAGTTTCCAAAATAGTTACCAAGAAAACACCAGAATTGAGATAAAGTTTCCCCCAAAAGGAGAACTCTATACCATGCATAATGTTGGATCGGGGTTTGGCCGAGATAAGGAAAACATCTCCACCCAGATAATTGGGAATCTTTCGATTTCTCTACATCAGAAAGCAACAAATGGGCACTGTTAAACATGTGGAAAGCCAAGATCAATATCTGGGAAATGATTTTACATTACTCCTTATGGGGTTAGGAGGGAGAGATAGATCAGCTCTGATTGAATGGGAGAGTAGACTCGATGGACTGAATGGCCTAATTCTATCCAGTTACTTATGACCTTATGAGAAACAGAGAACAAAGTGGAATTTAGGGATATGACTCCGATGATCTTATACACTGGTTGGACATGCCTAAATGTCTCTCTTTAATATATTTTTAATATTTTATCTTTTAAACTCTTTTAAATATCAAGAAAGATCAAAGATGGAAGAGGAACTGACCAGAAAGGAGGAGTACGCTGAAAGAAGTCTGTGTCACTGCTATGACATGAGTGTATACCCATTTGTAGGAGAGACAAAAAGTCATTAATGACATTAATAAAAGACAAACACCCAAAAATCTGAAAGATTACTCAGGAGAAAAAAACTCTTTCCCCAGTGGGTGTTGTAGATCTCAAGCTTGCTCCCATTGGGAAATATTTGGAGTGGAGAAACAGATACAACTTGGGTGAGATGGAGAGCTGCACAGTGGAGAAAGGAAGAACCACGATGACAAAATAGGCCTTTTTTTGCAGAAGAAACAGATTACTTGGGATGAACGAGGCATTTTTGTAACAGCAATCTTGTACAAGTAACTACAATGTCACTAGATAATAATAAACATCTAATATGTTACATTTCACAAATACTAGTCTATTTGGCAAGCAACTATTCTACAGATCAAAAGCACTCAGAGCTACTAACCCACACCAGTCACGAACAAAGCAGTCTCGCCAAGCATGGGTTCTGCATCACAGCACTGGCTGCAACATGCACTATGCACGACCACACCGCAATAGCAGCATCTCAAACATTACCTCGTACCCGCTCCAGAAGCTGCCAATACCAAAGGCGCAGCTCTACGCCAGAAAAGAAAGACCCAATTAAACCGGAGACAGCTGTAATAAGAAAGGTTAAAGACCGCACCAGACCAGCAAAAAATCTCACCTTTTTGCTCTCCTTTCCACCAGATTAGAGCATTTTCCACTCAACAGTTAGAAACAACTCTTCTGGAATGTTCTGAACAATCAACATCTTATACTATATCACTAAGGTTCTGAAGAATGGCTATCTTTTTCAAGATAGAAAGTGTTGCTTGGACTAAGAATTAATGTTAAACAAAGGTCCTGTAGATACAAGGAACTTCAGATGGTTTGCCAAAAAAAACCAATGTCCTGTAGTAATTCAGTGGGTCAGGCAACATCTCTGGAGAACACGATAGGTAGTGTTTCAAGCACAAACCTGTACATTGCCTATTCATGTTCTCCAAAGTAGCTACCTGACCCACTGAGTTATTCCAGAGGTGCCTTTTAAACCAAGGCCCTGTCGGACATGAAAGAAAATTGAAGACACAAGTTAATCCGGCTCATGGTCTTTGGAAAGAGCCACCCAAACTAATCATGCTTTCTAGCACTTGGCCAAAGTTCATGGCTCTTAAGTACACAACAGCATTTTTTTCTAAACATGATGATGCTTTTGCTTCTCCATCTAATCAGGCACCGAGTTCCAGGCGCCAGGAAAATCTTTCCTCAGCTTTCCTTTAACCCTTCGACGAGTTGCTTTTAATTATATTGCCTGGGGAAACACATCCTGTTTATATATTCTATTTAGGCCTTGCTCCAGAGAAAATCACAGATTATTTAATCTTTTCTCATTTGCCAATCCAGCAACATCCTTTTAAGTTTCTTCAGTGCCCTCTTGAGAACAATGTTGTTCATGCAAACAGCATTTCTGTGATGATCTGAAGTATTGTAAGCAAAATACTGAAATTCTGAAAAAAGGTCAGATAGTACGTGTGATCAAGATCTCAAACCCGGCACAAAGCTCGTGGCCTACTGGGCAGAGTAGGCATCCCTACTCCATTACACATGCCATTGCAATTGTGCCTGGCGCTACTTACTCTGCTAGATCCTTCCATATACCCACCACCTACCGCTCATGTCCACTTTAAGCGTCCCACTTTATCTATGGCCAACATGATCTTAGAGTGCTGTTCCTGGCATAACCTTTTGCAGTCCTCATTGAACCAGAGATGATCTGTGGTTTGATTGTAATGCGATGCCATGATGTTAGATCGCAGGGGTATACATTCAATTTGCCATTTGGGATAATGTGGCGCCACATGCTAGAATAGGATTTTGTTTCCACAAGGACTGAGCACTGTTCACTTCTATCAACATTGTCAAGGATAGATGTACCTGGAACAGATAGATGGGTCAGAATACGATCAAGTAGACTTATGGTTCTCTTCCTGGCACACACCCAATCAGGCAGCTACAGCACGTTCAGGAATTGGTTAGCTTATAGTAATTAGAAGCAGGAAATACGACCATCCCAAAACCAAGGAAGAAACTTTCTGATGCAATCACTGAAAGTAATTCATGGCAAAATTGAACAGACAGAAATATTCTGACATGTCACATGATTGTGGGATAAATATTGAGAAGACTACCCATGCTCTACTCTCAATGGGTTTTATTTTCACAGAAGTGTGACATGGCAGACCAACTCAACAGGGTGGCCCATAAATCTGCATCCAATAATTAGGTTTTCATATTAATAATTGGTATATTCTCCCACTCCAGTGCCTTTTAGTTTAGAGATACAGCGCGGAAACAGGCCCTTCAGTCCACCTAGTCCACACTGACCAGCAATCCGCAATGACCAACATTATCCCACTAGGGACAATATAACCAAGCCAATTAGCCAACAAACCTGTACGTCTTTGGAGTGAGTGGAGAAACCGGAGATCCTAGAGAAAACCTACACATGTCAAGGGGAGAGCGTATAAATTCCATACATACAGCACCCATAATCAGGGTCGAACCGGCGCTGTGAAGCAGCAATACCGCTGCACCACCTTGCCCACAGTGTCGACACCAATGGTTGCTACCACGATTGCATGGCCTCTTTGTAGGACTTCAGCATCAGTTTAATTTCCTTAGACACCCTACCACAGTTCTATCAACAATGTAAAATGCAGGAAGCGCACAACTCCTTAGCATAAGCCTCATAATACAGAAACTGACCATTCACCGCAAATGGTTTGCTCAACCCCTCAAACACCTCTTCACTAAATGCTCTCAGCATATTCTTTCTCCCAGTTCTCTAGCTTCCTCTTGAATGAAGTTGTACAAGTAACCACAAGAACGGCACATTTAGAAGGTTGTATATTCTCACCACTCTCTGGATAAGTAGGTTCTTCCCTGATCTGTTAATCATAAGAAACATAGATTCCCCTAGTTTTAGCTTGCTACACCTACTGCATCACAATCCACATTCCCAATACTAGTTTACCTATAGGGTGACATTGTCACACAAATACCCGGTCTTACTGCATCGCCATGCACCATTCACATTGCAGTAAAGGCTATGTCACGACACACCCATGTTGCATAAAGTACCTCTTTAAAACCCATCTTGCATCACCTCTTCATCAAACTCAGATGAGCCAATAACTCAAAAGGAAGCAACTTCAGCTGCTGGATGTAACTAAAGCAGCATTAAGGAGAGAGAAAGGTAGCTTGTAGGCTGAGGATCTTTCATCTGAATAGACCAGGACAGTTGCTGAATTCATTAATAAATTCTGAGAATTGATAAGCCCTTCGGCAGAAGACAAGATGCTGTCCATAGAGGAGGCACTCCCCTAAGATGTCACCTATATCTCAAGTTCAGAAGAATGATAGATTTGTATTTAAATACTGTGGCTTTCTCATCCATGGTCCTCAAGCAGTTAAAAAAAACACAAACCATTAAAATCCTCCTATGAAAAAGCATTAACCATTTGGATGAGAATGTAGAAAAAAAAACTGCAGGTGCTGGTTTAAATCAAAGGTAGACACAAAATGCTGGAGTTACTCAGCGGGTCAGGCAGCATCTCGGTAGAGAAGGAATGGGTGACGTTTAGGGTCAAGACCCTTCTTAAGACTGATTAGTCTGAAGAAGGGTCTCGACCCGAAACGTCACCCATTCCTTCTCTCCCGTGATGCTGCCTGACCCGCTGAATTACTCCAGCATTTTGTGTCTACCTTGGATGAGAATGTAGTTGACATTGACATGGTTCGTTGGCTTAAAGGGCCGGTTCTGTGCTGTAGAAACAGGCCCATCAACTCCATAACACAAGTGCATTCTATGACTCCATAACATGCGTGCCCTAACCTATCTCTACATTAGTGTTGTTATTTGTAAATATAAGTCAGGATACTGGTTAAATTGTGTTAATATTATTGTAACATGCACCAAGAAAATTAAAATCTATTTTGCGCTATCCAGTGAAATCATACCATTCGAGTACAATCTAAGCATACACAAAGCCAACAGGTAGTGCAAAGAGAAAAATAACAAGTATAGAATATACTACAGCATTACAGATTAAGATAAATTGTAGATAAAGCGCAAAGACCACAATGAGTTAGGTTGGGAGATCAGGTCTACACCCTTCGCTTATGAGGTTCATTCAGTTGTCTGATAACTGTAGGGAAGCAGTTTTGAATCTAATGGTATGTGTTTTCAAGCTCTGCGTGATGGGAAATGGAATGACTAGGGTGGAAGTGATCTTAGCTGATATTGACTACTTTTCAGAAACATCATGAAATGCTGATGTAGAAGCGTAGATGGAGTCGATGGGGTGGGGTGGGGGTGGTTTGTGTGATGAAGTGGACTGCATCCACAACTCTACAATTTCTCGTTATCTCGGGCAGCGCAATTGCCAAAAGGAATTCTGAAAGGATGATAGAAATCCCCTCTTGTACTTTCCCATTCACCCTTTCACCTCCCTCCCCCTCCCCCACCCCTCTCTCTCCTCCCTCCACCTCCCCCACCCCTCTCACTCCTCCCTCCCCCTCCCCCACCCCTCTCTCGCCTCCCTCCACCTCCCCCACCCCTCTCTCTCCTCCCTCCACCACCCCTCTCTCACCTCCCTCCCCCTCCCCCACCCCTCTCTCTCCTCCCTCCACCTCCCCCACCCCTCTCACTCCTCCCTCCCCCACCCCTCTCTCGCCTCCCTCCACCTCCCCCACCCCTCTCACTCCTCCCTCCACCTCCCCCACCCCTCTCTCGCCTCCCTCCACCTCCCCCACCCCTCTCACTCCTCCCTCCACCTCCCCCACCCCTCTCTCGCCTCCCTCCACCTCCCCCACCCCTCTCACTCCTCCCTCCACCTCCCCCACCCCTCTCTCGCCTCCCTCCACCTCCCCCACCCCTCTCTCTCCTCCCTCCACCTCCCCCTCTCCCCCCCTCCATGCCTCCCCACCCCTTTCCCCCTCTCCCCCTCCTTGCCTCCTCTACCACTCCTTCTCCCCACCCCTCCCCCTCTCTCTCCCCCCATCCCTTCTCTCCTCCCTCCCCTCTACCCCACCCTCTCTCCCCCCACCACCCCCCTTTCTCCCTCTCCCCCTCTACCACTCCCATCTCTCTCTCCCCATCTCCCCCACTCTCCCCCTCGCTCTCCCCCCCTCCCTCCCCCCCAGCCCCCTCTACCCCTCCCCCCCCTCCCCCAGCCCCACTGACCCGTTGATGCGCCGCTCCCCTCCGCCGCCATCTTGCGCCAGGCCCAGCTGCAGCTGCAGCCTCCCTCGGTCCGCGCTCTACATGGACGGCGCCTGAGCTGAGTTGAGGCGCCCACCCGCCAGTAGGAGGAGGGACCAGTGTGTGGGTGGGTGGGTGCGCGGTGGTGCGCGTGCGCGGTGGGGCCCAGGGAGCCGAGGGTCGCGGGGCCGGAGCGAGGAGCGCGGACGCGGGAACCGCCTTTCCTCAGCCGCGTCTCCCCGACGCCGCCAGCGCGCGCATGCGCATGCTCCAGCTCAGCATGCGCATGCACCAGCTCAGCGCGCGCATGCGCATGCTCCAGCTCAGCGCCCGCTGCGCCTGCGCGGCGTAGAGCCGGCAGGACAGCATTGCGCATGCGTAACGGATCAGGTCACGTGGAATAGCGGGAAATTCCCGCGTCTCCAGGCGGGGGCCACGTGTCCGTGGGGCGCACGCGTCCGGGTGGGGCGCACGCGTCCGGGTGGGGCCACGCGTCCGGGTGGGGCCACGCGTCCGGGTGGGGCGCACGCGTCCGGGCGAGGGCCACGTGTCCGGGTGGGCCACGTGTCCGGGGGGCGGTGGGGCCACATATCCGTGGGGCGGTGGGGCCACGTGTCCGGGCGGGGCCTGCGTGTCCGGGCGGGGCCTGCGTGTCCGGGTGGGCCATGTGTCCGTGGGGTGGCGGGGCACACATGTCCCGGCGGGGCCACGTGTAAGATGCATAGTCAAGGCCTGGCCTGCTGAGTTCCAACAGCAGTTTTTTTTGTCGGTGAATTGTGTAACTGAGTTAGAGTTGGAAAACTGGAGTTCTGTGGCCTGATTAGTGGTGTCTGCGGAGAATTGATTGGAAAATGGTGACAATTAAATAAGTGTTGAAACGAACTGCAGACGCCGAAGAGAGACGCCGACTGCTGGAGTAACTAATGCCCCAAGCATCTTCATGCCTCAAGCCTTCAACATTGTGAAGGGCCCCAACACGAAACGTCACCCATCAGTTTCTGCAGAAACGCTGCCTGACCGACTGAATTACTCCAGCACTTTGTGTCCATCTTTGGTCTAAAACAGCACCTGCAGTTCTTTGTTTCTGCTCCCACTCAGTGGATTACCTGCTGTAATTACAAGCCGTTCCAATTCCTGGCAGACAGGAAGCAAAGAGTAGGAATTAATGAGTCCTTTTCAGAATGGCAGGCAGTGACCAGTGGGGTGCCGCAAGGCTTGGTGCTGGGACCCCAGTTATTTACAATATATATTAATGGTTTAACGAGGGAATTAAATGTGACATCTCCAAGTTTGCGGATGACACAAAGCTGGGTGGAAGTGTGAGCTGCGAGGAGGATGCTATGAGGCTGCAGGGTGACCTGGACAGGTTGGGTGAGTGGGTGGATGCATGGCAGATGCAACAAAATGTGGATAAATGTGAGGTTATCCACTTTGGTGGCAAGAACAGGAAGGCAGATTATAGACAATAGACAATAGACAATAGGTGCAGGAGTAGGCCATTCAGCCCTTCGAGCCAGCACCGCCATTCAATGCGATCATGGCTGATCACTCTCAATTAGTACCCCGTTCCTGCCTTCTCCCCATACCCCCTCACTCCGCTATCCTTAAGAGCTCTATCCAGCTCTCTCTTGAAAGCATCCAACGAACTGGCCTCCACTGCCTTCTGAGGCAGAGAATTCCACACCTTCACCACCCTCTGACTGAAAAAGTTCTTCCTCATCTCCGTTCTAAATGGCCTGCCCCTTATTCTTAAACTGTGGCCCCTTGTTCTGGACTCCCCCAACATTGGGAACATGTTATCTGCCTCTAATGTGTCCAATCCCCTAATTATCTTATATGTTTCAATAAGATCCCCCCTCATCCTTCTAAATTCCAGTGTATACAAGCCCAATCGCTCCAGCCTTTCAACATACGACAGTCCCGCCATTCCGGGAATTAACCTAGTGAACCTACGCTGCACGCCCTCCATAGCAAGAATATCCTTCCTCAAATTTGGAGACCAAAACTGCACACAGTACTCCAGGTGCGGTCTCACCAGGGCCCGGTACAACTGTAGAAGGACCTCTTTGCTCCTATACTCAACTCCTCTTGTTACGAAGGCCAACATTCCATTGGCTTTCTTCACTGCCTGCTGTACCTGCATGCTTCCTTTCATTGACTGATGCACTAGGACACCCAGATCTCGTTGAACTCCCCCTCCTCCTAACTTGACACCATTCAGATAATAATTATTATCTGAATGGTGTCAGATTAGGAAAAGGGGAAGTGCAACGAGATCTGGGTGTCCTTGTACACCAGTCACTGAAAGTAAGTATGCAGGTGCAGCAGGCAGTGAAGGCAGCAAATAGCATGTTGGCATTCATTGCGAGAGGATTTGACTTAAAGAGCAAGGTGGTCCTACTGCAGTTGCACAGTCTCACTCCTGGTGAGACCGCACCTGGAGTAATGTGTGCAATTTTGGTCTCCAAATTTGAGGAAGGACATTCTTGCTATTGAGGGAGTGCAGCGTAGGTTCACCAGGTTAATTCCCGGGATGGCGGGACTGACACATGATAAAAGAATGGGTTGCCTGGGTGTGTACTCACTGGAATTTAGAAGGATGAGAGGGGATCTGATAGAAACATATAAAATTCTTAGAGGATTAGACAGGGCAGATGCAGGAGCAATGTTCCCCATGTTGGGGGAGTCCAGAACCAGGGGTCACAGTTTAAGAATAAGGGGTAGGGCATTTAAGACTGAGATGAGGAAACACTCAACCACTCACTTGCCTGTATCCATCTATCACTTGCTAGGCTTTGTCCTGTTCCCACCTCATTCCAGATTTCTCCCCAACTCCATCCTGCCATTCACCCTACTGTAGTTTTGGAATTGGTCTAAATCTACATTTGGTTTGAGTGTTTGTTGCTAGAATCCATTTCCCCTCCCCCCTTTTTGCTCCTTTCTGAAGATGAACAATTAATGTTAGTTTCCACACAGGATCTCCAAAGACTGGGTCCTCTGATGCTGGAAGAATCTGCCAAGGTTAGACTCTCTTCCCATTCTGCCGAATGTCCCATAAACTGGGCCAAACTTCACTACTGCTCCTTTACTTGTATGTCTCATTTAATTCAAACCATTTCTTTGTCGGTTAAAGTAGTATCTGGTTTGTCATATGAGAAAATAACTGCAGATGCTGGTACAAATCGAAGGTATTTATTCACAAAATGCTGGAGTAACTCAGCAGGTCAGGCAGTATCTCAGGAGAGAAGGAATGGGTGACGTTTCAGGTCGATACCCTTCTTCAGACTGATTTGTCATGGTGTGTTTCTCCAGATATTTGAACTGCCAGTATGCTCCTATCTGGTTCTATTTGTGCACAGGATTTCACTGTCCATGGCAAAGAGTACGGTATCAGGGGCAATGTGACATGGTATGTTTCACATCTAGAGACACAGCGTGGAAATGAGCCCTTTGGCCCACCGAGTCCGCATCGACCAGCGATCCCCGCATATTAACACAATCCTACATACACTTGGGACAATGTTATATGTATACCCAGGACACTTGTCTCCTCTTCACCTCTAGTCTTTGTCACTACTCCCCTATCTGCTAATCAACCCCCAACTACCCAGCATTGCTCACCAGGCTTTGTCCTGCTCCCATCTCTTTCCAGCTTTCTCCCAACTCCATCAGTCTGAAGAGAGGTCCTGATCTGAAACATCATCTGTCAATTTCTTTGCAGTCAGGCAGGTGGTGCCTGACCCTCTGAGTATCTCCACCACTGTTTCTGACCTAGTTATTCCTTGGATAAAGTTATCCAAGGGAAAGTGAGTTTAATAGTCATGGCTCTTAAGTCTTATTACAAGTTACTAATCCTTCCATTCACCCTACTGTAGTTCTTTAGAGATGGTCTGAATCTATATTTGGTTTGGTGAGTGTCTACGTTGTTGCAATCTGTCTCCTTTTTGCTTTCAACCTGAATAATTTGTGTTTATTTCCACCCAGGATCTCCAAGGACTGGACCTGTGCTGCTGGAAGTGTCTGCTGGGGTTAGACTGTCTCTTCCAATTCTGCCAAATGTTGGCGTAAGATGGAATAAACATCTTCTCCGTTGCTATTCTCCTGATACACGAGGCTCATTTAATTCAGTGTTTGTCGGTTAACGTAGTGTCTGGTCGGGTTTCCTCTGATATTATGAATTGCTGCAGGCCCTATAATGTTCCTGCAACCTTATCCAGTCTATCTGGATTTGATCTTCATGGGACTGGTGTGAAGGTAAGGCCCCTATTTCAACCCCTCTTTTGGTTTCAGTGGGGATAAGTCTTTGAAAGATTAACAATGGGTTTTCCTATTTATTTTTGGTCAAGGTTTTATAATTCAGGATGCAGTGCTGGAGGAACTCGATGGGTCAGGCACCATCTGTAGGAAATGGATGGGTGTGTCGGGTCAGGAGCCTTCAGACTGGAGTGGGGGAAGAAAACTAGAAAGGTAAGGTGGGGTGGGAAAAGCCTGGCAAGTGATGGGCAGATAAACATATGAGGGGGTAAGTGGTAGATGGGTAGAGTATATGGCAAACACTAGAAATGAGAAGGTGACAATGCGTTGGATAAGTAGAGGAGAGGGAGGTGTGTGGGTGTAATGGTCCAGAGGAGGGGAAAGAGGGATGAAAGAAATGTGACTCGCAGATGGGAGATGAGCATACTGAGGAAGGGAAACCTCCCTCTTTCCCTGCACCCCCACCCTGGGGTGCCCTCCTCTCCCCCACCCTGGGGTGCCCTCCTCACCCCCACCCTGGGGTGCCCTCCTCACCCCCACCCTGGGGTGCCCTCCTCTCCCCCACCCTGGGGTGCATTCCTCTCCCACCACCCCAATCACTCTGCTCCTTTCCCTTCCTCTGTATGCTCATCTCTCATCCCCAAATCCCATACTTCCCTCTTTCCCCTTTCACCAATAACCCTCCAGCTTTACATTTCAATCCTCTTCTCCCCTTATCTGACCCCTTTTTGTCTACTTTTCATATCTAGCCTTTGTCTCCCAATAACCTCCCTCCCACTGATCAGATACAAGACTTTGACTATCTCCCACCTCTTTTCTACTTGATCCAACTCCATCATGAAGGGTCCCATCTCAATGTCATCTGCCCATTCACCTTGCAGTCAAGTAGTTGGTGCCTGAACTGCTGAATGCCTCCAGCACTTTGTTTTTAGATATTGCCATGTTCCCTGGTTAAAGTAATTGCAGTTGGATCCTGTTACAGGGAAAGTGGAGTTTAATATTTGTGGTGTATTAATTTGTATAACTTTGTCAATTCTATCAGGATTTCATCTTTATGGAGATTGCATGGTGTGCAACTGGTAGGCAAAGGGTTAATGTGGTAATAGGCTTGATCGACGCTCATTAGGATTGAGATGTGACAGGAAATTTTCAGCTCCTGTGTATAAAAGGGGGAATTGTCGGAGTGTCTGAGTGGAATTGTGCTGGACAGTTGTTGGGCGCAGTGCTCAGGGTAGAGACTGGGAGTCTTGCCTTACAACCAGTGCTCAGGGTAGAAATGGGGAGTCTTGCCTTACAACCAGTGCTCAGGGTAGAAATGGGGAGTCTCCCCTTGAAACCAGAGCTCAGGATAGAGATGGATGGTCTCCCCTTGTAACCAGAGCTCAGGGTAGAGATGGATGGTCTCCCCTTGTAACCAGTGCACATGGCGGAGATAGGGACCCTCTCCTTGTAAGCAGGGTAGAGATTGGTGGGGGGGGGGGGTCCCCTTGTAAGCAGTGCTCAGGGTAGAGACAGGGGGATCTCCCCTTGTAACCCGTGCACATGGCGGAGATAGGGACCCTCTCCTTGTAAGCAGGGCGTCTCTCCTTGTAAGCAGGGTAGAGATCGGTGGGGGGGGTCCCCTTGTAAGCAATGCTCAGGGTAGAGACAGGGGGGTCTCCCCTTGTGTCTGATGTGGATCTATGTCTCCAGGGCAGGAGGTAAGTGAGAACATTATTGCTTTCTCCTGAAATGTTTTTTTTTTCTTTGATTAATTGTGCTGACTTTTCCTTTCAATTGTGTCATTTGAAGTGTCCATGGTCTTAATGATTATTTTTTTCTCGTGCAACTGGAATTGTGCTGTATCTCTAAACTAAAAGGATGTTTCCACCTAGTGGGACAGTCTTGGATCAGAGGGCACAGAGTCAGAATCAAAGGATGTATCTTTACTAAAGTGATGATACCCCGTCCTTGATACAACTGAAATTGAACATGTGCGATGTAAAATGTACAACCAAGTTATACACATTGCTGGAGTAACTTCGTGGGTCAGGCAGCATCTCTGGAGAAACATGAGATTTTGGGATGGAACAGAAGAAGGGTTGTTACCCAAATATCATCCCTACATTTCCTCCAGAGATGCTGCCTTCCCGCTGAGTAACTCCAACACTGTCTATCTGCAATAAAATGCTGATCAGTGATAATCGTAAATGATTGAAGCACAATATGGAACAAGGAGCTGGAACAGATGCAGGAATAATGTACAATATTGGGCTGAAGGGACCTAAGGGGCATTCTTACTGCAAGTCCAGTGATTTGGAACATTTTGTCTGCAGTGGATTAGAGTAAGGATGTATAAAATTCCCCAAGAGCTGATCCTATCTGTCTCCAATGTTTGGAGACCTATGGAAAGGGTGCAGACTGCTACCAAGTCAAACTCGACTTTGTCCACATATCAGATGGGCCTGTAGTGCAGCGGATTACCACACGATGGGAGTGTTGACCACATATTGGACGGGGCTGCAGTGCAGCGGATCACCACACGGTGGGAGTGTTGACCACATATTGATTTATTCACAAAATGCTGGAGTAACTCAGCAGGTCAGGCAGCATCTCGGGAGAGAAGGAATGGGTGACGTTTCGGGTCGAGACCCTTCTTCAGACTGATGTCGGGGGTGGGACAAAGGAAGGATATAGGTGGAGACAGGAAGATAGAGGGAGATCTGGGAAGGAGGAGGGGAAGGGAGGGACAGAGGAGCTATCTTTGACCACATATTGGACGGGCCTGCAGTGCAGCGGATCACCACACGGTGGGAGTGTTGACCACATATTGGACGGGCCTGCAGTGCAGCGGATCACCACACGGTGGGAGTGTTGACCACAGATTGGACGGGCCTGCAGTGCAGCGGATCACCACACGGTGGGAGTGTTGACCATAAAATGGAGCGACCTGTTATATGAATTCACTGCATATTGGGAGCGCTGTCTACAAATCAGATAGAGTTGTGCTCTTTACTGCAAAATGGTTCTTTATTACTCTGTGACCTGTTTCCTTTCCCCGTAATGCACCCTTTGCCCAGATTCTAATGTTTGCAAAAGCCCTGAAACCAGGGAAGATTTGGTATGAAAATGAAGGAACTGCAGGTGCTGGTTTAGAATATAAAAGACACAAATAGCTGGAGTAACTCAGCGGGTCAGGCAGCATCTGTGGAGAACATGAATTGGTGAGATTTGGGGTTGGGAGCCTTCAGACTGATTTCTGTGTGTGGTTCCATTTACTTCATGAAGGCAGTGGCAAGAATGAATTTATCTCCTGGATAGCTGTCCAATTGTGTTTTAATTGGGGCACTTGATGAAGACTGGTTTTCAGTTGATGACTAATTATCATGATTAAGAATAAGAGAGCATTCTAACACATGGCATCTCTGTGTGGTACCTCAGCTGCACGGAGGCAGAGAGGAAAGCTCTTCAGCGGGTAGTCTATCGAGCTCAGAGGACCATCGGAACGCAGCTACCAGCCTTGGAGGGCATCTACAACACACGATGCCTCAGAAAAGCCACCAGCATCCACAAAGACTCTTCACACCCCTGCAACAGTCTGTTTGAACTTCTACAATCGGGCAGACGATACAAGGCCTTCTACGCCCGCACCTCCAGACTCAGGAACAGCTTCATCCCCAGGGCCATAGCTGCAATGAACCGGTCCTGCTGAGCCGGATGATCACATCGCACAGTGAACCGGCACAGACCTACTTGCACTTTATTCTGTTTTAAAACTGTTCTAATTTGTTTCATTGGGTTTTTTCAATTAATACTGACTAGCTAATTAATTTATTGCATCGTATGGGAGGCGCATTTCCAATCTCGTTGTACCCCTGCACAATGACAATAAAGATATATTGTATTGCAAGGAATTTAAAGTGGATCTACATTGTATTTGATTGAGGAAAGTTAATGTGAACTAGTTGTTAACCACTTGTATGAAATTTTGGGCCTGGAGTTATTTTTCCAGGACCTGTTCATCCAGTGTTTGATATTTTGAGGTGAATGTAGGATCTCCTTGCCTGCTGCTGTTTCTCCCTCGAGAGTTATTCTAATTGTTTCTGGTTGATGAGCTGAGGTCTTTGGAGATCTTTTAAAATGTCCTCGGTTTTCTATGGTTTGTGAGAGATGGGTTTTGTTAACTTGCTGTTCCAAGTACTGCTTGTGATAGAGGGTAACTTTGGTAAAACTCTAATCTAGTCTTTGTGGAGATGGTATGAAGATAAGGCCCTTGTTTGGACCCTCTCGTGGTTTCAATGGGGATAAATCTGAGAAAGTTTAACAATGATATTTTCTAATTGCTTTGTGGTCATGTTCCTTGTAGTTCAGGGTGCTGGAATGTTGAGCAGAAGTGTTGGAAGAACTCTGAGGGTCAGGCAGCATCTGTGGGGGGAAATAGACAGATGACATTTTGGGTTGGAAGCCTTCAGTATGGGGACAAAGAAGGAAAGTTGTGGTGGGACAAAGCCTGGCATGTGGGGGTGGGTGATTCGCAGATGGATGGAATAAATGACAAAAGCTAGAAGTGAAAGTGATAAAAACATGTCAGAAGGGTGGAGGTGTGGAAGCTGAAGAGGTTTATGGGTGAATGGGACGTGAGAGGGGATAGAAGGGAAATGTGGCATTGAGGTGGGGAATCGGTATTCTGATGATGGGATCCCCCTTCTTTCTCTCCGCCCCTCACCTGGTGTGAACTCTTCCCTCAACACCTTGGTCACTCTGCTCCTCTCTGTACACTCACCTCCCAAACCAGTCTCATATTTCCCTCCATCCCCTTCCACCCTCCAGCCTTACGTTTCACTCTTCTCCTTGATGTGTTGCACTCTTTGTCACAACCCATCACCCTCTCCCCTGTATCCACTGATCACATGACAGGCTTTGTCCTGCTCCCACCCCTTTCCCACTTCCTCTGCCCAACTTCATCAGTCTTAAAGGGCCCCAACAGGAATCACCTGGTTGATGGTCAGGTTGATGGTGCCTGATCTACCAACTACCTCCAGCACTTTGTTTTGGACCAGTTTACATCCCCTGATTAAAGTTCAGTCTGAAGAAGGGTCTCGATCCGAAACGTCACCCATTCCTTCTCTCCCGAGATGCTGCCTGACCCGCTGAGTTACTCCAGCATTTTGTGAATAAATCGATTTGTACCAGCATCTGCAGTTATTTTCTTAAAGTAATCCTAGTTGGCTCCTGTTGCAGGGATAGCTGGCCTGTGAATTACAGTGGTCAATGTATGCTGCTATCATGCAGGGTTCACTGCAATCCTTTCAATGGCTGATCCTGTTTCTCATGACATTTAATTTCAATTGGAACCTCTTCCTCTCTAGGTGTCCAGTGTGAAGGAGGATGTCAGCGGGCTTCACATCACTAACGTGACATTGGTTTGTTTTGTATATAACTTGGTCTATCTGAATATGGTTATGGAGTTGGTGCAAAGGTAAGGCCCCTGTTTATAACCTTCTCTTGGGCTTCAGTGTGGATGAATGTTTCCTCATATTTTAAACTGCTGCACGCCCTATAATGTTCCTGCAACCTTATCCAGTCTGTCTGGATTTGATCTTCATGGAGATGATGTGAAGGTAAGTCCCCTATTCCAACCCCTCTTTTGGTTTCAGTGGGATAAGTCTTTGAAAGGTGAACAATGGTTTCCTATTTAATTTTGATCAAGGGAATTATAATTCAGGATGCTGGATCTTCAGCAATAAAAGCAGTGCTGGAGGAACTCGATGGGTCAGGCAGCATCTGTGGGAAATGGACAGGTGTGTTGGGTCAGGAGCCTTCAGACTAGTGGGGAAAGAAAGCTGGAAAAGTAAGGTGGGGCAGGCAAAACCTGGCAAGTGATGGGCAGATACTTGAGTGGTAGATGGGTGGAGTGCGTGAAGATTAGAGATGAAAAGGTGACAATGTGTTGGATAAGTAGAGGAGTGAAATGTAGTCCAGAGGGAGGTATTTGGGTGTAATGGTCCAGGGGAGGGGAAAGAAGGGTGTAAGAAATGTGACACTCAGATGGGGGATGAGCGAACTGAGGAAGGGAAACCTCCCTCTTTCCCTGCCCCCCCACCCTGGGGTGCACTCCTCTCCCCCACCCTGGGGTGCACTCCTCTTCCCCCCACCCTGGGGTGCACTCCTCTCCCCCACCCTGGGGTGCATTCTGCTCCCCCCACCCTGGGGTGCACTCCTCCCCCCCCACCCTGGGGTGCCCTCCTCTCCCCCACCCTGGGGTGCACTCCTCCCCCACCCTGGGGTGCACTCCTCCCCCACCCCAGTCACTCCTCTCCCCCACCCTGGGGTGCACTCCTCCCCCCCCCACCCTGGGGTGCACTCCTCCCCCACCCTGGGGTGCACTCCTCTCCCCCACCCCAGTCACTCCTCTCCCCCCACCCTGGGGTGCACGCCTCTCCCACCACCCCAGTCACTCTGCTCCCCCCACCCTGGGGTGCACTCCTCCCCCACCACCCCAGTCACTCCTCTCCCCCCACCCTGGGGTGCATTCCTCTCCCCCACCCTGGGGTGCACTCCTCCCCCACCCTGGGGTGCATTCCTCTCCCCCACCCTGGGGTGCACTCCTCTCCCACCACCCCAGTCACTCTGCTCCTTTCCCTTCCTCTGTACACTCATCTCCCGTAAGTTCCTCTTTCCCCTTCCACCCGTACCCCTCCAGCTTTACATTTAATCCACTTCTCCCCTTATCTGACCCCTTTTGTCTACTTTTCACATCCAGCCTCTGTCACCTACTGCACCCCTCTCCCAATAACCTCCAATACCGCTCCACCCCCACCCCTCCACCCCCACCCCTCCACCCCTCCACCCCAACCCTCCACCCCCACCCCTCCACCCCCACACCTCCACCCCCACACCCCTCCACCCCCACACCCCTCCACCCCCACCCCACCCCTCCACCCCCACCCCCACCCCTCCACCTCTCCACCTCTCCACCCCTCCACCCCTCCACTCCTCCACCTCTCCACCCCCCCACCCCTCCACCCCCACCCCTCCACCCCCACCACCCCCACCCCTCCACACCCCCACCCCCACCCCTCCACCCCCATCCCTCCACCCCTCCACCCCCACCCCCACCCCTCCACCCCCACCCCTCCACCCCCACCCCTCCACTTGGGTTCAATTCTGATGTGTTGTCTGTACCATGATTGTACGTTCTCCTTGTGATCGTGTGGGTTTTCTCCAGGTGTTCTGGCTTCTTCCAACATGCCAAAGACATTCAGATTTGTAGGTTAATCTTAGTAAACTGCCCTGGATAGTGCTAGTGTATGGTGTGATTGCTGGATTGTTCAGACTCAGGAGGCATGTTTCCACACTATCTCAAAACTAAATTAATTATTTTTTATTCAATTGTTCTTTCAATTTGGGGTGCTGGAATCTTGAACAAAAACAACCGTGCTGGAGGAACTTTGTGGGTCAATAGACAATAGACAATAGACAATAGGTGCAGGAGTAGGTCATTCAGCCCTTCGAGCCAGCACCGCCATTCAATGCGATCATGGCTGATCCCCGTTCCTGCCTTCTCCCCATACCCCCTCACTCTGCAATCCTTAAGAGCTCTATCCAGCTCTCTCTTGAAAGCATCCAACGAACTGGCCTCCACTGCCTTCTGAGGCAGAGAATTCCACACCTTCACCACTTTCTGACTGAAAAAGTTCTTCCTCATCTCCGTTCTAAATGGCCTACCCCTTATTCTTAAACTGTGGCCCCTTGTTCTGGACTCCCCCAACATTGGGAACATGTTTCCTGCCTCTAATGTGTCCAATCCCCTAATTATCTTATATGTTTCAATAAGATCCCCCCATCTGTGGAGCAAATGAATACTGCAGTCTGAAGAAGGTCTCGACCCGAAATGTCACCCATTCCTTCTCTCCCGAGACGCTGCCTGACCCGCTGAGTTACTCCAGCATTTTGTGAATGAATACTGTAGATGTATCTGGTTGGAATCCTTGGAACTGGAGTGGGGGAATGCTGGGAAAGTGAGGTGGGGTGAGGTAAAGCTTAGCAAGTGATGGGTGGATAAGGTGAGGGGGTGATTGTGGAGTAACTGACAACGTCTAGGGATGAAGAGGTGAGAATGTGTCAGAAGGAGAGGTGTGAAATGTAAAGCTTGCGGGAGGTATACAGGTGTAATGGGGGTGGGGGTGAAGGGGTTAAAAAGGGAAATATGGGACTCTGAGGGAGATACTCCATCTTACACTGCACCCCCCCACCCTGGTGAACACTTTCTCAACACCTCAGTCACTGCCCTTCCCCTCTGTATGCTCATCTCTCATCCCAGAGTCCTATATTTTCCTCCTTCTGCTTGCACCCATATCCATCCCTCTGGCTTTACATTTTAATACTCTCATTTCCTAATCTGACAACCTTTGTCTCCTTTCCACCTCAAGCCTTTTGTCACTTTACTCTCTCCATCTGTCAACCCCCCCTCACCTGTATCCACCTATCACTTGCCAGGCTTTGTCCTCCTCCCATCTCTCTCTCCCCACTTTCTCTGCGCTACTCCATCAGTCTGAAGAAGGTTCCTAACCCCAAATGTCTGTCCATCCCCTTTGTGTTCAGACAGATGGAGTCTGGCTCACTGAGTACCTCCAGCACTCTTTAGATATTGTAATATTCCTTGGTTAAATTAGTGCTAAAGTTAGAGTTTAATATTCATGGCCCTTTTTAAGGCAATTACAATTTATTAATCCAGCCCATTCCAGTCATCTCTAGTTTGGAGAGACAGCATTGAAATGGGCCCTTCGTACCACCGAATCAATGCTGACCAGCAAACACCCATTCGCTAACCTACACTGGGGGCAATTTACAGAAGCTATCTAACATACATACATGCGGGTCTTTGGCATGTGGGAGGAAAGCAGAGCATCTGGAGAAAATCTGTGGTCACACAGCAACAAACTATGTACAGTTCAGGTTCTAACCCAGGTCTATGCTAATGGAAGGCAGCAACTCTACTTTGCCACCCATATTTTAGTTGTATTTCTTTTAGTACAATGTGAAGAAGGATCCTGACCTGAAACGTCACCTATCCATGTTCTCCACAGATGCTGCCTGACCCGCTGAGTTACTCCAGCACTCTGTGAAACATCACCTATCCATGTTCTCCACAAATGCTGCCTGACCCGCTGAGTTACTCCAGCACTCTGTGAAACGCCACCTATCCATGTTCTCCACAGATGCTGCCTGACCCACTGAGTTACTCCAGCACTCTGTGAAACGCCACCTATCCATGTTCTCCACAGATGCTGCCTGACCCGCTGAGTTACTCCAGCACTGTCTATTTTTTGTAAACCAGCATCTGCAGTTCCTTGATTTTCATCGCATATCTTCCCTCGTCTTGGGGCTTTTACAAACTTTGGCATCTGGGCAATGGGTGCATTACGGGGAAAGGAAACGAGTCGCAGAGCAATGAAGAACCATTTTGCAGTAAAGAGCACAATTATATCTAATTTGTAGACAGCACTCCCAATGTGCAGTGAATCCAATTTGTGGTCAACACTCCCACCGTGTGGGGATCCGCTGCACTGCAGGCCCGTTCAATTTGTGGTCAGCACTCCCACCTTGTGGTGATCCGCTGCACTGCAGGCCCGTCCCATTTATTTTCATCCACATCTTACTGCGTTGCCTGCATTGCACCGCATACCACACAATGAGAGGAATTTAGTTTGTCAGAAGAAATCTTGCATGCATTGCTACCAAAGGCTGTGGAGGCTGTCAATGGATATTTTTAAGACGGAGATAAATTCTTGATTAGGAAGGGTGTCAAAGGTTATGGGGTCTGAAAGACGTCTCGACCCGAAATGGCACCTGTTCCTTCTTGCCAGAGATGCTGCCTGACTTCCTCAGTTACTCCAGCACTTTGTCTCTTTGCAGAGAAGGACGTTGGAACATTTCAAACATTAAAATGGTATGTTAATTTTATTTTTCTGCATAACTTCAAGTCCACCTGGATTTGGTCTTTATGAATGTCATAGGAAGGCAAAGCACCATTAGTTTAATGGGATAAATGTTTTAAATAAATGAAGGCGTTTCCAAAATGTTTGGAGAAAGTTCTTGTAATGCAGGGTGCTGGAATCTTGAGCAAAACAAGTACTCGGAGGGTCAGGCAGCATCTGTGGAGGAAATGGGCAGATGTATTTGATCAGAAACCTTCAGACTGGAGTAGGGGAAGAAAGCTGGCAAAAAGGAGGTGAGATGGCGAAAAGCCTGGCAAATGAAGGGTAGATACAGGTGAGAGGATGGGTGATTGGTAGATGGGTGGAGTAAATGAGAAAGGCTGGGGGTGACAAGCGGAGAGGATGTGTCAGAAGGAGGTGTGTGAAATGTAAAGCCAGAGGGATGTGTCAATGTTATGGGGCAGGGATGCATGGGATTCTGATGTGAAATGAGTGTCCTGGGAGCCCCCTTATTTCCCTGCACCTCCACCCAGGTGAGCACACTTCCCAGCACCTGGGTCACTCTGCTCCTTTCCCCTCTGTACGCTCATCTCCCATCCCCATGACCATACTTCCATCTTTCCCTTCCACCCATGTCTCTCCCTCTGGCTTTGCATTTCAATGCTCCTCTGCTTATCTGACAATATTTGTCTTTTCATCTCGAGCAGTTGTCACTTACTCAGGCAGAAGCTGACTGAACTCTTCCAGTCCATGTGGAATGAAGGGAAGTTCCCACAACAGCTGAAAGATGCCAGCATAGTCCACATCTACAAGAGGAAAGGCAACCGGCAGTCTTGCGACCATCATCGAGGCATCTCCCTCCTGTCCATAGATGGGAAGAACTTAGCTCACATCGTGCTCAACCGTCTCATTCAACACCTTGAGCAGGGTCTCCTTCCAGAAAGCCAGTGTGGTTTCTGTGCTGGGCGTGGAACTGTCGATATGATATTTGCTGCACGCCAACTCCAGGAAAAATGCCAAGAGCAGCACAGCGACCTGTTCGTGACCTTCGTCAATCTGACAAAGGCCTTCGACACTGTCAGCAGAGATGGCTTGTGGAAGGTAATGCAGAAGTTTGGCTGTCCCAGCAAGTTCATCACGATTGTCCGGCAGTTCCATGACGGCATGATGGTGAAAGTGCTAGATGATGGAGACGAGTCGGAAGCCTTTCCAGTGACAAACGACGTGAAGCAAGATTGTGTTCTTGCCCCTACACTCTTCAGCGTGGTCTTCTCTGCCAAGCTGACTGATGCCTTCCGTGACTACCAGGATGGAATACACATCAGGTACAGGACTGACAGCAGGCTGTTCAACCTCGGGCATCTGCAAGCTGTTACAAAGGTGAAGGAGACCATCATCAGAGATATCTTGTTTGCTGATAACTGTGCCCTCAACGTCAGCACAGAGCAGAAGATGCAGCATGAAATGGACTGCTTCTCACAGGCCTGTGACAACTTTGGTCTCTCCATTAGCACCAAAAAGTCTGAAGTTATGTACCAGCCCGCACCTGGAAAGCCCTACCAGGCACCACACATCACGGTGAAGGGGCAGAATCTACAGGCAGTCGACAGCTTTACCTATCTGGGTAGTACAACGAGATCTGGGTGTCCTAGTGCATCAGTCACTGAAAGGAAGCATGCAGGTACAACAGGCAGTGAAGAAAGCCAATGGAATGTTGGCCTTCATAACAAGAGGAGTTGAGTATAGGAGCAAAGAGGTCCTTCTACAGTTGTACAGGGCCCTGGTGAGACCGCACCTGGAGTACTGTGTGCAGTTTTGGTCTCCAAATTTGAGGAAGGATATTCTTGCTATTGAGGGTGTGCAGCGTAGGTTTACTAGGTTAATTCCCGGAATGGCGGGACTGTCGTATGTTGAAAGACTGGAGCGACTAGGCTTGTATACACTGGAATTTAGAAGGATGAGAGGAGATCTTATCGAAACGTATAAGATTATTAAGGGGTTGGACACGGTAGAGGCAGGAATCATGTTCCCAATGTTGGGGGAGTCCAGAACAAGGGGCCACAGTTTATGAATAAGGGGTAGGCCATTTAGAACGGAGATGAGGAAAAGCTTTTTCAGTCAGAGAGTTGTGAATCTGTGGAATTCTCTGCCTCAGAAGGCAGTGGAGACCAATTCTCTGAATGCATTCAAGAGAGAGCTAGATAGCGCTCTTAAGGATAGCGGAGTCAGGGGGTATGGGGAGAAGGCAGGAACGGGGTACTGATTGAGAATGATCAGCCATGATCACATTGAATGGCGGTGCTGGTTTGAAGGGCCGAATGGCCTCCTCCTGCACCTGTTGTCTATTGTACACTCTCGCGAGTGG
The DNA here is from genome assembly GCF_053455715.1 of Rhinoraja longicauda. Classification (NCBI taxonomy): domain Eukaryota; kingdom Metazoa; phylum Chordata; class Chondrichthyes; order Rajiformes; family Arhynchobatidae; genus Rhinoraja; species Rhinoraja longicauda. The sequence continues at coordinate 8,265,387 of NC_135996.1, forward strand.
TGAACATTGATGCTGCGGTCAACAACAGGATTGCCAAGGCCAGCGCTGCCTTTGGGCGACTCCGTGGGAATGTTTGGGAGTGGAGAGGACTCAGCCTCACCACCAAGCTGAAGGTCTACCGTGCAGTGGGACTCACCACTCTTCTCTATGCCAGTGAGACCTGGACTGTCTACAGCAGACATGCCAAACAGCTCAACCACTTTCACTTGAGCTGCCTACGCAGACACCTGCACATCATGAAGGACAAAATTCCCGACAGAGGTCTTGGAACGGGCCGGAATCCCCAGCGTCCACACCCTCCTAAGGAAAGCCCAAGCCAGATGGGCAGGCCATGTCGTCAGAATGCCCGAGAGTCGACTGCCAAAACAGCTTCTGTATGGAGAACTGTGTCAGGGCAAGCGCACAGTGGGAGGACAGAAGAAACGGTTTAAGGACTGCCTCAAAGTGTCCCTCAAAGACTTGGACATCAACCTCAGCACTTGGGAGTCTCTTGCTCTGGACCGTCCATCCTGGCATAGCGAGCTCACCACAGGAGCCCGTGCAGCAGAGAACAGACGCAGTGCAGAGGCCCAGAGGAAACGCACCGCGCGCAAGGCCCGGGCTACCTCCACTTCCACTGCAGCACCCATCCACTTGTGTCCTACGTGTGGGCGTGCCTTCCGGGCCCGGATTGGCCTCAACAGTCACTCCCGGACCCACAGTCACCAATCCTCCAACTGAAAGTGAAGTCATGGTCATCCTCCAACCCAAAGGACCAACAACAACATGTTACCTTGTAGTGTGTGATGTTGTAAAGTGGATGATACTGAATCTTGAGCATAAAACAAAGTGCTGGAGGAACTCAATGGGTCAGGCCCCATCTGAAGAGGGAATGAATGGATGACGTTTTGGACTGAGACCCTTCTTCAGACTGAGTCTGCTTTCTCCCCACCAACCCCCATTCCAATCAGTCTGAAGAAGGCTCCCGATCGCAACGTCACCAGTCCATCCAACTCCTTATATGGGTGCGTGTGAAAGTAGGAAAAGTTTTGAATCCACTCTAGGTAAATTGATGCGTTTCTCCAAAAGCATGTGACTTATATTAATGGTTTGGTTTCTGAGCATGTGACCTGTATCAATGATTTTGTTTTCTCTGTAACCACGGGAATTGTATTTGATTTGTAATTGGTCCTTAATTTTATCTGTTACGCCCCTTTTTCCTTTCTGTATAAAAAAGTAAACAATGGTGGAGAAGTTGTTCTTCCCCTCCCCTGAGTTGAGATCTTTTCAGACACTAGTATTGTACACGGGAAGAGCCCCATGGTGGAATAAATCTGATGTGCTCATCCAGTATTACGTGTGATTATTCAGACTGAAGGTAAAGAACTTGATTGAACACCTCCACAGATGCTGAGTGACCTGCTGAGTTTCTCTAGCTCTTTGTTTTTTGACCATGGCTCCAGCATCTGCAGTCTGCAGTCTGCTCTGCTCTGCGTTTCACCAAGTCCACGTTGACACCTTCACACCAGTGCCAACCTGTACACTGAACAGAACAATGACACAACATTGTACAGAAGCCAACTAACCGACAAAACTGCACATCTTTGGAGTGTGGGAGGAAACCCGAGAAAAGCCACATGGTTACAGGGAGGACGTGCAAACTCCGTACAGACAGCACCCGTAGTTGGGATTGAACGTGGGTCTCTGGCATTGTGAGGCAGTAACTCTACCACTGCGCCACCGTGCCACCCTTAAGTTTAAGGCAACAAAGTCACCTGCATAATGGTATCAGGGCAGCAATGCACAGTTGGCTGCTCATCTGTTTGGCAAATTAGATACGGCTTGGTTTAATTTCAGACCCAAATGAAAATGTCCCAGATGGTGCATGCATTTCAAACTCATTAATGTTGAGACATCTCAGATATTATTTAACATTTAATAAACTGTGATTACCAGTGTGTTGGAAATCAATACACAGGCTCCTTTGAAATTGGCAAACTAAAATAATTAGATGACTATTCAACAAATGTTCTGTTGCTAACTTCATTTATAGAATTAGCAGCAACACATAATCTTGTTCTTGAACCATTCTCAGTTACAGAATACATTTTGGATGTTTGTGAGATTCACAGTGTAGGTAATTAAAACAGAAGCAGCGCAACAGGTTGGATACCAAGCAATGCAAGTGTAGAGTTAGAGTCATTCAGCACAGCAACACGCCCTTCGGCCCACTGAGTCCATGCCCACATGGTCACAGGGAGGACGTGCAAACACCACACAGGCAGCGAGCGACCGAGGTCAGGATTGAATCTGAATCTGCAGCATTGTGAGGCAGCAGCTCTACCCGCTGTACCACTGCGTTGCCCTTTTGACCAGGCTGGGTATTAATCTCAGTTGCAAATGTTCATTTGACTTCCCCTTTTCCCCACATTTCCCTCAGTGTTTCCCCTTTCCCCCACATTTTCCTCAGTGTTTTCCCATTTTCCTCAGTGTTATCCCATTTTCCTCAGTGTTTTCCCATTTTCCTCAGTGTTTTCCCCTTTTCCCCACATTTTCCTCAGTGTTTTCCACTTCCCCTCATATATTCCTCAGTGTTTTTCCCCACAAGTTCCTCAGTGTTTTTACCCTTTTCTCCACATTTTCCTCAGTGATTTTCCTTAGTGTTTCCCCCACATTTTCCTCAGTGTTTTCCCCTTTCCCCCACATTTTCCACAATGTTTCTCCCACATTTTCCTCATTGTTTCCCCTTTTCCCCACATTTTCCTCAGTGTTTTCCCCCACATTTTCCTCAGTGTTTTCCCATTTTCCTCAGTGTTTTCCCATATTCCTCAGTGTTTTCCCCTTTTCCCCACATGTTCCTGTGTTTCCCCTTATCTCCACATTTTCCTCAGTGTTTTTCCCCACATTTCCTCAGTGTTTTCCCATTTCCCTCAGTTTCCTCTTTTCAACACATTTTCCTCAGTGTTTTCCCATTTCCCCCACATTTTCCTCAGTGTTTTCCCCTTTTCCCCACATTTTCCTCAGTGTTTTCCACTTCCCCCCACATATTCCTCAGTGTTTTCCCCCGCAAGTTCCTCAGTGTTTTTACCCTTTTCTCCACATTTTCCTCAGTGATTTTTCTCAGTGTTTCCCCCATTTTCCTCAGTGTTTTCCACACATGTTCCTCAGTGTTTTCCCCACATATTCCTCAGTGTTTTTCCCGAGAAGTTCCTCAGTGTTTCCCCTTTTCCCCACATGTTCCTCAGTGTTTCCCCTTTTCCCCACATGTTCCTCAGTGTGTCCCCTTTTCTCCACATTTTCCTCAGTGATTTTCCTGTGTTTCCCCGTTCCCCCACATTTCCCTCAGTTTTCCCATTTCCCTCAGTGTTTTCCCATTTCCCCACATTTCCCTCAGTGTTTTCCCCTTTCCCCCACATTTCCCTCAGTGTTTTCCCATTTCCCTCAGTTTTTCCCCTTTTCCCCACATTTTCCTCAGTGTTTTCCCCCACATTTCCCTCAGTTTTTCCCCTTTTCTCCACATTTCCCTCAGTGTTTCCCCACATGTCCCTCAGTGTTTCCCCTCATGTCCCTCAGTGTCCGGCTTGGCGCCAGTGGGGGGTGACACGGGGTCGTGGCCGGAGCGAGTGGACAACCGCTTCGCGCGCTGGGGTGTGGCGGGCCGGTGGGGGGCGGGGCTTGGCGCTGACGGACAGCGGCCTCCACCAATCCCCGCCCCATGGCCCGAGGCTGTGGCCGGAGCGCCGTCCAATGGTGAGCGAGGGGGGCGGGATCTGGCGGCGATTATAAAAGGCGGCGCTGACCAGCGTCCGCACTGTCCGCGAGTGAGTGGCCGGAGAGAGACGTGGACGCGCGCGACCCCCCCCCCCCACCCCGCGTGGACGCGCGCCCCCACCCCACGTGGACGCGCCCCCCCACCCCGCGTGGACACGCCCCCCCACCCCGCGTGGACACGCCCCCCCCACCCCGCGTGGACACGCCCACCCCGCGTTGACACGCCCCCCCCCACCCCGCGTGGACGCGCCCACCCCATCCCGCGTGGACGCGCCCACCCCCCACCCCGCGTGGACGCGCCCCCCCCCCCGCGTGGACGCCCCCCCACCCCACCACCCCGCGTGGACGCGCCCCCCCCCCCCGTGTGGATAAAACCATCGGATTTGAAGCCATATCGGTGGGGACCACACCGGAATTTCTGGCTCCGTCCAACAAAGGCCCTTTTAAGAGCCATGAGAAAGAGCTACAACCTCTTCCTCGCACACCCGCACTTTCATCCTCAACATCCCCAGCACAACTGGCAGCGATCTGTTGCACCGGACAATCCATTTGTCAAACCCGTCCGGCTCTGACTCATCATCTGCCCCAGTGGCATTTTCCTGCAAGGACTTCCTCGCAAACAGCTGGCGACCACATCAGTCAGCAGATGTTTCATGCTTTCCCCTCCACACCGTCTGGAGGAGATCTGGGGGCCACAAGAAGTCCCACCAAGTTGTTCCTCAGCTTCTCCAGCGCCAGGTGTGGAAGGTTGGGTAGAAGGTGGAGCAAGATTGGCCTTTGGGAGTGGGTCTTGGCTTTGGGGTTTGGTGTTTGGGGTCAAGGGTTTGGGGTTAAGCGTTTGACGTCACAGCTTTGGGGGTCTCGGGTTCGGGGTCCTGGTTTCGGGGTCTCAGGCCTAGGCTGTGTGGTCTCGGCTTTGGGGTGCCAAGTTTGGGGTCTTGAGTTTGGCATCACGGCTTTGGGGTCATGGGTGTGGGGTCTCCGGTCTTGGCTTTGGGGTTTCGGGTTTAGGGTCTCGGGTGTGTGGTCTCGGGTTTGGCGTCACGGCTTTGTGGTTTCGAGGTCTCAGGGTCTCTGGTCTCGGGGTCTCTGGTCTCAGGGTCTCTGGTTTGGGGTCTTGGGTACGTGGTCTCGGCTTTGGGGTCTCAGCTTTGGTGTCTCGCGATTGGACTTCGGGGTCTCTGCTTTGGGGTCGCGGGTTCGGGGTCATGGGTTTAGGGTCTTAAGTCTCAGCTTTGGGATCTCTGGGTTGGGGTTTCGATTTTGGGGTCTCTGGTCTTGGGTCTTGGATTTGGGGTCTTGGCTTTGGGGTCTCGGTTTTGGGGTCTCGGTTTTGGGGTCTCGGGTCTCGGTTTTGGACTCTTGGGTCTTGCGTTTGGGGTCTCAGATACGGGGCCTCGGCTTTGGGGTCTCAGGTTTGGGGTCACAGATTTTGGGTCACGGGTCTCAGGATCTCGGGTTTGGTTTCGGAGACTTGGGTTTGGGGCCTCGTGTCTCGGGGTCTCAGATTTGTGGTATCGGGTTTGGTTTCGGCGTCTTGGGTTTGGGGTCTCTGGTTTCGGGTCCAGGGGTCTCAGATTTGGGGTCTCGAGTTCGGGGTCTCGGCTTTGGGGTAGGGTACTGACATGGATAGAAAATTGGTTGACAGACAGAAAGCAAAGAGCGGGGATAAATGGGTCCCTTTCAGAATGGCAGGCAGTGACGAGTGGGGTACCGCAAGGCTCGGTGCTGGGACCGCAGCTATTTACAATATACATCAATGACTTGGATGAAGGGATTAAAAGTACCATTAGCAAATTTACAGATGATACAAAGCTGGGTGGTAGTGTGAACTGTGAGGAAGATGCTATGAGGTTGCAGGGTGACTTGGACAGGTTGTGTGAGTGGGCGGTTCCATGGCAGATGCAGTTTAATGTGGATAAGTGTGAGGTTATCCACTTTGGTGGTAAGAATAGGAAGACAGATTATTATTTGAATGGTGTCAAGTTAGGAAAAGGGGACGTACAACGAGATCTGGGTGTCCTAGTGCATCAGTCACTGAAAGGAAGCATGCAGGTACGGCAGGCAGTGAAGAAAGCCAATGGAATGTTGGCCTTCATAACAAGGAGAGTTGAGTATAGGAGCAAAGAGGTCCTTTTGCAGTTGTACAGGGCCCTAGTGAGATCGCACCTGGAGTACTGTGTGCAGTTTTGGTCTCCAAATTTGAGGAAGGATATTCTTGCTATTGAGGGCGTGCAGCGTAGATTTACTAGGTTAATTCCCGGAATGGCGGGACTGTCATATATTGAAAGACTGGAGCGGCTAGGCTTGTATACACTGGAATTTAGAAGGATGAGAGGGGATCTTATCGAAGTATATAAGATTATTTAGGGGTTGGACACGTTAGAGGCAGGAAACATGTTCCCAATGTTGGGGAGTCCAGAACCAGGGGTCACAGTTTAAGAATAAGGGGTCGGCCATTTAGAACTGAGATGAAGAAAAACTGTTTCAGTCAGAGAGTTGTAAATCTGTGGAATTCTCTGCCTCAGAAGGCAGCGGAGGCCAATTCTCTGAATGCTTTCAAGAGAGAGCTGGATAGAGCTCTTAAGGATAGCGGAGTCGGGGGGTATGGGGAGAGGGCAGGAACGGGGTCCTGATTGAGAATGATCATCCATTGATCACATTGAATGGTGGTGCTGGCTCGAAGGGCCGAATGGCCTACTCCTGCACCTATTGTCTATTGTCTTTAAGGCTTGGGGTCTTGGGTTTGGGGTATAAGGTTTGGGGTCTCACATCTCGGCTTAGAGGTCTTGGCTTTAGGGTCTCGGGTTTGGGGTCTCGTGTCTCGGCTTTGAGGTCTGGTCGCGGGTTTGGGGTCGCCGATTTGGCTTCCCCTTTTTGGGGTCAAGGGTTTGGGGTCTCGGGTATGGGGTCTCTGCTTTAGGGCCTCGGCTTTGGGGTCTTGAGTTTGGGGTCTCAGGTGTGGGGACTCGGGTTTGGGGTTTAGGCTTTGAGGTCTCGGCGTTTGGATTTTGGCTTTGGGGTCTCATATTTGGAGTACAGGGTTAGGAGGTTTCGGGTCTCCATGTTGGGGTCTTTGGTTCGGGGTCGTGGGTGCGGGATCTCGGGTCTAGGGTGTGGGGTTTTCGCTTTGGGGTCTCGGCTTTGGGGTCTCAGCTTTGGGGCCTCGACTTTGGGGTGTCAGGTTTGGGGTCTTGGTTTTGGGGGCTCAGGTCTTGGCTTTGGGGTCTCGGGTTTGGGGTACAGTGGGGTCTCAGTTCTCGGTTTCTCGTGTTTGGAGTCAAAGATTTGGGGTCTCGAGTTTGGCGTCACGGCTTTGAGGTCTCAGGGTCTAGGGTTTGGGGTCAAGGGTTTGGGGACTCAGATTTGGGGTTTAGGCTTTGAGGTCTCGGCGTTTGGGTTTTGGCTTTGAGTTCACGGGTTTGGAGTACAGAGTTAGGAGGTTTGAGGTCTCCACGTTGGGGTCTTTGGTTCAGGGGGTCGTGGGTGCGGAGTCTCGGGTCTAGGGTGTGGGGTCGGCTTTGGGGTCTCAGCTTTGGGGTCTCAGGTTTGGGGTCTCAAGTCTTGGCTTTGGGGTCTTGGGTTTGGGGTAGAGTGGGGTCTCAGTTCTCGGTTTCTCGAGTTTGGAGTCAAGGATTTGGGGTCTCGGGTTTAGGATCTCGGGGTCTCGGGGTCTCAGGTGTGGGATCTCGTGTTTGGCGTCACGGGTGTGGGCTTCGGGGTCTCTGCTTTGGGGTCTCTGGTCTCGGGGTCTCTGGTTTGCCGTCTCAGGTAGGGTGTCTCGGGTAGGGGGTCTCGGCTTTGGGTCTCGGGATTGGGCTTTGGGGTCTCAGATCTCGGGGTCTCAGGTTCGGGGTTGTGGGTTTGGGGCGTCAGGTTTGGGATCTTGGGTTCGGGGTCTCAGGGTCTCGGCTTTGGGGTCTTGGGTTTGTGGTCTCGGGTACAGGGTCTCGGCTTTGGGGTGTCGGCTTTGGGGTCTCAGGTTCGGGGTCATTGGTTCGTGGATTTTGGGTCATGGGTCTCGGGATCTCGGGTTTGGTTTCGGGGTCTCGGGTTTGTCGTCTCGTGTCTCGGGGTCTCAGATTTGTGGTCTCGGGTTTTGTTTTGTGGTCTCAGGTTTGGGGTCTCTGGTTTTGGGTCTCAGGGTTTTAGGTTTAGGGTCTTGGGTTTGGTTTCGGGGTCTCGGGTTGGGGTCTCTGGTTTTGGGTCTCGGGGTTTCAGGTTTGGGGTCTTGGGTTTGGTTTCGGGGTCTCGGGTTTGGGGTCTCTGGTTTCAGGTCTCGGCATCTCAGATTTGCGGTCTCTGGTTCAGGGTCCCGGCCCTGAGGTCTCGGGTTTGGGGTATAAGGTTTGGGGTATAAGGTTTGGGTTCTCGGGTCTTGGGGTCTCGCGTCTCGGCTTAGTGGTCTTAGCTTTAGGGTCTCGGCTTTGGGGTCCTGGATTTGGGGTTTCGGGTGTGGGTCTCGGGTTCGGGGTTTAGGCTTTGAGGTCTCTGCATTGGGGTTTTGGCTTTGTGGTCTCAGTTTGGAGTATAGGGTTAGGGGGTTTGCGGTCTCGGCTTTGGTGTCTCTGGTTTGGGGTCTCGGCGTTAGGGTCTCGGGTCTCTGGTCTCGGGTTTTGGTTCTCGAGTTCGGGGTCGTGGGTGTGGGGTCTCGGCTTTGAGGGTGCAAGTTGAATCAGGAGATAAAATTGGTGTGTCAAAAATGTAATGCTACGGTGGTTATGGGAGATTTCAACATGCAGGTAGACTGGGAAAATCAGGTTGGAAATGGACCCCAGGAAAGAGAGTTTGTAGAGTGCCTTCAAGATGGATTCTTAGAACAGCTTGTACTGGAGCCTACCAGGGAGAAGGCAATTCTGGATTTAGTGTTGTGTAATGATCCTGATCTGATAAGGGGACTAGAGGTAAAAGAGCCATTAGGAGGCAGTGATCACAACATGATACGTTTTACTCTGCAAATGGAAAGGCAGAAGGGAAAATCGGAAGTGTCAGTATTACAGTATAGCAAAGGGGATTACAGAGGCATGAGGCAGGAGCTGGCCAAAATTGACTGGAAGGAGGCCCTAGCAGGGAAGACGGTAGAACAGCAATGGCAGGTATTCCTGGGAATAATGCAGAGGTTGCAGGATCAATTTATTCCAAAGAGGTGGAAAGACTCTAAGAGGAGTAAGAGACACCTGTGGCTGACAAGGGAAGTCAGGGACAGCATAAAAATTAAGGAGAGGAAGTATAACATAGCAAAGAAGAGTGGGAAGACAGAGGATTGGGACTCTTTTAAAGAGCAACAAAAGTTAACTAAAAAGGCAATACGGGGAGAAAAGATGAGGTACGAGGGTAAACTAGCCAATAATATAAAGGAGGATAGCAAAAGTTTTTTTAGGTACGTGAAGAGGAAAAAAATAGTCAAGGCAAATGTGGGTCCCTTGAAGAAGACAGAAGCAGGGGAATTTATTATGGGGAACAAAGAAATGGCAGACGAGTTAAACCGTTACTTTGGATCTGTCTTCACTGAGGAAGATACACACAATCTCCCAAATGTTCTAGGGGCCGGAGAACCTAGGGTGATGGAGGAACTGAATGAAATCCACATTAGGCAGGAAATGGTTTTGGGTAGACTGATGGGACTGAAGGCTGATAAATCCCCAGGGCCTGATGGTCTGCATCCCAGGGTACTTAAGGAGGTGGCTCTAGAAATAGTGGAAGCATTGGAGATCATTTTTCAATGTTCTATAGATTCAGGATCAGTTCCTGTGGATTGGAGGATAGCAAATGTTATCCCACTTTTTAAGAAAGGAGGGAGAGAGAAAACGGATAATTATAGACCAGTTAGTCTGACATCAGTGGTGGGGAAAATGCTGGAGTCAATTATAAAAGACGAAATTGCGGAGCATTTGGATGGTAGTAACAGGATTGTTTCGAGTCAGCATGGATTTACGAAGGGGAAATCATGCTTGACTAATCTTCTGGAATTCTTTGAGGATGTAACTAGGAAAATTGACAGGGGGGGAGCCAGTGCATGTGGTGTACCTTGACTTTCAGAAAGCCTTTGACAAGGTTCCCCATTGGAGATTAGTGGGCAAAATTAGAGCACATGGTATTGCAGGTAGGATACTGACATGGATAGAAAATTGGTTGACAGACAGAAAGCAAAGAGTGGGGATAAATGGGTCCCTTTCAGAATGACAGGCAGTAACTAGTGGGGTACCGCAAGGCTCGGTGCTGGGACCGCAGCTATTTACAATATACATTAATGACTTGGATGAAGGGATTAAAAGTACCATTACCAAATTTGCAGATGATACAAAGCTGGGTGGTAGTGTGAACTGTGAGGAAGATGCTATGAGGTTGCAGGGCGACTTGGACAGGTTGTGTGAGTGGGGCGGATGCATGGCAGATGCAGTTTAATGTGAATAAGTGTGAGGTTATCCACTTTGGTGGTAAGAATAGGAAGGCAGAGTATTATCTGAATGGTGTCAAGTTAGGAAAAGGGGACGTACAACGAGATCCGGGTGTCCTAGTGCACCAGTCACTGAAAGGAAGCATGCAGGTACAGCAGGCAGTGAAGAAAGCCAATGGAATGTTGGCCTACATAACAAGAGGAGTTGAGTATAGGAGCAAATTTGAGGAAGGATATTCTTACTATTGCGGGCGTGCAGCATAGGTTTACTAGGTTAATTCCGGAATGGCGGGACTGTCATATGTTGAAAGACTGGAGCGACTAGGCTTGTTTATACTGGAATTTAGAAGGATGAGAGGAGATCTTATTGAAACGTAGAAGATTATTAAGGGGTTGGACACTTTAGAGGTTGGAAACATGTCCCCAATGTTGAGGGAGTCCAGAACAAGGGGCCACAGTTTAAGAATAAGTGGTAGGCCATTTAGAACTGAGATGAGGAAAAACTTTTTCAGTCAGAGAGTTGTGAATCTGTGGAATTCTCTGCCTCAGAAGGCAGTGGAGGCCAATTCTCTGAATGCATTCAAGAGAGAGCTAGATAGAGCTCTTAAGGATAGCGGAGTCAGGGATATGCGGATTGAGGTATCTAGAGATTCAAGATAGCTTTATTTGTCATCCAATATTGGACGAAATTCAGTCACCCACAGTCCAACAATAAAAACATTAAATAGGCATTAAAATTACAAAACCCCCAAAACACAGTCCAACAATAAAAGCATTAAATCTATATAATACTAAAACTCTGCGGTCCAACATTCCGTATGTATATACGGAAGATTCCGTATGTATATACGGAAGATTCCGAAGATTTCTGTCCATAACTTACAAACCCTGCTCCTCCCAGACGGTACACCAAAGCGCTACGATTTTTGTACCGCCGTATTCACCATTGACATGGGCAACTGTTGTAAGTACTTTCGTTCAAATTGAAGCTACCTTTTTAAAGCTAGAGAGATATTAAAGTTTAAATTTTCATTTCTAACACTTTTCTTGAAGGGTCCAAACCCTACTCCTCCCAGACGGTACACCAAAGCGCTACGATTTTTGTACCGCCGTATTCACCATTGACATGGGCAACTATTGTAAGTACTTTCGTTCAAATTGAAGCTACCTTTTTAAAGCTAGAGAGATATTAAAGTATAAATTTTCATTTCTAACCCTTTTCTTGAAGGGGCTTCAGTGCGTGATGTCACAATGGCACCCGTGCACCAATGAGAGATCAGCTCGGTTTTAAATTTACATCTTCAGCTTGTGACGTCACAATGCTTGTGTGAGATTGTTGCAACATTGTTGCGAAAAGCAACTGCCAGTTTTTTAAAGTTGTGCAAGTCACTTAACATACACAGATCAGCATGGGGCCCCTATTCCCTCCCTCCCCCCCCTTCCCCCCTCAACCCCTTCCTCCCCACTCCTTCCCACCTCCATCCCCACTCCCTCCCCCCCTCCTCCCCAACTCCCTCCCCACCTCCCTCACCCCTCCTCCCCTAACTCCCCCCCCCTCCCTCCTTCCCTCCATCCTCCCCCCCTCCCTCCACCCTTCCATCCCTCTCCCCCTCCCCCCTCCTTCCACCTTCCCTCCCCCCCTTCTGGTTACAAAGGAAACCCTACGGGGACGGGCCCAACGGGGAAAGAGGGGTACTGGGAAAAGGGGAGGTCCCCCTCCCTCCCCTTCCCCCCTCCCCTCCCCCCTCCCCCTCCCCCCCTAACCCTCTCCCTCCCCCTCCCCTCCCCCCCTCCCCTCCTCCCTCCACACCTCCTCCTCCCTCCCTCCCCTCCTCCCGGTTACAATGGAAACCCTACGAGGACGGGCCCAACGGGGAAAGAGGGGTACTGGGAAAAGGGGAGGTCCCCCTCCCTCCCCCCTTCCCCCATCCCATCCCCCCTCCCTCCCCTCTCCCTCCCCCCCGTTCCCCCTCCCCTTCCCCCCCTCCCTCCACACCTCTCTCCTCCCTCCCTCCCCTTCCCTCCCTCCCATCCTCCCAATGCTTGTTTGAGATGGGTGCTACATTGTTTCGAAAAGCACCACTAACAGATCGCAGTGAGAAGCACTATGTGACCGTGAATGTTTCAAAACAAACACATAAAAAGCACTTATCTTTTTTTAAAGTATTTTTTTTTATTGCAAGTCACTTAACATACACAGATCAGCATTGGGCCCCTATGCTCGTGGGCCACCGGGGCAAGTGTTTCGAAAAAAGCACTGAGAGTGTGTCTGGGGGAGAGAGAGAATGGGGGGGGGGGGGGGGGTCTGAGAATGGGGACTGGGGAGGGGGACAACAGGGGTCGTTGCGGAGGGGGCTTGGTGGTGGGGGAAAGAGGGGTACTGGGAAAAGGGGAGGTCCCACTTCCCCCCTCAACCCCTTCCTCCCCCCTCCTTCCCACCTCCATCCCCACTCCCTCCCCCCTCAATCCCAACCTCCTTCACCATTCAGCCGCTAACTCCCCCCCTCCCTCCTTCCCTCCATCCCACCCTCCCCCACTCCCTCCCCCCTCCCTCCACCATTCCATCCCTCTCCCCCTCCCCCCTCCTTCCACCCTCCCTCCCCTCCTCCCGGTTACAATGGAAACCCTACGAGGACGGGCCCAATGGGGAAAGAGGGGTACTGGGAAATGGGAGGTTCCCCTCCCTCCCCCCTCACTCCCCCCTCCCTCCCTTCTCCCTCCCCCCCTCCCTCCCCCTCCCCTTCCCCCCTCCCTCCCCTTCCCCCCTCCCTCCCCCTCCCCCCTACCCCCTTCCCTCCCCTCTCCCTCCCCCCCTTCCCCCCTCCCCTCCCCCCTCCCTCCCCCTCCCCTCCCCCCTCCACACCTCCCTACTCCTTCCCTCGAAAAGCAACTGACAGAAGCACTAAGTAGCCGCGAATGTTTCAAAACCAGCACTTAACCGCGAATGTTTTTTAAAAAAGCACTTAACCGCGAATGTTTCAAAACAAGCAATTAAAAAGCACTTTTTTTTAAAAAGTATTTTTTTTTATTCCAAGAGAATGGGGGGGGGTCTGAGAATGGGGACTGGGGAGGGGGACAACAGGGGTCGTTGCGGTGGGGGCTTGGTGGTGGGAGAAAGAGGGGTACTGGGAAAAGGGGAGGTCCCACTTCCCCCTCAACCTCTTCCTCCCCCCTCCTTCCCACCTCCATCCCCACTCTCTCCCCCCTCAATCCCAACCTCCATCACCACTCAGCCCCTAACTCACCCCTCCCTCCTTCCCTCCATCCGACCCTCCCCCACTCCCTCCCCCCCTCCCTCCACCCTTCCACCCCTCTCCCCCTCCTTCCACCCTCCCTCCCCCCCTCCCGGTTACAATGGAAACCCTACGGGGACGGGCCCAACGGGGAAAGAGGGGTACTGGGAAAAGGGGAGTTCCCCTCCCTCCCCTCCTCCCTCCCCTCCCCCCTACCCCTCTTCCCCCCTCCCCCTCCCCTCCCCCCCTCCCTCCCCCTCCCCTCCTCCCTCCACACCTCCCTCCTCCCTCCCTCCCCCCCTCCCGGTTACAATGGAAACCCTACGAGGACGGGCCCAACGGGGAAAGAGGAGTACTGGGAAAAGGGGAGGTCCCCCTCCCTTCCCCCTCCCCTCCCCCATCCCCTCTCCCTCCCCCCTACCCCCCTCCCTCCCCTCCCCCCTCCCTCCCCTCCCCTCCTCCCTCCACACCTCCCTCCTCCCTCCCTCCCCCTTCCCGCCCTCCCCTCCTCCCGGTTACAATGGAAACCCTACGAGGACGGGCCCAACGGGGAAAGAGGGGTACTGGGAAAAGGGGAGGTCCCCCTCCCTCCCTCCCCCCTACCCACCTCCCTCCCCTCTCCCTCCCCCCCTTCCCTCCTCCCTTCCCCCCTCCCCTCCCCCCTCTCCCCCCTCCCTCCCCCCTACCCCCCTCCCTCCCCTCTCCCTCCCCCCCTCCCCCCTCCCTCCCCTCCTCCCTCCCCCTTCCCTCCCCCAACCCTCCCCCTTTCCTCCCCTCCCGGTTACAATGGAAACCCTACGAGGACGGGCCCAACGGGCCCACTCGGTCTAGTAGGCATTAAAATTACACAACCCCAAAAACACACAAAAAAAGAAACATCCATCAAAGAAACATCCATCACAGTGAGTCTCCTCCAGTCCTCTCCTCACTGTGATGGAAGGCCACAATGTCTTTCCCTTCTCCTGCCGTCTTCTCCCGCGGTCAGGTTGTTGTGGTTGCAGGCCGCGCCGGACGGTCCGCAGCGGCCCGAGCCTAAGGCGAGTCGCAGCCGCTCCCGCAGCCTCCAAAGACGGCCGGCTCCGCCGATGATAAGTCCGATCCGGGGCGGGCGAACACGCTGCTGCTGCCGCTGTTGCTGCACGTCGGGGCGGTCGTGGCTCCCGACATTGAAGCCCCCGCCCAGCAGAGAAAAATCCCGCGGCATATCTTAGGCCGCGCAGGACGGTGAAATGTCCGCGACCCAAGCCCCGCGATCCGGGGCGGGCGAACAAGCTGCCGCTGCCGGAGCTCCCGATGTCGGCATCCACGCGGCCCGAGCCTAAGGCGAGTCGCAGCCGCTCCCGCAGCCTCCGAGGACGGCCGGCTCCGGTGATGGTAAGTCCGATCCGCGGGCTCTGCGAACCAGAGCCCTGGAGGCCGCCAGCTCCAGGAGTTGGGCCGATGGTTGGGCCGCAGCAGGAACGGAGACAACACCCAGAACACAAAGGTCGGGTCTCCGTTCGGAAGGGACACCTATTTACAATTTTACAGTTCCCCCCCTCCCCCCCACATACACACATAGTACACAAACACAAAAACACCACATCACAACTACAATTAAGACAAAAAAAACAACAAAAACACAAAGACAAATGGACCGCAGGTAAGCCGCAGCTACTAGGGCAGCGCCGCCGTTTTGGATCAGAGCCAATCCTTTCAGGGGTGGGTAGGGAAGAGATCTAAATGGAGACGGAGGTATAATATTTGTAACTTTCACCTGCAAATCAAATTAAAATTGGAGGAATAGTGGAAGCGAAGGTGGTTATCTAACAATAAGATCTTTATCAACTGGGTCAATGAGCCAAGCAACAGCAGAAGCGGAGCAAGCGGCAAGACCGGGCGAGCGGCAAGAGGCAAGGTGAAGCCAGCGGCAAGAGGCCAGGTGAGGCCGGGCCTGCGGCGAGGCGAGACCGAGTGAGCGGCGAGGCGAGGCGAGGCTAGCGCCGAGGCTGGGCCAGTGGCGAGGCCAGACCAGGCGAGCGGCGAGGCCAGACCAGGCGAGCGGCGAGGCAAGGCCAGACCAGGCTAGCGGCGAGGCGAGGCCAGGCTAGAGGCGAGGTGAGTACAGCGGCGAGTCCGGGCCAGCGGAGAGGCCAGGCTAGAGGCGAGGCCAGGCGAGTACAGCGGCGAGTCCGGGCCAGCGGAGAGGCCAGACCAGGCTAGCGGCCAGGCCAGACCAGGCTAGCGGCCAGGCCAGACCAGGCTAGCGGCCAGGCCAGGCGAGTACAGCGGCGAGTCCGGGCCAGCGGCGAGGCCGGATGCGAGGCGAGCGGTGGGGCGGGGTGTGGCGAGCGGCGGGGCGGGGCGAGCGGCGAGGCATGTGTTTTGCGGAAAAATGTGAGGCAAAATCAGAATGGCGGGAATGAAATAAGAAAGCGGAAACTTTCTGCCAAATTCGGAAGGGTTGGGAGGTCTGTCAATGGACGGAAGACGATTTGGATGAGGCCCCTGCAGACTGATTGGAAAGCTGTAAAAGAGGTGAGGGTGGGGTCGGGACAAAGCCTGGCAAGTGAAAGGTGGATGCAGGTGAAGGGTGGGAGATTGGCAGATGGAAGAAACACTCAGCAGATTGAGCAAAGAGAAATAGATTAAACGTTTCTAGTTTAGACACTTCATTCAAAAAGTGCAAGTTAAAACCTTTGCATATTGATGAACTATTTTAGAATGTGGAAAGACAGCAGTCAATTTCTAGAGTGCATCGCCCACAAACTGCAACAGGATGTCGAACAATGTGTTTAATGACAATAACAGGACAATACCACAAAGGCAGAACTCTTACAGTTTACTTGGAGCATGGCTGGGGAGTTTAGTAGAGCTCCTCTTCTTGAGCAAAGCTGCATCGGCACTGTGTGGAAATCAGCCTAATGTCGGTCTGAAGTCTCTGACGCACCAACAAGACACGGGGGATGGGAATACCGAGGATGCTGGCAGCAATTCCAGAAGGGACAGGAACAATAATGGTTGTGTGAACAAACTGAAGGGAGAGACATGGGTCTGCTGGGTGGACGAAGCAGGGACTGGGGCAGAAACAAAATGTTCCGTTGGCAAGTATTAATTGATATTAGTTTAATGCAGTAGAGATTTACCAGGATATTTTTAAGGCAGAGATAGATAGATGGATTCTTGATTAGTACCCACACACAGACCCACACACAGACACACACAAACACCCACACACAGACACACACACACACACACACACACAGACACACACACACACACACACACACACAGACCCACACACAGACACACACACCCACACACACACACCCACACACAGACACACACAAACACCCACACACACACCCACACACAGACACACAAAAACACCCACACACAGACCCACACACAGACACAGACCCACACACACACGCAGCCCCACACACAGACCCACACACACATAGAGAGAGGGAGAGAGAGAGAGAGGGGGAGATAGAGAGAGGGGGAGAGAGAGAGAGAGAGAGGGGGAGAGGGCGAGAGAGAGAGAGGGGGAGAGAGCGAGAGAGAGAGCATACAATAATACAGTAATACAATAATAACCCACAGTGTGTTAGTCCACCAGCATTACCGCAACTGGTGTCACTCCATCAATACTGCTGCAACGTGTGTCACTCCATCTGTACCAACCCACAGTGTGTCACTCCATCAGTACCACTGTAGTGTGTCACTCCATCAGTACTGCCCCACAGCGTGTCACATCTTCATTAAAACCCATGTATGCCATTACATCATCCCTAACCCATAGTGTGTCACTCCACCAGCACAAGGACACATTGTGTTATTCCATCAGTACTGCCCCACAGATTACCATTCCATCAATATTACCCCACAGTTTACCACTCCATCCGTACGACTCCACAACGTGTCACTCCATCAGTACTTCACAGTATGTGACTTCATCACTACTGCCCCACACTGTGTCCGTTCCTCTGTACTACCTCACAGTGTGTCATTGCATCAGTTCGTGTGGCACTCCATCAGTACTCCACACAGTTTGTCATAAGAACAGTACTACTCCACATTGCGTCACTCCAATAGCACTACCCCAGATTGTCACTGAATCAGTACTACCCCACAGTATGCCACTCCATCAGTATTACCCCACAGTATGCCACTCCATCAGTACTACCCAACAGTATGCCACTCCATCAGTACTACCCCACAGCGTGTTATCCTATCAGGATAACTCCACTGTGTGTCACTCCACATTTCTACCTAACAGACTCACGTACTCACACTTGCTCACACACTCCCGTAAACTCACGAAAAGTCACATAGGCTTCCAGATCAACAGACACTTTATATACGTTTGCACACTCCAACACACTGATCTCACACAAATACTCTCGCACGCTCACTCATACCAATTCAGACTTACACACCACTGACACTCCCAGACACTCTCGCACACCCTCACACGTTGCCATTCTTGCACACTCACGCTTATCGTATCTACACCCAAGCTGTTACACAATCGTAAACACACATATTCACACACAAACACAGTCAAACACGCACACACATACCCGCGCACGAAGCCACGCACGATCTCTTACATACAATCACAAGCACTCAAATACACTCTCACACATTCTCACATACAATCTCACATACACATGCACTCACACCTACAGACACATACACACGTACTAGCACGAAGATACACGCGCTCATTCGCACACACTGACCAGCGAACACATTCACTGACTCAACACCATCGTATAGTCGCGCACACACACACTCACTATCAAACAATTACATACTCAAACACTCTGACAAACTCACATCCCACATATTTTCTCACATTGTCTCACAGAAAAAAACAGCCACACACACGCACAGACGCAAACACTGTCCTTCATAAACCCACATGCACTCTCCCACTCAGACACAGATACATTCAATCGCACTTGCATCCACACTTACTAATGCTCACACACTCACACGCACACACTCACGCACTCGAACACACACACACACACACACAAATATAGGCACTCTTACATACTCTACCGCTCTCTCACACGCAGACCCGCATGCACACGTGCACATTTTGGGCTTGAGTGTATCCTTGGATGTTCGCGGCGAGCAGCGCAGCGCAGTGTGACCGGGAGTGTTCCCGGTGACCGGGGCCAAGCCCTTCAGTCGGACCGGTCGGCCCGGTTCGCCCACCGCGGATGGCGATGGGAGCCGCGAGGAACCGCAGAGAGCGAGGTGGACCGTCGGAGAGCGAGGAAGGCCGCCGAGAACGAAGGGGCGACCCGCGGTGCGGCGCCAGGCAGGAGATAGAACTATCCGGCCAACGTTTGTAACTTTGTCGGCGTCAAAATGTGGCGACTCTTGTGTACCACCTAGGTGAGGTCTTCTACATGATGCTACCGGGTTGTCTGCAAAACTAAGAATTCACTCTACCTGGGTACGTGATAATAAGGTATCGCTGAATCATTGAAATTCCTGCAACCGCATACACTAACGCATACGCACACACACCGACTCATTTGCACAATCTCGCACATTCACACTCGCATACACGTGCTAACACACTCTTGCACGGGCTCGTACACTCACACTGTCACACACAATACTTCATTACAGTCGAGCCATTTACAGAGTATAGATACATGATAAGGGGATAACGTTCAGTGCAATGTAAAGCCTGCAAAATCCGATCGAGGATAGTCCGAGGGTCAACACAGAGGTAGATCGTAGTTCAGCACTGCTTTCTGGCTGTAGTGGGATGATTCCGTTGCGTGATAACAGCTGGGAAGACGCTGTCCCTGAAACTGGAGGTGTGCATTTTCACACTTCTATACATTTTGCCTGATGGGACAGAGGAGAAGCAGGAGTGGCAATGGTGCGACTCGTCCTTGATTATGCTGCTGGCCTTGCCGAGGCAGCATGGTTTATAAATTGAGTCAATATAACGGAGGTTGGTTTTTGTGATGGTCTGGACAAATCGCAGCAATTTCTTGCGTTCTTATATGGAGCTGTTCCGAAACCAAGCTGTGATGCATCTTGATAAAAAATACTTTCTATGGTACATCTGTAGATGTTGATGAGAGTTTAAAAAAAAATTAAAAAATTAAAATAATTTTATTTAAATTTTAACAGAACAAATACATGTATGAACTCATAGTACGCGATGGTACCTACATTATAAATTCGATTATACATTTTAAATTCGATTATACTTGTA
Source organism: Rhinoraja longicauda (assembly GCF_053455715.1). Taxonomy (NCBI): domain Eukaryota; kingdom Metazoa; phylum Chordata; class Chondrichthyes; order Rajiformes; family Arhynchobatidae; genus Rhinoraja; species Rhinoraja longicauda. Next base: position 8,285,002 of record NC_135996.1, read on the forward strand.
TCGTTCTGTATTATCTCCCCACCCACAACCCCCCCCCACCCCCCAGTTAGAAAAAAGAGGAAAAAGGAGAAGAGGAAAGATAAAAAGATAAAAAAATAAAAATATAAAAAAATAAAAAGGAAAGAAAGAAAGAAAGAAGAAAGAAGGAAACATGGAGACGAGAAGGAAACACTTCCGGCTAATTTATTATTAAATTCTTTTTAGGGGTATCAAAACAATCCTGAAATTAAATATTTCCAATTCTTAATCCTAGTTTTAAAGTGAATGGGTTTCAAAGTTTCAAAAAGAAATCATATTTATTTCTCAGATTATAAGTAGCTTTTTCTAATGGGATACAACTACGCATTTCTGCATACCATCTTGCAATTCTTATTTCATTGTGATCTTTCCAAGTGACCGCTACACATATTTTTGCTATTGCTATTGCTATTTTGAGAAATCTTTCCTGATATTTATCTAAAATTAATCTTGGTAATATTCCTTTAGTATCTCCCAATAAAAACAACCTTGAATCCAATGGTATGGTCTTATTCGTCAATTGTTCCAAAAAGTTTTTTAAGTCTTTCCAAAAAGGAGTTACCTTCGGACATGCCCATGTGGAGTTTAAAAAAGTACCCACATCCTGGTTGCATCTTAAACAAATTTCAGGTAAATTTGGATTTAAATTGTTTAATTTTTTCGGAGTTGACTATAGTTGATGTAAAAAATTGTACTGTACTAAACTATATCTCACATTAATAGTATTTTTCATACTTTCTAAACATAATCTTTCCCAACTTGGTTCATCAATGCTAATATTCAGATCTGTTTCCCATCTTTGTCTTGATTTTTGAATTCCTGTCTTTGGACTAGATTTTTGTAACAATTTATACGTTGAAAATGTAAATTTTTTAGTTCCCTTGCCCTGAATCAGGGATTTAATTCCTTTAATTTGAAATAAAAACATTGAATTACCTAACTTTTCCCTTAAAAATGATTGTAATTGATAATAGAAAAAAATACTATTCCCTTGAATTTGATATTTGTTTCTCAATTGAGAAAATGTCAAAAAATTATTTCCTTCGTAGCAATCTCCCGTATGTTTAATACCCTTCTGTTCCCAGACTTGTAATATTTGATTATTCCAAGCAAATGGCATTAATCTATTTTTTACTAATGGAGATACCAATTATTTGGTAAAGGTATAGGCAGTGTTTGGAATAAATACTGTAACCTCGGAAAAATATTCATCTTAATACAGTTCACTCTCCCTAGCAATGTAATTGGAAGATTCATCCATTTCTTCAAGTCCTCATCAATTTTTTTAATTAGTGGTTTATAATTTAGTTTATACAGATTATTTAACTTATTATCTACTTTAACCCCTAGGTACTTCATGCCTTCTTTTTGCCATTTAAACTGACTTTCTCTTTTACATTGATCATAATTACCTTCAGAAAGTGGCATTAATTCAGTTTTAGCTTTATTAATTTTGTATCCTGATACTTTCCCATATTCTTCCAGTCTGAAATATAATTTTCTTAAGGATTCCAATGGTCTAGTAAGACAAATTAAAACATTATCTGCAAATAAAGTAATTTTGTGATTTTCCTGATTAACTTTAAATCCTTCAATGTCTAAATCTGATTTTATTAGCTCTGCCAGAAGTTCAATGGCCAATACAAATAATGCCGGTGACAAGGGACATCCCTGTCTCCTAGATCTTTCCAAATTAAATGATTGAGAAGATTGGCCATTTGTCACCACTTTGGCTTTAGGTTGTTTATAAAGAGCTTTTACCCAGTTAATGAAACCATTTCCCAATCCGTACTTCTCTAATATTTTAAATTAAAAAACCCATTCTAACCTGTCAAACGCCTTTTCAGCATCTAAAGCAACTGCTACGCTCAATTCCTTTCTTTTCTGTGCTAAATGTAAAATACATAAATCTTGCTACATTATCAGATATTTTCCTTTTTTTGACAAATCCAGTTTGGTCCTCTTTAACCAGCTTCGGTAAATATTCTGCCAATCTCCTTGCCAAAAGTTTAGCAACTATTTTATAATCTGCATTCAACAATGATATTGGTCTATAAGAAGATGCATTTAAAGGGTCTTTCCCTTTTTTTTTGAATTACGGTTATAATTGCCAGTGAGAAGGATTCTGGTAATGTATAAGTTTTTTCCGCTTGATGTATCACTTCCATAAATACTGGTAACAACAAATCTTTAAATTTTTTTCATAGAACTCAGGCGGGAAACCATCTTCCCCTGGAGATTTATTACTTGGTAAAGAATATAATACTTCCTCCACTTCTCTCAAAGTAAAGGAGGCATTTAGTCCCATCTGCTCCTCGTTAGAGATTGTTGGTAATTGTATCTTGGATAAAAAATTATTTATCTTAATTTCATCCTTTTCGGATTCAGAATGGTACAGATTAGTGTAGAATTGCTTAAATACCTCATTGGTTTCTCTAGGTTTATAAGTAATAGTGTTTTGATCTGTTCTAATTGAATTTATTGTTCTTGATATTTGTTTTTCTTTCAGTTGCCATGCCAATACCTTGTGCGCTCTTTCTCCTAATTCATAATATCTTTGGTTAGTTCGTAATATTAGTTTTTCTGTTCTGTAAGTATGTAAAGTTTGTATTGAATTTTTTTATTTGCAAGTTGTATTTTTTTCGTATCTGAAGAAGTTTTCTGTAAGTCTTTTTCTAAAATGGTGATTTCTTTTTCTAATCTTTCAGATTCCTTCCTATAGTCTTTCTTTATCTTAGATGAGTAGCTTATAATTTGGCCTCTCAAACAAGCCTTCATTGCATCCCATACAATAAATTTATCATCAACTGAATTTAAATTTGTTTCCAAAAATAATTCAATTTGTCCTCGAATAAAATCACAAAAGTCTTGCCTTTTCAATAGTAAAGAGTTGAGTCTCCATCTATACACTGACTGTTCTTTATCTGGCATCGTAATTTTCATTAATAATGGTGAATGATCCGATAACAATCTAGCCTTGTAATCTATTTGTATTATTCTACCCCTTAATTGAGCTGAAATCAAAAAAAGATCTATTCTAGAATATGTATCATGTCTATTGGAATAAAAGGAGTAGTCTCTTTCCTTGGGATGTCTTTTCCTCCAAACATCTATTAAATTTAAATTTTCCATTAAATTCAAGGTTGTCTTCATTGCTCTTGTCCTTGTCGTTGTCCTTGATGATCTATCCATTACTGGATCTAAAAAAAATTTGAAATCTCCCCCTATCAATATATTTTCATGTGCTTCCGCCAGATTTAAAAAGGTACCCTGCACAAACTTCTCATCATCTGTATTTGGTGCATATATATTCATTAAGGTCCACAATTCTGAGAAAATTTGACAATGTACCATTACAAATCTACCTACTGGGTCACTTACAATATTTTGTATCTTAATTGGTAGTGTTTTCTTAAATAGGATAGCAACCCCTCTTGATTTTGAGTTAAAAGAAGATGCGACCATACTTCCTACCCAATCTCTCTTTAACTTTTGATGCTCTTTTTCCGTTAGATGTGTTTCTTGCAAGAAAGCTATATCCACTTCCAATTTTTTCATCTGTGTTAAAATTCTCTTCCTTTTTATCGGTCCATTTAACCCATTCACATTATAGCTTAAAAAATGTAATGTGTTATCCATTCATTCCTTTTTTTCCCCTTTTTTTCCTTCCTTTTTCCTTACCTTGATACCTCTTCTGGTATTTACATTGTGCCGTATTTCAGTGTGCTCCCCTCCATAGTCCAGGTATAAAAGCAGAAAAGAAATAAGAAAGATAGAGAAATAGACCCTCCCTCTAATGTTGTTAATAAATAGATTAGCAACATTACCCCCCTCTATTATACGAGGTGTGGTCCACACCACACTTGTGCCCATGATTCTGGTGGAGCATCCACATTCTCCAACCCCCCCGATATTTCAAGTACTTCTAAAAATTAACAATCCTTAATACATTTAATCCCCTCTATAGTATACAGATCTTATTAATAATCATTCATTCATGAGTCTTCTTAAGCATTGCTCGATGGCAATTCTTCCGCATACTCTTCTGCTTTGACAAAGTCTTTAAAAAAATTTTTTTCTCCAGTGTTGATCATAATCTTCAAAGTAGCCGGATGCAGTAAAATAAACCTATAGCCTTTCTTCCATAGAATATTTTTTGCCTTATTAAATTCTTTTTTTCTGCTCAACAAGGCATTACTGATGTCTGGGTAAAGGATTATTTTAGTGCCTTCATGTTCTATTGGTTTTCCCTCTCTTATATTATTCCCGACTGTTTTGAAAACCAATTCTCGATCTTGGTATCTTAAAAATTTAATCAACACAGATCTTGGCTTTTGATTAGCCGAGGGTTTGGGTCTTAGAGCCCTATGTGCTCTTTCTATTTCCATCCAACCTTGTTTATCTATTCCCAGAGTGGTCACTATCCAATCTTGAAAAAAGTTAATTGGGTGTTCCCCCTCCACTCCCTCTGGCAAACCAACAATTTTAACATTATTTCTCCTGCTATAGTTTTCCAAAGCATCCAACTTCTCCGCCATCTTTTTGCTTTCAATTGCTGCTGCAGTAATACTGTCTTCATTTTTTTCCACTCTAGATTTTAACATTTCATTATCCATTTGTATATTATCCACTTTATTTGTCACTGTTTGAAATTTCTCCTCCATTTTTTTCAAAGTCTTATGAAATTTCTTGTTATCTCTCCTCATTAATTTGTTATCTCCTTCAATTTCTTAAGTCTGTTAATAATTTCTTGAAGCATCGTTTTCATATTAGTCTCTGTATCTTCTTGCTTTTCTACTTCTTCCTCATTTCCACTTCCACTGCTAGTGGAGTCTCCCGTTACCTCATCATCACTCGAGTCCGAAACTCCAGACACAACATCAGCAGCCTCTCGGCAAACAGTGGGCCTTATTGGGTAACTCACGGCGACTTCCTCGTATTTTGACCCGAGTCAAAGAGCGCTTGCTGGGATTAGTGGACTCCAGCTTCATACCGGAGCCCTCCCCAGACTCACCCGCCTGCCGAGGGGTCACCAAATCTAGTCCCTGCTCCATCAGAACTGTGGGCCTACCTTCGATTTTTTTTCTTGATTCCTTTTCTTGCTTCTGTGGCAGTTGTACTCCTCCTTTTACTTTCTTGGAAGGCATCCGTACGTTCTGTAATACTTTCTGTATACTTTCTGATTTAATTTAAAGTACTTGATTCCTTTAGTTCGTCTTTTTTTTAGCAGTTTAGGGCTTTGTTTTCGGGAGTGCTGAAAAAGTTATGTCTACTCAGCCAAGCATTGGACACGCCCCCCAATGTTGGTGAGGGTTGTAGAGGGCACGCCGAACTAGCTAAGCCTGCCAAGGACATGGATGGGTGAAGTTCGCTTCGAGACCCTTCTTCAGACTGATTCTGGTGGGAAGCTGGAGAAGGCTGGAACAGCAGGACAAAGCGAGTTGAATGATGAATACCGTTTTCATAGTAAGGTTGTTGAGACCAGAGGTTAAAAGATAAAAGTTGCGAGGTGAGGATTGAGCAGGGGATGTATTGAGGGGATGTATTGAGCAGGGGATGTATTGAGGGGGATGTATTGGTGCGAGTCTGGATGAAGCACGAGGAAGAGCGAGGGGGAAGTGGGAATTTGCACTTAGTTACCTAACATTGGATAATTCAAAGTTTATACCATTAGGAATTCTCTGCCTCAGAATGCAGTGGAGGCCATTCTCTGAATGCACTCAAGAGAGAGCTAGATAGAGCTCTTAAGCATAGCAGAGTCAGGGGGTAGGGGGAGAAGGCAGGAACGGGGTAGTGATTGAGAATGATCAGCCATGATCACATTGAATGGCGGTGCGTACAGGCTCGAAGGGCCGAATGGCCACCTCCTGCACCTATTGTCTATCGTCTATTGTCTATTGTTGCAAGGCACCAAGGGCGGAATATGAAGTGGCGTTCTTTCAGTTTGCATGTAGCTTCAGTTTGGGAATAGAGGAAGCAAATGACAGAAAGGTCAGTGTGGGAAGGCCGAGTTACAACGGGAAGATCCGGGAGGCCTTGACGGAACGACGGTAAGTGTTCGGCTGAACGGTCGCCGAATCTCCACTTGACCACGCCGATGCAAAAGAGACCATATCTGGAACAACCGCATGCAATAGAAGGGATTAGATGAGGTGCATGTGAACAGCAGCCTCACCTGGAAGGGCTATTGAAGTGTGAAGGAACGGGGGTAGAGAGACATCCCATGGTGGCTAGCCGTTTTAAACCGCACTTCGCAAGAAAGGCCTTGAGAGAGAGGTGAGGGCGAGCAGGAGGAGAGTTGGGGAAAAGAGAGAGACAGATAGGGAGTACAGTGATGAAAGGAAGAGGTAGCGGAGAAGACGAAAGAAGAGATGGAGGGAGAGTTAAGTAACAAAGGGAGAGTGGGAACATGAAAAAGAGCGGAGTTCAGATCGCGTGGGTTGGCAAAACGGAGCGATGGAAGGGTCAGATAGATAGAAAGAAACGGAGGATAAATGCAATGGGAGTGAGAAGGAAGGGGGGGGGTTAGGAGAGAGAGGTTGACAGAGAGATGGTGGAGCAGAGGGGAAGAATAGAGATGGTAGGAGAGAGTGATAGTTCAGAGAGAGCGACAGCAGTAAGGATGGAGGGAGAGAGAAAGTGAGGAGGGAGAGAGAAAGGGAGGAGGGAGATGTGCCGCATCATTCGCTGTTTTATTTGGGTTTCGGACAATTCTGAAGCCACAATGTTTCTGTTCTCTGAGTGTCGTGAGTCTTTGGGTCGTCCTGCTCAGAGGTGACGAAGGCAGAGAATGTTATTGTCCCGGCGCAAAATCAGCCCCACTGCAGGCAAGCAAGGAGTGAATGGGTACCGGCCTCGCCGGGAGTGTGGGGTTGAGGTTGCAGTCACTTAAGCCGCGATCATATTGAGTGGTGAAGCAGAGTGGAGGGGCCAGTTTAGTGCGAGGTGATCTGTTGATCTAATTCCTCAACCTGTGGACAAATGTCGCCCAATCCACCTTCAAACTGGGCACCAGAAGCCCTGAGAGGGTCCCTGGAATTTGGGATTGCCTTAGTGAGTGAAGCGGATTGAAGGAAATCAGACAAACAACACGAGGCGGAGAGTTGGACCAGATGGAGTTTGAAACAATATCCCCTTTGCTGGAACAATGCCGCTCCCAATTTCCATCCCCCAGTATCGCCACAATTCCAGTCTTTGGAGTTTCTCAATCAATTCCCTGAATAAATCACGACCTGTCTCAGCAGGGATTTCACTTGGCTGATGTCATCTGTTTGCGAATCATTTCCAAATCTCTATTTTTTTAAACTCTGTTGAAACTTCACTGTCCCGGTGGAGACGGAAATGGTATAAAATCTCCGGGAATGTTCTGCCCCAGCATTTCATTCCACGAGATTACCGGTAGCTCACGGGGACACGTCGCTGGGCAGAGAAAATGGGGGGAAAAGCTTTGGGAATATTTAAACGTGGAGAAAATCTTGTACGTGATCATTGCTGCCGTTGGAGTCCCTGGTAAGTGAACAGAACAATTCAAGTTTTATAACTCCGTGTGTTAACCGGTGTGAACATCTGATTCTGTTCATGTTACAAGCTTGCAAACTGATGATCGTTGTACAAGAATATGTGAAGTATATCAATCCTCACAGAGAAATATCATTGAATTAACGCTGTGATTTTTCTTTCTTTCAGTCAGCCGAAACTAACCCTCTCTTTCTCCCACTGCCGGGACCCACTAGAATGTTGTTCTTGCCTTCAGTGGGACCTTGCCCAGAGTTGTCCCATTTCTCGGGACAGGCAGCTCTCCGGGACGGTGTGACTGGGAAGGGGTTTACATTGTGAAGTTCACTGTGTCTGAGTTATTGATCAGAGTGAACACCCGCTGCTGTGGACACGTCTCACTGTGGAGTCTGTCACAGTCGGATTCCACCGCCTGTTGGCCAATAATTGGATCGATCTTCTGAACCAGTGACCGCGGATCTACCGGCGTGTGTTGTTACCGAACTGAGGAATGAATCCATTAACGGAGCCACTCTGCTGCCGGATCCTAAGTTGTCTCTGCCTTCCCTCTGGAACCCTCCTCGTCCCCATCAGATGTCGAGTTCCCAGAGCCCTGGTTAAACGCGGCCGGTCACGATTAAGTCTGTCAAACCGGCCCCATCGGAGACTGTGAGCGGGGTTAACTGTAGACAGGACCATTCCGCCTATTGTAGCGGGCGGCTGCTTGTTCCCTCCCCGCCCTTTACCCCGCCCGTCGCCTTATCTCCTCTCCCCTGAAGCAGGCAGGTCGGGCACAGTCGGAGCCGGGTCTGACATTGTTAAACTTGCAGCCGCGCACCGACTCCAACACTCCTGATCTTCAGCTGAAAGTGGAGCCGGTGTTCAGCCCCGGAGACCGTGTTCAGTGATGCCCAGTGTCCGCTCCCCTTCTCTTTCCGCAGTGAATTTAGTGGCGATTGTGATCCTGTCCCGGGAAAGTGCGGCCTCTCCACCTGCACCACTCGTTACCTGGTGGCCATGCAGCGGCCGATCTACTCGCCCTGATCACCGAGGTCATTTTGCTTCGGATCCGATTCCATTACTTTTATTGGAGTTTCCTGTCCACCACCCCTGTGTGCAGTGTTAACCTTGTACTGAGGACTGCAGCTACAGACTGTTCTGTCTGGTTCACCCGTCACTTTCACCTTTGATCGCTTTGTCGCCATTTGTTGCCAGAAGCTGAAAACTAAATATTGCACCGGGAAAACTGCGGCTGCGGTTCTCGCAACAGCCGGCGTTCTGCTGTGTCTGAAAAACGTTCCCCGCTACTTCACACAGGAACCCTGGACAACCATCGACAATGTCCCGTGGGGCTGTGAAATTGTGGACAGTTATTTCACTGACCCCGGGTGGGTGGCATTTGACTGGATCGACACGGTTTTAACACCGCTCCTCCCTTCGCTGTGATCCTGCTGCTCAACGCTCTGACAGTCCCGGCACATTTTAGTGGCCAGTCGGGTCCGTCAGGGGCTGAGGGGTGAGAGCAAGGGGGAGAAGCGCAGTGACCCGAGATGGAGAGCAGGAGGAGGTCTGTGGTTTTACTCTTCACCATCTCCGGCAGCTTCATCCTCCTGTGGCTGACCAACGTTGTAAACTTCGTCTATTATCAGATCACAGGGATTGGAAATGATCGGAATGATTCTCAATGGATCTTTAACTACGTCGGGTATTTGCTGAGTATCTCAGCTGCTGCACCAACACATTTATTTACGCGGTGACCCAGTCCAAGTTCAGGGAGCAGGTGAAGATCGCGGTGAAATATCCGCTCACACCTCAGCGCTTGCGGCTCATTAATAAACTCGCGCCCTGAGCGCATCCCAGAGGGCGGCCGCAGTCTCTCCGCTCGGGCTCCGGCTCCTCACATTCACCGCCGCATCTTCCAGCTGTCAGTCCCGGGCGGATGATCCCATCGCCGGCCCCGCTCCAGGACCCCCAGCCCCTCACATTCACCCAATCGCCCCCTTGCTCAAAGATGCAGATTAAGCAGAAAAAAATAACACCATTGCCTGTCATATATATTGATCATTTTTAATGACAGTCCCTGATCATTGAAGTGTTTATTTCAGTTTCTACCTCATTCTCACCCTCCCCCCCCCCTCCGCACTGGGGACCGGTCACAGGGGTAGGGTAGAGAGAGAGAGAGAGAGAGAGAGAGAGAGAGCGCTCTCTCCCCCTCTCCCCCTCTCCCCTCTCCCCCCTCCCCTCTCCCCCTCTCCCCTCTCCCCCTCCCCTCCCCCTCCCCCTCTCCCTCTCCCTCTCCCTCTCCCTCTCCCCTCCTTCCCTCTCCCTCTCCCTCTCCTCTCCTCTCTCCTCTCTCTCTCTCTCTCTCTCTCTCTCTCTCTCTCATCTCTTCTCTCTCTCTCTCTCTCTCTCTCTCTCTCTCTCTCTCTCTCTCTCTCTCTCTCTCTCTCTCTCCTCTCTCTCTCTCTCTCAAGAAAACATTAAAAATAATAAATTAAACTTAACTAATATTTGATGCCCCTCTCCCCCTCTTTCTCCCCATCACTCTCCCTCTCCACCCTTTCTCTCTCTTTCTCTCTCCTTTCTCTCCTCTCTCCTCTCTCTCCTCTCACCCTCTCTCACCCCTCTCTCTCTCCTCCCCCCTCTCTCTTCCCCTTTTTCTCTCTCCCCTGTGGTATCACAGTCAGTGAAAATGGCGAGCAAATATTAATGCAGGAACTTTTTCAAATTGGAAAGTGAGCTGACAAATAGCAATTGGTGTTTCTTGCAGCACATCTCCCTCCATCCTTTCTCTCTCCCTCCATCCTTTCTCTCTCCCTCCATCCTTTCTCTCTCCCTCCTCCCTTTCTCTCTCTCTCCTCCCTTTCTCTCTCCCTCCTCCCTTTCTCTCTCCCTCCTCCCTTTCTCTCTCCCTCCATCCTTTCTCTCTCCCTCCATCCTTACTGCTGTCCTCTCTTTGAACTGTGCCTCTCTCTCCTACCCTCCCTATTCTCTCTCTCTCTCTGTCAATCTTTTACCCCTTACCCCTCCCTCCCCTCTCACTCTCACTGCCTCTCTCCCTCAGTTTCTCTCTATCTATCTGGGAGGCTCGATTGTAATCATGTAGAGTAATGGCGACATCAAGTGGACATCAAGGGAACTGCAAACAAGCGTGGCCTCACCAACGTCTTGTAAACTGTGATATAACGCCCCCACATCTGCACTTAATACCGTAACAAATGAAAGACATCGTGCCCAAACTTCACAGATATCCAAACTAAATGCCGCACGCTATTCCACCGCCCACTTCCCCAGCTGATCAAAATCCCAACGTCATTCTTAATATGCATCTTGGCAATCTACCATCCCACTTGCCTTAAATGTTATTTGTAAAGTTAGTGCACCGAGGTACAGTGATAAGCTTTGTTTTGCATGTTATCCAACCAGACCATACAATAACATGCAGTAACACGATCGTAAAACTCATATACAATAAGTAAAGCAAATCGATGATACAGAGTGTAGAATACAGTCGTAGAGTCATAGATTCATACAGCACGGGAACAGTCCCTTCGTATCAACTTGCCAATGCCGATCAAGGTGCCCCATTTGCATTAGTCCCACCTGCCCGCGTTTGGCCCATGTCCCTCTAAACATTTTGTATACATGCTCCGGACCAAATGTATATTAAATGTTGTCATAGTTTCTGCCTCAACTACCTCCTCCGACAGCTCAACCCATATGCTCACCTCCCTCTGTATGAGAATGCTCTCAGTATTGTAACGCATCACTTTCATTGATAAAATCCAAAGGCTAATTACAGTAGTCTTTATGCCATTGCGGGCATTGGATGGTGTATGAAAGTGATGCGTGACTATGTGGAGAACGTATTCATTTGGTCAGGCTCATGGATACGAAATGTCACTTGTGGCATCAGCAGTGGAAATCTCAGAATCAATCACACAGAGTGTGATTATAGTTTTACATTCTCCCCATAGTACTCTTAAAAGCAAGGAAATTAAAGGCATGATAGTTGACAAATGGAATGGGAGAGTGTGCTTTTGCATGTTGATCAATATCTTGTAGGAATGTAACAGTGATTTCACATCCCCCACCACCCACAGAGTTCTAGATTAGTGGAGTGAATGACCAAGACGCTGAAGTACAGTTTACTGAAACTTTTACCGAGACCAAGAAGAGAATGTTTAGATATTCGCAGTTGTACTGATGAAGTTGAGACAACTATCGGCAAGAGGGACAGGGCTAACTCGTATGCAGCGATGATAGGACGAGCTAGGAACTACCGGGTGATTTGATAGCCAGAGCAGCAGGGGTTTTTAACAGAAGACAAAGACCTTTGGGGCACAGCCTCGAGATAGTAAAGACAATTCTCGACTTTATGAATGAAGCAGTTCATCAGCAGACGATCAAAAATTAGGAAAATGAGAAATTAAATGTTGAACCCGAATGCCAATGTATGGAGATCAGATAGCTGTCAAATTTATATTGGAAGGCCTGTGGTCCAGCCCCGGTGGGTGATCCATATGTAATGGTAAGAGAAGCATGTGCCCTTTTATGGATGAGGGGTGTTGCTCGGTGGGAAACAGTGGATGCAATGGAAACATAATAAACCAAAAGAAGCAACTTCATAACACTGCCACAGTTGCATGGGTTTGTCTCTCTCTCTTTGCAGGTTTCTCATTAGTAAGGGCCAAGGTGGAATTCTGGCCACTCCAACGTGATCACATCCGAAATAACTATAATGAAGAACAAAGCCGCGGACTTGGTATGTTGGTACGTCATTGAGTCATAGAATCACCGGGTGGAGCCAGCAATGGCTGCCTCGCCTACAGTCTGTCTGTCCCGTCCATCTTTGTATTTGTTTGTGTGTGTTAAATGTACGTTTTTTAGTGTTCTTTACCTTGTTTTATGTGGGGGTGGAGGGGGGGTGGGGTGACTTTTTCTCTTCTCTTACCTCGATGCGATCTTGTCCGTATCGCATCTCCGTCAGCACTGCAGCCTAACATTGTGGAGTTGGCAGCTTTTGCTGGAGATTGACCGGGAGCTCGCGATCCCCGTCGGGGATCGACTTTGGGGCTCCAAGTGCGGGAGCCTGCGGACTTCAAACATCGTGGAGCTCGCGGTCTCTGCTTTGAGACCGACCTTCGGGAGCTCCAAGCCGCAAGAGCTTCGACCGCCCCGACGCAGGGGCTTCGATCGCCCGGATGCGGGGACATTGACCGCCGGCTGCGGGAGTTTTGATTGCCCCGACTGCGGATGGTTCGACTGCCCCGAATAAAGAGGAAGAAGGTTGGACTTTATTGCCTTCCATCACAGTGAGGAATGTGGAGTCTGCTGTGGTGGATATTTATGTTAACTTTTATGTAGTTGTGTGTCTTTATTTGTTTGTTATTTTTTAATGTTTTAATATTTTTTAATCGTATGGTTGTATGGTAATTCAAATTTCGCTGTACCTTAATTGGTACATGTGACAATAAACTGACCTTGATCCTTGAAACCTTGAAACATACAGTGATACAGTGTGTAAAAAGACTCTTCGACCCAATTTGCCGAAATCCGCCAACATGCCCCAACTACACTAGTCCCACCTGCACACGTTTGGTCCATATCCCTCCAAACCTGTCCGATCCATGCACCTGCCTAACTGTTTCTTAAATGTTGGGATAGTCCCTGCCTCAACAACCTCCTATGGCAGCTTGTTCTATACACCCATCAACATTTGGATGTAAAAGTTACCCCTCATATTCCTATTAAATCTTTTCACCTTCACCTTAAACCTATGTCCTCTGGTCCTCAATTCACCTACTCTGGGCAAGAGACTCGGTGCATCTACCTTATGTATTCCTCTCATGATTTTATACACCTCCATAAGATCACCCCTCATCCGTCTGCTCTTCAAGGAATAGAGTCCCAGTTTACTCAACCTCTCCCTATAGTTCAGACCTTGTGATCCTGGCATCATCCTTGTAAATATTATCTGTACCTTTCCAGCTGGACAAAATATTTCCTATAGCATGATGCCCAGAACTGACCACAATACTCTAAATGCGGCCTCAACAAAGTCTTATACAACTGCAACATGACCTCCCAACTTGTATACTTAATACTTTGACTGATGAAGGCCAATGCACCAAAAGCCTTTTTCACCAACCGATCTACCTGTGGCTCCACCTTCAAGGAGCCATGCACCTGCACTCCTACATCCCTCTGCTCTACAACACTCCTCGGAGCTCTGCCATTCATCGTGCAGGTGCTGTCCATATTAGACTTCATATAATGCGACATCTCACATTTCTCTGTATTAAATTCCACCAACGATTCCTCAGCCCACCTGGCCAATCGATCAAGATCCTGCAGCAATTTTACACAACCTTCTTCATCATCTGCAAAACCACCCACTTATGTATCATCTGCAAACTTGCAAATCTTGCCGTGTATGTTCACATTCAAATCACTGATGTAGATGAAAAACATTAATGGTGCCAGCACCGAACCTTAATGTTAGTCAGAGAGTGGTGAAGGTGTGGAATTCTCTGCCTCAGAAGGCAGTGGAGGCCAGTTCGTTGGATGCTTTCAAGAGAGAGCTGGATAGAGCTCTTAAGGATAGCGGAGTGAGGGGGTATGGGGAGAAGGCAGGAATGGGGTACTGATTGAGAGTGATCAGCCATGATCGCATTGAATGGCAGTGCTGGCTCGAAGGGCTGAATGGCCTACTCCTGCACCTATTGTCTATTGTCTATTGTCTTAATGCACACATGCTTCCAGACCGAGAAGCAACCTTCCACCATCACCCTCTGCTTCCTTCCATGAAGCTAATTTTCTATCCATTGAGCCATACAGTGATACAGTGGGTAAACTGGCATAAGGAGCTGACAGTTGAATCTTGTATTCAGCATTGTTGCCAATAATGTGTCCTCCTGACATATTCGACACTTAAAGCAGAGTTTTCTGTAAATTCGCTTTGTACTAACCCTAACCCTAACGCTCTCCTTGGATACCATGTGGTCTAACTTTCCAGAGCAGCCAACCATGCGGAACCTTGTCCAATGTTTTACTGAAGTCCATATGTATAACATCTATAGCCCTGCCCTCATCGACTTTTTTTGGTCACTTTTTCATAAAACTAAATCAGATTTGTGAGACATAGCCTCACATGTACAAAACCATGCTGATTATCCCTAATCAGCCCTTGCCCATCTAAATGCCTGTTTATCATATTCCTCAGAATACTCAAAAATAAGTTTCCAACTGCAGATGTTCAGCTCACTGTTCTATAGTTCCCAGCATTTCCCCTGCATCCCCTTCTTGAATAGAGGCATATACAACACTTGCCACCCTCCAGTCTTCCGGCACCTCTCTTGGAAAAAGACGACTCGTAAATCTCAACCAGTGCCCCTGCAACTTCCTCATTGGTTTCCCACAATGCCCTCAGATATATCTAATCAGGTCCTCGAGATTTGTCTCCCTTCATACATGATCGTACCTTCAGCACCTCTTCGGCCATAGCACTGACTGCTCTCAAGCCATTTTCATTGACTGCCCCAAGTTTCTCCGTCCTCCTGTCTTTCTCCTCAGTAAATACAGAGGAGAAATACTCATTGAGGACCTTCCCCATCTCCTGTGGCTCCAGAGTTGTCTGCTTTGATTCCTGAGGGGTCCCACTCTTTCTCTTGTTACCCATTTCCACTTATGTATTTATCATATCTCTTGGGATTGTCCTTAATGCTCTCTGCCAGAGCTATCTCCTGGCCCCTTTTTACACAACTGGTTTCCTTTTTTACTTTGCTCCTTAGTTCCCAAAACTCCTCCAGAGATACACTCGATCCCAGCTGCTTGTACCCATCCCATGCTTTCTTCTTATTTTTGACTAATGCCTCAATTTCTCTTGTCAGCCAAGCTTCCTTACATTTGACTGCCTTGCCCTTCACTCGAACAGGGACGTGCATATCATGAGTTTTTGTCAACACACTTTTATAAACATCCCTCTTGGCTAATCTTCCTTTCCACTCAAATAACCTGCTCCATTCAACTTGAGACATTCTCTCATGCCCTCAAAGATGGCCTTAACTGTAGAAACCCTGTCTTTTGCCTGATTCTCTGTATTCACAGCTCTCAGGCACCTCCTCCTATTTATCTGTGGACCATGATCCTGAAGATGAGCACCATGTCCTAATCTCACGGACCATTTCTGATTTTATCACAAGCTATCTGCCTGCTAAACAAAACTGCCCTGGCAGTCCCATTGTTTCTCGTTGCTTCTGTCCACACACCTCAACTCCATCCTATCCCCCCTGGACTAATCCCTCCAGAACTATGTCCAAGACACCCTGCACACCCTTCGTCTCTTCCACGACTTCTGTTTTTCAGGCCTCCACTCCCACATCATTAATATGGATGTTCAGTCACTACACCTCTCTCCCCCACCACGAAGGTCTTAAAGCCCTATGCTTCTTCCTCAACCACAGGACAACTCAATTTCCATCTAGCAACATTCTCCTCGGCCTAGCAGAGCCAAAGTGCTATGGGCTTAGATGGAGTGGAATTTTCTCCCTGTGTTCAGCAAATGTCCTCCAGTTGATATATAAAGAGGGGTTGGGATAGATGAAAGTTTGACTCACTCTTGGAAAATGGGACAGAGGAAGTGACTGAGATGTCATTTGGGGAACGCTTTAGGACCAGTGACCATAGTTATATTAGTTTTTACATGGTTATGGAAACGGGCAGAACTGGTCCTCACGTTAAAGTTAGAATTGAGGCAAGGCGAACTTCAATGGTATTGGACAGTAGCCTGCAAACTCTTGTTGGAGTGAGTTGTTACACAGAGTGGTAGGTGCCTGGTATGTGTTGCCAGGGGTGGTGTTGGAGACAGATATAATGATGATGTTTGGTGCATAGATCGGTACAGGAATAAGAGAATGAAGTGATATGCATCACGTGTAGGCAGACAAGATTATTTTCAGTTTGGTATTATGTTCGGCGTGGGTGTTGTGTGCTGGAGGGCCCATTCCTGCACTACGTTGCTGTACTTGTCTTGTATGTTTGTGACAAAGGAATGTCTGGCAAGTGGATGAACTTTCTAAGTGAAACAGTGAGAGTTTAAGACTTCCATGTTTCTTTTAGAGTCAATGGCAAGGCTGGCAGTACTAGGAAACCCTGGATGGCAAGAGATAGTGTATTTAATGGGGAAGCGGGAAAGAGAGAGGAAAGGGCACCTCACAATGCAACGCAGACATTTATGTGAAGAGTCGTAGATCTCCTATGAGAGGCCCTCATTGAATATTTTGGCTGCTTTACCATGGAGAAAGACATGAAGACGAGGGAATTCGCAGAAGTTAACAGTGATGTTTTGGCGTTAGTCCGCATTGCATTAGAGATTCTGATTGTCATGTATGAAGGTAAATAGATCTCCAGTGTCTGATCTGGTATAGTCAAAGCACAGAGGGAAGCCGGAGAAGAAAGCCGGCTGAGAGATAGGCATCGTTGTTAGCCAGAGTGAGGTGCCGCAAGATGGTGGATGGCTGATGCTCCTTTATTTAAGTAGGGGTATAAAGAAAAACCTGGGAACTATGAACGAGAAAGCTAACTAATCTGTAGTAGGTAAGTTACTGAGGAGATTCTTAGGGTTAAAAAAATACAAGCATTTGAAAAGACAGGGGTTGAATAGTAACAGCAAGCACAGCTATAGTGTGCAGGAGATCATGTTCCACAAACTTGATTTAGTTTCTGAAGCTGTAAATAGGACAATAATGGTTGGGTAATGTACATTATCTATATGGGCTTCAGCAGGGCATTAAATAAGATGCTGCGTGGAGGATTATTGTGCAAGGTTTAATGGCATGGGTTGGGGGGAATGGATACTATTGAGATATTTAATGGACTTAAAATAAGTTAGCAGAGGGTGATGGTGGAAGAATGGTTTTCGGACTGGTGGCCCATGACTGGTGTATTTCAGGTGTCCGTATTGGGTCCACATTGGCTGGCAATGTATTAGACATAGTCAGTAAGTTTGCAGATTACAATAAAATAGGTAACATTGTGGACAGCCAAAAGTTTGCCATGAATTGCAGCGGGATCTTGATCAACTGGGTAAGTTTAGCCGAGGAATGGCAAATCGAATCCAGGCAAATACAAGGTGATGCAATTTGGGTCAAGTCAAACCAGGAAAGGATTTTCCGAATGAATGGTAGGAACTGGGGAGTATTGTAGTTTAGTTTCTTTAGTTTAGAGATACAGCGCGGTGAGGCTCTTTAGCCCACCGGGTCTGCGCCGACCAGCGACACCGCACACTAACTATCCTACACGCATGAGGTACAATTTCCATATGTGCCGATCTAAAAGCTTCTTGAACTCCACTATCGTATCTACTTGCACCACCTCCCCTGTCAATACGTTCCAGGCCCCGTCACTCTCTGTGTAAAAAAACTTGCCTCAAACATCTCCATTGTACTTTCCCCTTCTCACCTTATACCTACGCTCTCTAGTCTTAGACACTTCCATCTTGGGAAAAGGTTCTCAATGTCTAACCTACCGATGCCTCTAATAACTATATATACTTCTATCAAATCTTCCCGCAACCTCAGGCATTCCAGAAACAAACAATCTAAGTTTATCCAACCTCTCCTAGTAGTGAAACACTTTAATCCAGGTAGCATTCTAGTAAACTTCCTCTGCACCCTTGTCAAAGTCCCCACATCCTCCCCATAACGGGGAGACTTCCACTGCATACAATACTCCAAATGAGGCTTAACCAAAGTCCTATACAGCAGCATCATAACTTTCTGACCCTTCCACTCAATGCCCCTGGCAATAAAGGCAAGCATATCATACGCGATCTTTACCACCCCATCTACTTTTTCTGTCACATTCATAGAGCTATGAACTTGAACTCCACGATCCCTCTGCACATCAATGTTGTTAAGGGACTTACCATGATTGCATCCTCTCCCCTTACATTCAACTTCCCATAGGATGGTGGTGGATGTGTGGGTGATCCTCAGGTATCTCAGGCCCAAAGGATGTTCCACTGTTATTAATCCTCCTTCAGTGAATCAGCTCACAGTCAGGGAGAACCAAAAGGCATGACACACACAAGAATTAGCAGGATTATGTTCCATCGCCATCGATCTGACAATCTTACCAACTAATCACCATCACCTTGTATTCAAGACAACCCTCCTCAGTGGCAACACCACCACCAGGTTTTGTGTCATCTGCAGTTTATTTCCAGTGGTCTCCTTGATCAGCAAGGATTTACACAGGATTTACTTTGTGTCTTTATTGTATTACTTTTAATAATATTAGCAAAATTAAAGTTGCATTACAGCTAACGGAAACATAGAAATATATCAGTCTGAAGAAGGGTCTCGACCCGAAACGTCACCCATTCCTTCTCTCCCGAGATGCTGCCTGACCTGCTGAGTTACTCCAGCATTTCGTGAATAAATCGATTTGTACCAGCATCTGCACTTATTTTCTTATAGAAATATATTATTCTTCAACAGTGTGTACTGTCAGATGCATCAGAAATATTGAGACATTACAGGAAAAGGTCATTGAATGTATTCATGTTTAATTCTGTCATGTCACTGAGAAATAATCAACTGTGTAATTTTCAGAATGAAATAGGAACTTTATCAATAAAACACAGAAATTATGATGGAATAATTAGATGGCAGTTAATCCGGATATCTCTTACACTATCAGCTTGGATTCCTGCCAAACCACCACTACCCAACACCCCATCCTACACACACACACCACCCCAATCCACACGCACAGCCCATTCACCACACCCACCCCAACCCGCACACCCACCCCGCCCTACAAATGTACCCCAACCCTCTCCACCTGCCCGCTCCATCACACACTCCATCACACGCCTCCCCACCCCACCCTTCCCCAACTGCCCACCCCACCCCACCCCACACATCTACCCTACCCCACACACCCACCCCACCCCACACATCTACCCTACCCCACACACCCACCCCACCCTTCCCCAACTGCCCACCCCACCCCACACATCTACCCTACCCCACACACCCACCACCTCCCCGCTTGTCATCCGGTGATGAGTTGGATGATCACTATTCAGAACCTTCCGGCTCAGTCTCTTCCCCATTTCTGGCGTTTTCTGGTCTGTGAGCCCTTGGTCTTGACTTGTGCACAGGGCAGCTGCTTCCTCAGCACCTCACGTAACTGTGGACCAGAGCAGTGGATGAAGAGAGTGAGACCGCACTGTGTGGGATCATGGCCCAGAGCTGGAGAGCACAGATCCCATCACCGCAGAACCCGTCTACAAACTCCAGAGATTCCCTCCAATTAACACCAACTCCATGCCCCTTACACCAGCACAATTTGTCACTAAACACCAGGAGATTCCCTCCCCTTAACACCACCAACACCATCCCCGAAAACCAGCAGAACACGTCACCAAACGCCAGGAAAATCCCTGTTCTCAGCACAAACTCCATCCCCAAACAGCAGGCGAACACATTCCTTCCAAATCACCACTCTCATAAACGTTGTTAAGTTCCTGCCTCCCCCTGCCCCAACCACAGGAATGGAAGTAACGTCCCCTCCCCCCAATCACTGGAAACACCTTCCTCACACACGATGGAAAACCCCATTCCACACAACAGGGGAACCCACTACCCAGGGGAATCTCCATAATCCCCACTCCCCCCCCCCCACACACACACACACCCATACAAAGCGTGCACGCACAGACACCCACCCACCCATCCACCAACCCACCCACCCACCCCACCCCACCCCACCCACCCACCCACCCCACCCACTCACCCACCCCACCCCACCCACCCACCCACCCCACCCACCCACCCACCCCACCCACCCACCCCACCCCACCCCCACCCACCCACCCACCCCACACACCCACCCCACCCCCACCCACCCCACCCCACCCCCCCACCCACCCCACCCCCACCCACCCCACCCCACCCCATCCCACCCCCACCCACCCACCCCACCCACTCACCCACCCCACCCACCCACCCCACCCACCCACCCACCCACCCCACCCCACCCCACGCCCACCCACCCACCCCACCCACTCACCCATCCCACCCACCCACTGTAGACCGGACAGACTGGCTGGGTGACCGTTCCCCGGCGGGCGGTCACTGCTCCGTGAGGAGGGAGGATGAGGGTCACCGTGAGCCTGGGGGTAACGAGGGGTCAACTCTCACCTGCTGGAGATGGGCTTCCCTGTCCTTGGTCGATCCCAGGTCCTGGTCCCCCACGAACAGCACTTGTGCCTCGCTGATCAACCTCTCGCACTCCTCCTCCGTCAGCAGCCAGGGGGCTGGAAGTGGGAGAGAGCGTCCGTCACTCGGCTGTGTGAGCAGACAAGGCCCGCGGGACCCAGTCAGTGGCAGAGCGATGGTAGTGGTGGTGGAGACAAGAGCAGGAACCCGGACCAACCCAAGGGCAGCGGTTCTCAGTCGGAGCAGACACGGCCCACGGTACTAACTGGGCACCGACTCTGACTGACGACCACACGTGGTGGCACTGGGCACTGACTCTGACTGACGACCACACGGGGTGACACTGGGCACTGACTGACGACCACACGGGGTGGCACTGGGCACTGACTGACTGACGACCACACGGGGTGGCACTGGGCACTGACTGACTGACGACCACACGGGGTGGCACTGGGCACTGGGCACTGACTGACGACCACACGGGGTGGCACTGGGCATCGACTGACGACCACACGGGGTGACACTGGGCACTGACTGACGACCACACGGGGTGGCACTGGGCACTGACTGACTGACGACCACACGGGGTGACACTGGGCACTGACTGACGACCACACGGGGTGGCACTGGGCACTGGGCACTGACTGATGACCACATGGGGTGGCACTGGGCACTGACTGACTGATGACCACACGGGGTGACACTGGGCACTGACTGACGACCACACGGGGTGGCACTGGGCACCGGGCACTGACTGATGACCACACAGGGTGACACTGGGCACTGGGCACTGACTGATGACCACATGGGGTGACACTGGGCACCGACTGACTGACGACCACACAGGGTGACACTGGGCACTGACTGACGACCACACGGGGTGGCACTGGGCACTGGGCACTGACTGACGACCACACGGGGTGGCACTGGGCACTGACTGACGACCACACGGGGTGGCACTGGGCACTGACTGACGACCACACGGGGTGACACTGGGCACTGACTGACGACCACACGGGGTGACACTGGGCACTGACTGATGACCACACGGGGTGACACTGGGCACTGACTGACGACCACACGGGGTGACACTGGGCACTGACTGATGACCACACGGGGTGACACTGGGCATTGACTGACGACCACACGGGGTGACATTGGGCACTGACTGACGACCACACGGGGTGACACTGGGCACCGACTGACTGACGACCACACAGGGTGACACTGGGCACCGACTGACTGACGACCACACAGGGTGACACTGGGCACCGACTGACTGACGACCACAAGGGGTGGCACTGGGCACTGACTGACGACCACACGGGGTGACACTGGGCACTGACTGACGACCACACGGGGTGACACTGGGCACTGACTGACGACCACACGGGGTGACACTGGGCACCGACTGACTGACGACCACACAGGGTGACACTGGGCACCGACTGACTGACGACCACACAGGGTGACACTGGGCACCGACTGACTGACGACCACACGGGGTGGCACTGGGCACTGACTGATGACAACAAAGGGTAACACTGGGCACTGACTGACTGACAACCACAACACACACAAGACCTGATACCTGAACACGTCTCTCTCTCTGGGGCAGCGGATGGTGTCCCGCTGGGCTCTCCGGTTGTTGACTCTTTGTGTTCCTCACCTCCGGCACTCTGGGGCCCTGGAACAAGTGAAGAGATGGGAGAGTGAGAGTGGAATCACCAAAATACATCGCCTGCATGTGACAGGAAATTGGGTAATGGCGGACTTCAAGCTCCAGAGAAACCTCGACCGCTCGCTGACCCAAACAACACCGTCTCCTCCAGCGACTCTCCCTCCTTAACCGCTCACTCTCCCACAGTCCGTGTGTGGACCAGCCTCAGGACTGACCACAGGGAGCGGCGTTCCCATCAGTGATCCCAGCGCTGATTCCTGAACCTACAGACCCTGCTGGGGCGTTGGTCAAACCGGGACCAGGGTCTCCAGTCGTAGCTCCCTTGGGTTCCCAGGTGGTGTCCAACTCCGGATCAGGTAGAGAATTGTGGAGCGCGGGGAAAGAGGAAAAGGCTGGAGAGACGGGAGATGTCTCCAGGACCAGAAACATCACCAATGTCTAAAGGAGGAAAGTCCAACCCCAAACAAACAGAAGACCATAAGACATTGGAGCAGAATGAAGCCATTTGGCCCATCGGGCTTGATCCACCATCATGGCATCTCCCCTCTCATCGCCATCCCCCTGCATTCTCCCTGGAACCTTTAATGCCTTTATTAATCGACCCTATCAATCTCTGCTTTAAAAATATCCAATGACAGCCTCCACCACCATCTGTTGCAATGAATTCTACAGATTCACCATCCTCTGGCTAAAGAAATTCTTCCTCAATCCATCTTAGAGATACATTCTTGTATTCTCAGGATATGCCCTCTGCTCCTTGACTCTCCCTCCACTGGAAACATCTTCTCCGGATCCACACTGTCTGGGCCTTTCATTATTCATTATTTCATTATTGATCCTCCCACAATTCAGAAAATAGTCTAAATGTTTATTCCTTCTACCAAAGTGCATGACCGTACACTTTGCTGTGCTGTATTCCATCTGCCACTTCTTTCCCCAATCTGCCAACTTGCCCAAGTCCTTCTGCAATGTCCCTGCATCCTCAATACTACCTGCCCCGACACCTATCTTCATATTATCGGCAAACTTGGCCACAATGCATCAATTCCATCACACCAATCTTTAACATAAAACATGGAAAGTAGTGGACTCAACACTGGCCCCTGTGGAACACCACTCGTCACCGGCAGCCAACCAGAAAAGGCATCCTTTAATCACACTCTTTGCCTTCTGACAGTCTCTGCCCACTGTTATTCCATGTTAGTACCTTGCCTCTAATACCACAGGCTCTTATCTAGTTGAGCAGCCTCACCTGCAGCACCTTATCAGAGGCCTTCTGAAAACCCAAGTTAACAACTGGCCTTTATCTGTCCTGCTTGTTGATGCCTCAAAGAATTCCAACAGATTTGTCGGGCAAGATCACCCCTGAACAAAACGATGTTGATTTTGGTCTATTTTATGACATGCGGCCGAGGGCCCTGAAAGCTAATCCTTAATAATAATGGACTCTAAAATCTTAGAGATCACTGAAGACAGGCTAAAATTTCCTTTCTATTGCCTCGATCCCTTCTTAAATGTTGGTTTCTAAAAGCTTTCCAAACTCTAGCTTCCCGCCAATCTTTGCCATATTGTAGGCCTTCACATTTGCTTTGATGTTGTCTTTGAGGAGCGGGTGTGTGGAGAAAACATCATCTATCCTCTTTCACTGCCTTTCCCTTCCAAAACTCCATCAACCACCTCACTCTCCTCAGTCCGAGTCACGATGAATTTTGGGAACTGAGCAAGGGGAACACCGTTTCCTTCAATGATTCCTGTCACTGAACAGTGGGCTGGGGTGTCCGGCAGTAGAACTGTGCACATCCAAAATCCCCCCCTCTCCTAGTCCACCTCTATCTACACACCCTCTCTTCAGGCCACTCCTTCCCCCTCTCTGGGACATTCCAATTCTCCTTTTACTCCCCACCCAGGGAACACTGACTGTGGACAGTGAGGGACACTGGTGTTAGTGGGAGATAACCGGGTATATCTCAGTCCCCAGGGAACACTGACTATGGACAGTGAGGGACACTGGTGTTAGTGGGAGATATCCGGGTGTATCTCAGTCCCCAGGGAACACTGACTGTGGACAGTGAGGGACACTGTGGGTCAGTGGGGGAATATCTGGGTTTATCTCTGTCCTCAGGGAACACTGACAATTATTCGTCTCAGCCAAGTTATTTTACTCATAATGACTAGCTGAGGACGAAGCACTGACCCCTCTTGTCCTCGAGTCATCACAGCGCCTTACAAATGTCTTCTGTAACCCAACTACACACCATCTCACAACATTGTTGCATCACAGTTTGGTTTGGGAGCAGCTCTGCCCAAGACAGCAAGAAATTGCAGAGTTGTGGATGTTGCCAAGTCTGTTACACAGACCTGATTCCCCACCATTGGCTCCATCTGTACTTCACACTGCCTCGGGAAAACAGCCAACATAATCAAGGACCTTTCCCACCCCGGTTATTGCTGCCTTACAGCGCCAGAGCCCTGGCTTCCATCCTGACTGCAGGTGCTGTCTGCACGGAGTTGGTAAGTTCTCCCTGTGAGCCAGTGTGCTTTCCCCAGCCGCTTCGGTTTCCTCCCACTTTCCAAATACATAGGTTTGTTGGTTAATTTGGCTTCAGCAAAAATTGTAAATTGTCCCTAGTGTGTTGGATAGTGCTAGTGGTTACTGGTCAGCGTGGGCTCGGAGAGCCAACGGGCTTGTTTCCACACTGTATATCCAAATTAAACCCCATGTGGAGACATAAAGAACTGCAGATGCTGGTTCACAAAAAAGTCACAAAGTGTTGGAGTAACTTAGTGGGTGAGGCAGTATTTCTGGAGTGGTTCCCTCAACCAACCTCAATCCAAGGGGAATTGTTGTAACTGCAGAACAAACTACTGTCCTCTCCAAAAGCTGGCCGCAAGGACAGGCTACAACGTATGAGGGGGCTTGGTACCTGAGGACGTGTCTCCCACTGGAACGGAAGACGGTTCCTGGGTAGATTCTCCAGTTGATGATCCCTGGGTCTGTTCCACTGTGGAGATCTTGGGATCTGGAATGAAGGAACAGAGAGACGGTAGTGCGGCAACACCGCAACATGGCATCAAACTCCGAGATGTGTACAGCAATTCAAGGAGTGCCAATGTGGAGATATCAGCATCATCTGATATCCCGTCACCCACTCTCCATCAAAAACGTTCTTCACTCCACGTGGCCCCTCCCACTCCCCTTTAGAGTCAGGGTGGATTTCAGGGATTGACCATAGAGCACAGAAACAGGCCCATCGGCCCACCTTATTCATGCCGACTTATCTGTTAGTCCCATTTGTCCACATGTTGCCCATATTCCGGTAAAACGGTATTTTCCATGCACATGTCCAAGTGACTTTTTAATGTTGTTATTGTATCTGCCTCAACTATCTTCTCCAGCAGTTTGTTCTATACATCCACCACACGACATGAAATGGTTGCCCATCTGCTCCTATTAAATCTTTCCCCTCTTATGCTTGCAGCTCACCGGCAGTCTCTCTGTCTTTTGTTGTCTTTGTCTATTGTTATCGTTTAAATGTATCTTTTGATTTATTTTTAACTCTGTATATGTGGGGTGGGTGGAGGAAACCTTTTTTTCTAATCTTCTCCTCAACGGAGATGCGACCTTTATCGTGTCGTATCTCCGTTCGCTCTACGGCCTAACACCGTGGAGTCGGCGGCCTCCAGCTGGGATCGACCTTGAAGACTCCGGTCGCAGGGCCTGGACTTACCATCTCGGAGGTTTCGGCCGTGGGCCCTGCAGACCGCAACATCGGGAGTTCGCAGGTCCCTGGCTGGCGACCGGCTTTCGGGAGCTCCAGCCGTAGCAGCTTCGACCGCCCCAAAGCGCGAGGCTCGATCGACCCGCTCGCAGGACCTTCATCACCCTGCGTGGCCTGGCCGCGGCACTTTCCATCGCCCGGTGGGGGCTCAGGACCTTCATCGGCCTGCTCGGCTCGGCCTGGGACTTTCCATCGCCCGGCGGGGGCTTCAAAAGTTGGGAGCCTCAATCGCCTCGAGGCAGCAGTTTGACTGCCTGACCGCGGGAGAAGAATGAGGAGGAGATAAGACTTTTCTTTGCCTTCCATCACAGTGAGGGTGTGACTGGAGCAATCACTGTGATGGTTGTTTGTGTTAAATTGTAATTGTGTGTCTTGTGTTCTTTATTGTTTACTGTCGGACCCTGACGTGAGAGGACGCTGGCGCTGTTTGTTTACTGTCGGACCCTGACGTGAGAGGACGCTGGCGCTGTTTATTTACTGTCGGACCCTGACGTGGGAGGACGCTGGCGCTGTTTATTTACTGTCGGACCCTGACGTGGGAGGACGCTGGCGATATATGTTTACTGTCGGACCCTGACGTGAGAGGACGCTGGCGCTGTTTATTTACTGTCGGACCCTGACGTGGGAGGACGCTGGCGATATATGTTTACTGCCGGACCCTGACGTGAGAGGACGCTGGCGCTGTTTGTTTACTGTCGGACCCTGACGTGAGAGGACGCTGGCGATATTTGTTTACTGCCGGACCCTGACGTGAGAGGACGCTGGCGCTGTTTGTTTACTGTCGGACCCTGATGTGAGAGGACGCTGGCGATATTTGTTTACTGCCGGACCCTGACGTGAGAGGATCCTGGCGCTGTTTGTTCGCCACTTCTCCATCAGGACAAATCTTTTGTTTGTTTGTTTGTTTTTATGTCGTGTTTGCTCTGTAAAGTGTCTTTGAGGATTCTGAAAAGCGCTATATAAAATAAATGTATTATTATTATTATTATCATCTTAAATTTATGTCCTGTGGTTCTTGCTTCCCCAACTCTGGATAAAAGGTGCTGTGCATTCATCCTACCAATTCCCGTCATAACCTAAAGCCTTCTTTACCACCCTATCTACTCGTGACTCCACTTTCAGGGAACTCTGTATCATTCACTCTGTAGATCCTGTCCAGTTTGACTTCCCAAAATGCAACCATGTTATGACCAAGGGGAAGAACCTTCCCTTTTATGAGCCAGGAAATGAGCCTCTCCTGGTGTTTCAGTGAGAGAGCATTTTGGCAACAAAGATTACAGCTCCATAGTTTTAAGAGAGTTATGAATAGGTCTGTCTGGACCTTGGGGGAAGTATTAAATTGGTGCAGGGTCCATTACAGCATTATTAGGCAGGAACTAGGGAGACTGAAATGGGGGCCGCTGTTGTTATGCAAGTCCAAATCTGACGTGGGAGTTTCACTGGGAAATGTCCATGTTCTCCGGAGATGCTGCTTGACCTGTTGAGTTGGTCCAGCACTTTGTGTCTTTTGTAACTGTGTGGAGATGATAAAATTGGTGAAGGAGCGGATGGTGAGGGAGGTTGTCAAAGTATTCAGCGGGATGTAGATTTGTGGGATGTAGATGTAGATGTAGAAATGGGCAGAGAAACTGCAGATGGAATATAATCCAAGTAAGTGTGAGGTGTTGCACTTTTGGAAGGACATATTTCAGGAGAAATTATGGAGTAAATAGCGAGACCCTTGAGACCATTGATGTGCAGAGGGGGTTTGGGGTCCAAGTCCATAACAACCTGAAAGTGGCAATGAACAAAAGGCATATGGTATGCTTGCCTTCATCGGGCAGGGCATTGAGTATCAGAGGTAGTGACTATCAAGGAGTCTTTTGTTTAGGCAAGTGGACATGCAATGAATGGAGGGATATGGATTACTTGCAGGCAGAGGAGATATGTTTAATGGCATGGATATTGTGGGACAATGGGCCTGTTCCTGTGCTTCATGCTCCCCACCACTAATACCTGAGCTTGCAGATCCTGCTGGGTCACTGGTCAATCCTTGACTTGTGTCTCCACTCGTTGCTCCCTGGGGTTCCTGAGTTGTGCCCGACGGTGGATCTGGAAGAAGAGAATGGAGGCGGGAGAGGGAGGGTGAGAGATTAAAACAGAATGATCAGCTCATCAGGTGGGAAGTCGGCTGTAGACAAAGAGTCCGTGCAAACACCAACAAATACCAACTCTCACAGGTCACACGTCTTGCCTTCAACATTGCATCCTCCTCGAACACGAGCTACGCCTCGCTCGCTCCCTTTGCGGAGTGCTCTCACTCTCTCTCCCAGACCCTCTCTCTCTCTCGCCGACTCTCTCTCTCGCCGACTCTCTCTCTCTCCCTCCCCGACTCTCTCCCTCCCTGACTCTCGCTCTCCCTCCCTGACCCCCTCTCTCTCTCCCTGATTCTCTCTCTCCCTGACTCTCTCTCTCTCTCTCCCTCTCCCTGACTCTCATTCTCCCTGACTCTCTTTCTCCCTGACTCTCTTTCTCATTGACTCTCTGGCTCTCTCTCTCTCTTTGTGACTCTTTCTCTCTCTCACTGTGACTCTCTCTCTGACTCCAGCATTCAGCCCCTGCCCGTATGGGTCATTCTGTCTTCAAAATACATTCTCCTCAAGTTCTCCACTTACTTTCCACTTCATGCTCAATCTCATGTTCATAAATTCATGCCAGAGGAACAGAATGAGGCAATTCGGCCCATCGACTTCTCCGCCATTTAGTCATGCCTGATACTGTATATCGTTCCCTGTCAACGCTATTCTCCTTCTCCTCGAAACCATTGACCAACTTCGTAATCAAAAACTGTCAATCTCCATTTTAAAAATACCATCGTCTTGGAGATACCAATGTCCACAGCCTTCGGTGGCAATGAATTCAACAGATTGGCGAGATAAATCCTCCTCAGCTCGTATCTAAAGGTATGTCTCTTTATTCTGAGGCTGTGCCCATTGGCCCTATACTTTTTCAATACTGGAAAGTTTTGATGTGATCTCCCCCTCATCTTTCTAAACTCCAGCGAGTACAGGCCCGATCTCCAATCACACATTCCCTCCTTACCGCCCGTTTATTTCTTCTACACTTACTCGTTTCACACATTTCTACTTGCCCTTTCTCCCCCTCTCTCCACGCCCCTCCGCCCCTCACTCTCCATCTCTACCCTCTCCGCAATGCTCCAACTCCACTCTCCCTGGGGTATTCTCCTCCCCCCACTCCAGTCCCCCTCCTCCCCCACCCCACACTCTCTGCTCCTCCACTCCAGACCCTCTCTTCTCATGTTACCCTCCCCAACTTGTACCCCACTGCTCCAATGATCCCTCCATCGATACCTGAGCTTGTATCTGGTTCTGGGACAGTGGACAAATCCTCCCGGGGTTCGGGTGTTGTTTCCTGGGGTTCCTCAGTTGATACGGAGGCTGGATCTGTAATAAAGTGTGGACAGACAGTGGGTGTAGTGGGGAAATAATCCAGCAGCTCTGTGGGATGGAAGGAGACCAAAGTGCGTGGCCAACACCAGTCTCTGGTGACCCCAACGATAATCCATCCCTCTCCTGCATCCCCTCTCTCTCCACTCCTTCATTCCATCCATTACTCAATGTAATCTGTCCATCATTATCCCTCTGACTTCATGGCCCTTCCCCTTGCCTTCTCACCCCTCTCTCCCCCCTTGCTCCCCCCTCTCTCCACCTCGCACCCCTTGCCCACCAGCCCCTCTCCTCCTTCTCTTTTCCCCCACTTCCCATCGTACCCGGGGAGGGGAGGTGTGGTGAGAGGAACAGCTGGGTCCCGGGGTGGGAGGTTGGGTGTGGGGGGTGGGGGGGTGTTCCCCCAGCAGAGGGGGTAAGGTAGGACTCGATCATGGTTGGAGGTGGGGGAAAGAAGCAACACATCACGTCCCCTTGATAACATATGATTAGTGTTTGTCGGTACTGGTCCTGCACTCGCTGGAGTTGAGAAGAATGACAGGGGACCTCATTGAAACTTGCCAAATAGTGAAAGGACTAGATTGAGTGAATGCAGAGGATGATTCCACAAGTGGGAGAATCTGGGACCAGAGGCCATAGCCTCCGAACAAAAGCAGATGAGGAGGCATTTCTTTAGCCAGATGGTGGTGAATCTGTGGACTTCATTGCCACAGATCGCTGTGGGGACCATGTCAATGGATATTTTTTAACTGGAGATTGATAGATTCGTGATTAGTATGGGTGTCAAGGGTTATGAGGAGAAGGCAGGAGAATGGGGTCGAGAGGGATAGATAGATTGAATGGTAGAATAGACTTGATGGGCCGAATGGCCTAATTCTGCTCCTAGAACTTCTGAGCTTGGTCAGAGGGGGGAATGGGACTAGTGACAGGGTGGGGGCAATGTCCTCTGGGTCTTGCTTCCCCGACCCGAGATAAAAGATGTTGTGCATTTACCCTGACGTTTATACCCCATATGAGATCATCCCTCAGCCTCTTGCAATCCAAGGAATAAATTCCTAGCCAGTCCAACTTCTCCTTATAGCTCAGGCCATTGTTCCTTGCAACATCCTCGTAAATCATCTCTGCAATCTTTCCAGCTTAAGAACATCTTTCCTATAATAGGATGACCAAAACTGATCACACACTCCACATGTGACCTCACCAACATGACATCACATCTTACCAATGACATCACATTACCTCACAATGGTAACACGACATCTCCCAACTTATGTATTCACTACCTTTACTGATGAAGGCCAATGTACCAAAAGCCACCTTTGCCACCCTGTCGATCTGTAATGTCACCCTCAGGGAACTGTGCTCATGAACAAGGACCAGGGGCCACAATCTTCGAATAAAGGGGAGGCCATTTAAAATTGAGGTGAGAAGGAACTTTTACACCCAGTGAATTTGTGGAATTCCCTGCCACAGAGGGCAGTGGAGGGCAAATCACTGGATGGACTTAAGATAGAGATAGATAGAGCTCTAGGGGCTAGTGGATTCAAGGGATATGGGGAGAAGGCAGGCACTGATTACTGATTGTGGACGATCAGCCATGATCACAATGAATGACGGTGCTAGCTCGAAGGGCCAAATGGCCCCCTCCTGCACCTATTTTCTATGTTTCTATGTTTCTAACTCCTAAATCTTGCTGCTCTACGGCACTTCCCAGGGCCCTGCCATTTACTGATCCAGGGCACAAGCCTGGCCAGATGTTTCAGAGCATTTTGGAAAAAGTTCCCATTTTGGGAACATAAATTATCTCTATAACTCTTCCCTCGACTGTCCAGCGACCACGACAGTCCTTTCAGGTGATGCAGAGATTCACTTGCACCTCCTCCAACATCATCTACTGCACCCGCTGTTCTAGAAATATTGATTCATCTAACTTCAAGTCACACTTGCGTTCCCTCTCTGTCCGTCCCTCCCTCACTCTCGTCGCTTTACTAGTTTCACTGTCGTGCCGCTTAGTTTCACTGGTGGTATCCACTTATTATCACCTTCTCCACAGCCATCAAGGGACCATTGTGGGCTCCATTGTTGCTTGATACACGTCGATGGCTTTGATTGCATCTTACCATACCTTTTATTCACTTGTTCTTTGTATATTTTCATATCTCTAGTTCCCCGCTCACCCGACTCTCAGTTTGAAGAAGGGTCGCGACCCGATACGTCACCTATTCTTTTCTCCAGAGAAGCTGTCTAATCTGCTGTTACTCAAACATTTTTTGTCTATCTTCCATAATTTTTTGGAGAGTTATGAATAACAATGGGTCTGGCCCTTGGGGGAAGGTATTAAATGTGGGTAAGGCACATTACAGCATTATTAGGCAGGTGCGAGTGAGAGTAAACTGGGAGCAGCTGTTTTTGGGGTAACTCCACCTCTGACGTGTAGGTGTTCTGCAGGAACGTGTGCTAGGACCTTTATTTTTTGTGATATAAAAGGTGCACTTTGGGGGCTTGAATATAAGGGGAAATTATACAGTTAATCGCAAGAAGAATATTGATGTACTCCTTGAGGTCCAAATCCGTAAAAACATGAAAGTGGCAACACAAGTAGATACGGTAATAAGAAGG
Organism: Rhinoraja longicauda; assembly: GCF_053455715.1. Classification (NCBI taxonomy): domain Eukaryota; kingdom Metazoa; phylum Chordata; class Chondrichthyes; order Rajiformes; family Arhynchobatidae; genus Rhinoraja; species Rhinoraja longicauda. Next base: position 8,317,268 of record NC_135996.1, read on the forward strand.
CATAGTCTTGAGGTCCAAATCCAAGGGGAATTGTTGTCCACAGCAGAACAAACTACTGTCCTCTCCAAAAGCTGGCCGCAAGGACAGGCGACAACGTATGAAGGGGCTTGGTACCTGAGGACGTGTCTCCCACTGGAACGGAAGACGGTTCCTGGGTAGATTCTCCAGGTGATGATCCCTGGGTCTGTTCTCCTGTGGAGATCTTGGGATCTGGAATGAAGGAACAGAGAGACGGTAGTGCGGCAAAACCGCAACATGGCATCAAACTTCGAGATGTGTACAGCAATTCAAGGAGTGCCCATGTGGAGATATCAGCATCATCTGATATCCCGTCACCCACTCTCCATCAAAAACGTTCTTCACTCCACGTGCCCCTCCCCCTCCCCTTTAGAGTCAGGGTGGATTTCAGGGATTGACCATAGAGCACAGAAACAGGTCCATCGGCCCACCTTATTCATGCCGACTTATCTGTTAGTCCCATTTGTCCACATGTTGCCCATATTCCAGTAAAACGTTGTTATCCATGCGCATGTCCAAGTAACTTTTACATTTTGTTATTGTATCTGCCTCAACTATCTTCTCCGGCAGTTTGTTCCATACATCCACCACACGACATGAAATGGTTGCCCATCATGCTCCTATTAAATCTTTCCCCTCTTATCTTAAATTTATGTCCTGTGGTTCTTGCTTCCCCAACTCTGGATAAAAGGTGCTGTGCATTCACCCTACCAATTCCCATCATAACCTAAAGCCTTCTTTACCACCCTATCTACTCGTGACTCCACTTTCAGGGAACTCTGTATCATTCACTCTGTAGATCCTGTCCAGTTTGACTTCCCAAAATGCAACCATGTTATGACCAAGGGGAAGAACCTTCCCTTTTATGAGCCAGGAAATGAGCCTCTCCTGGTGTTTCAGTGAGAGAGCATTTTGGCAACAAAGATTACAGCTCCATAGTTTTAAGAGAGTTGTGAATAGGTCTGTCTGGACCTTGGGGGAAGTATTAAATTGGTGCAGGGTCCATTACAGCATTATTAGGCAAGAACTAGGGAGACTGAAATGGGGGCCGCTGTTGTTATGCAAGTCCAAATCTGACGTGGGAGTTTCACTGGGAAATGTCCATGTTCTCCGGAGATGCTGCTTGACCTGCTGAGTTAGTCCAGCACTTTGTGTCTTTTGTAACTGTGTGGAGATGATAAAATTGGTGAAGGTGCGGATGGTGAGGAAGGTTGTCAAAGTATTCAGCGGGATGTAGATTTGTGGGATGTAGATGTAGATGTAGAAATGGGCAGAGAAACTGCAGATGGAATATAATCCAAGTAAGTGTGAGGTGTTGCACTTTGAGGGAGAGGGAGGGTGAGAGATTAAAACAGAATGATCAGCTCATCAGGTGGGAAGTCGGCTGTAGACAGAGTCCGTGCAAACACCAAAAAATACCAACTCTCACAGGTCACTCGTCTCGCCTTCAACACTGCATCCTCCTCGAACACGAGCAACGCCTCGCTCCCTTGTGAAGCCAGGCTTTTACAGAGTGCTCTCACACTCTCGCTCCGACTCTCTCTCTCTCCGACTCTCTCCCCCCCACTCTCTCTCTCCGACTCTCTCTCTCCCTCACTCTCTCTCCCTCAATATCTCTCTCTCTCTCTCTCCCCGACTCTCTCTCTCTCCCTCCCCGACTCTCTCCCTCCCTGACTCTCTCTCTCCCTCCCTGACCCCCTCTCTCTCTCCCTGATTCTCTCTCTCCCTGACTCTCTCTCTCTCTCTCCCTCTCCCTGACTCTCTCTCTCCCTGACTCTATCTCACTGACTCTCTTGCTCACTGACTCTCTGGCTCTCTCTCTCTCTCTCTCTGACTCTTTCTCTCTCTCACTGTGACTCTCTCTCTGACTCCAGCATTCAGCCCCTGCCCGTATGGGTCATTCTGTCTTCAAAATACATTCTCCTCAAGCGCTCCACTTACTCTCCACTTCATGCTCAATCTCATGTTCATCAATTCATGCCAGAGGAACAGAATGAGGCAATTCGGCCCATCGACTACTCCGCCATTTAGTCATGGCTGATACTGTATATCGTCCCCTGTCAACGCTATTCTCCTTCTCCTCGAAACCATTGACCAACTTCGTAATCAAAAACTGTCAATCTCCATTTTAAAAATACCATCGTCTTGGAGATACCAATGTCCACAGCCTTCGGTGGCAATGAATTCAACAGATTGGCGAGATAAATCCTCCTCAGCTCGTATCTAAAGGTATGTCTCTTTATGCTGAGGCTGTGCCCATTGGCCCTATATTCTTTCAATACTGGAAACATCCTCTCCACATCCACTCTATCCAGGCCTCTCATTATAGGGTAAGTTTTGATGTGATCTCCCCCTCATCTTTCTAAACTCCAGCGAGTACAGGCCCGATCTCCAGTCACACATTCCCTCCTTACCGCCCGTTTATTTCTTCTACACTTACTCGTTTCACACATTTCTACTTGCCCTTTCTCCTCCTCTCTCCACGACCCTCCGCCCCTCACTCTCCATCTCTACCCTCTCTGCAATGCTCCAACTCCACTCTCCCTGGGGTATTCTCCTCCCCCCACTCCAGTCCCCCTCCTCCCCCACCCCACACTCTCTGCTCCTCCGCTCCAGACCCTCTCTTCTCATGTTACCCTCCCCAACTTGTTCCCCACTGCTCCAATGATCCCTCCATCGATACCTGAGCTTGTATCTGGTTCTGGGATGGTGGACAAATCCTCCCGGGGTTCGGGTGTTGTTTCCTGGGGTTCCTCAGTTGATACGAAGGCTGGATCTGTAATAAAGTGTGGACAGACAGTGGGTGTAGTGGGGAAATAATCCAGCAGCTCTGTGGGATGGAAGGAGACTGAAGTGCGTGGCCAACACCAGTCTCTGATGACCCCAACGATTATCCATCCCTCTGCTGCATCCCCTCTCTCTCCACTCCTTCATTCCATCCATTACTCAATGTAATCTGTCCATCATTATCCCTCTGACTTCATGGCCCTTCCCCTTGCCTTCTCACCCCTCTCTCCCCCCTTGCTCCCCCCTCTCTCCACCTCGCACCCCTTGCCCACCAGCCCCTCTCCTCCTTCTCTTTTCCCCCACTTCCCATCGTACCCGGGGAGGGGAGGTGTGGTGAGAGGAACAGCTGGGTCCCGGGGTGGGAGGTTGGGTGTGGGGGTGTTCCCCCAGCAGAGGGGGTAAGGTAGGACTCGATCATGGTTGGAGGTGGGGGAAAGAAGCAACAGATCACATCACCTTGATAACATATGATTAGTGTTTGTCGGCACTGGTCCTGCACTCGCTGGAGTTGAGAAGGATGACAGGGGACCTCATTGAAACTTGCCAAATAGTGAAAGGACTAGATTGAGTGAATGCAGAGGATGATTCCACAAGTGGGAGAATCTGGGACCAGAGGCCATAGCCTCCGAACAAAAGCAGATGAGGAGGCATTTCTTTAGCCAGATGGTGGTGAATCTGTGGACTTCATTGCCACAGATCGCTGTGGGGACCATGTCAATGGATATTTTTTAGCTGGAGATTGATAGATTCGTGATTAGTATGGGTGTCAAGGGTTATGAGGAGAAGGCAGGAGAATGGGGTCGAGAGGGATAGATAGATTGAATGGTAGAATAGACTTGATGGGCCGAATGGCCTAATTCTGCTCCTAGAACTTCTGAGCTTGGTCAGAGGGGGGAATGGGACTAGTGACAGGGTGGGGGCAATGTCCTCTGGGTCTTGCTTCCCCGACCCGAGATAAAAGATGTTGTGCATTCACCCTGACGCTTATACCCCATATGAGATCACCCCTCAGCCTCTTGTCATCCAAGGAATAAATTCCTAGCCAGTCCAACTTCTCCTTATAGCTCAGGCCATTGTTCCTTGCAACATCCTCGTAAATCATCTCTGCAATCTTTCCAGCTTACGAACATCTTTCCTATAATAGGATGACCAAAACTGATCACACACTCCACATGTGACCTCACCAACATGACATCACAACTTACCAATGACATCACATTACCTCACAATGGTAACATGACATCTCCCAACTTATGTATTCACTACCTTTACTGATGAAGGCCAATGTACCAAAAGCCACCTTTGCCACCCTGTCGATCTGTAATGTCACCCTCAGGGAACTGTGCTCATGAACAAGGACCAGGGGCCACAATCTTCGAATAAAGGGGAGGCCATTTAAAATTGAGGTGAGAAGGAACTTTTACACCCAGTGAATTTGTGGAATTCCCTGCCACAGAGGGCAGTGGAGGGCAAATCACTGGATGGACTTAAGATAGAGATAGATAGAGCTCTAGGGGCTAGTGGATTCAAGGGATATGGGGAGAAGGCAGGCACTGATTACTGATTGTGGACGATCAGCCATGATCACAATGAATGACGGTGCTAGCTCGAAGGGCCAAATGGCCCCCTCCTGCACCTATTTTCTATGTTTCTATGTTTCTAACTCCTAAATCTTGCTGCTCTACGGCACTTCCCAGGGCCCTGCCATTTACTGATCCAGGGCACAAGCCTGGCCAGATGTTTCAGAGCATTTTGGAAAAAGTTCCCATTTTGGGAACATAAATTATCTCTATAACTCTTCCCTCGACTGTCCAGCGACCACGACAGCCCTTTCAGGTGATGCAGAGATTCACTTGCACCTCCTCCAACATCATCTACTGCACCCGCTGTTCTAGGAATATTGATTCATCTAACTTCAAGTCACACTTGCGTTCCCTCTCTGTCAGTCCCTCCCTCACCCTCGTCACTTTACTAGTTTCACTGTCGTGCCGCTTAGTTTCACTGTTGGTATCCACTTATTATCACCTTCTCCACAGCCAACAAGGGACCATTGTGGGCTCCATTGTTGCTTGATACACGTCGATGGCTTTGATTGCATCTTACCATACCTTTTATTCACTTGTTCTTTGTATATTTTCATATCTCTAGTTCCCCGCTCACCTGACTCTCAGTTTGAAGAAGGGTCTCGACCCGATACGTCACCTATTCTTTTTCTCCAGAGAAGCTGTCTAATCTGCTGTTACTCAAACATTTTTTGTCTATCTCCCATAATTTTTTGGAGAGTTATGAATAACAATGGGTCTGGCCCTTGGGGGAAGGTATTAAATGTGGGTAAGGCACATTACAGCATTATTGGGCAGGAGCGAGTGAGAGTAAACTGGGAGCAGCTGTTTTTGGGGTAACTCCACCTCTGACGTGTAGGTGTTCTGCAGGAACGTGTGCTAGAACCTTTATTTTTTGTGATATAAAAGGTGCACTTTGGGGGCTTGAATATAAGGGGAAATTATACAGTTAATCGCAAGAAGAATATTGATGTACTCCTTGAGGTCCAAATCCGTAAAAACATGAAAGTGGCAACACAAGTAGATACGGTGATAAGAAGGCACAGTCTTGAGGTCCAAATCCAAGGGGAATTGTTGTCCACTGCAGAACAAACTACTGTCCTCTCCAAAAGCTGGCCGCAAGGACAGGCGACAACGTATGAAGGGGCTTGGTACCTGAGGACGTGTCTCCCAGTGGAACGGAAGACGGTTCCTGGGTAGATTCTCCAGGTGATGATCCCTGGGTCTGTTCTCCTGTGGAGATCTTGGGATCTGGAATGAAGGAACAGAGAGACGGTAGTGCGGCAAAACCGCAACATGGCATCAAACTCCGAGATGTGTACAGCAATTCAAGGAGTGCCAATGTGGAGATATCAGCATCATCTGATATCTCGTCACCCACTCTCCATCAAAAACGTTCTTCACTCCACGTGCCCCTCCCCCTCCCCTTTAGAGTCAGGGTGGATTTCAGGGATTGACCATACAGCACACAAACAGGTCCATCGGCCCACCTTATTCATGCCGACTTATCTGTTAGTCCCATTTGTCCACATGTTGCCCATATTCCAGTGAAACGTTAATATCCATGCACATGTCCAAGTGACTTTTACATTTTGTTATTGTATCTGCCTCAACTATCTTCTCCGGCAGTTTGTTCCATACATCCACCACACGACATGAAATGGTTGCCCATCATGCTCCTATTAAATCTTTCCCCTCTTATCTTAAATGTATGTCCTGTGGTTCTTGCTTCCCCAACTCTGGATAAAAGGTGCTGTGCATTCACCCTACCAATTCCCATCATAACCTAAAGCCTTCTTTACCACCCTATCTACTCGTGACTCCACTTTCAGGGAACTCTGTATCATTCACTCTGTAGATCCTGTCCAGTTTGACTTCCCAAAATGCAACCATGTTATGACCAAGGGGAAGAACCTTCCCTTTTATGAGCCAGGAAATGAGCCTCTCCTGGTGTTTCAGTGAGAGAGCATTTTGGCAACAAAGATTACAGCTCCATAGTTTTAAGAGAGTTGTGAATAGGTCTGTCTGGACCTTGGGGGAAGTATTAAATTGGTGCAGGGTCCATTACAGCATTATTAGGCAAGAACTAGGGAGACTGAAATGGGGGCCGCTGTTGTTATGCAAGTCCAAATCTGACGTGGGAGTTTCACTGGGAAATGTCCATGTTCTCCGGAGATGCTGCTTGACCTGCTGAGTTAGTCCAGCACTTTGTGTCTTTTGTAACTGTGTGGAGATGATAAAATTGGTGAAGGTGCGGATGGTGAGGAAGGTTGTCAAAGTATTCAGCGGGATGTAGATTTGTGGGATGTAGATGTAGAAATGGGCAGAGAAACTGCAGATGGAATATAATCCAAGTAAGTGTGAGGTGTTGCACTTTGAGGGAGAGGGAGGGTGAGAGATTAAAACAGAATGATCAGCTCATCAGGTGGGAAGTCGGCTGTAGACAGAGTCCGTGCAAACACCAAAAAATACCAACTCTCACAGGTCACTCGTCTCGCCTTCAACACTGCATCCTCCTCGAACACGAGCAACGCCTCGCTCCCTTGTGAAGCCAGGCTTTTACAGAGTGCTCTCACACTCTCGCTCCGACTCTCTCTCTCTCCGACTCTCTCCCCCCCACTCTCTCTCTCCGACTCTCTCTCTCCCTCACTCTCTCTCTCCCTCACTCTCCCTCTCTCACACTCTCTCTCACACTCTCTCTCACACTCTCTCTCCCTCACTCTCTCTCTCCCTCACTCTCCCTCTCTCCCACTCTCTCTCTCCCTCACTCTCTCTCTCCCTCAATATCTCTCTCTCTCTCTCTCTCCCCGACTCTCTCTCTCTCCCTCCCCGACTCTCTCCCTCCCTGACTCTCTCTCTCCCTCCCTGACCCCCTCTCTCTCTCCCTGATTCTCTCTCTCCCTGACTCTCTCTCTCTCTCTCCCTCTCCCTGACTCTCTCTCTCCCTGACTCTATCTCACTGACTCTCTTGCTCACTGACTCTCTGGCTCTCTCTCTCTCTCTCTCTGACTCTTTCTCTCTCTCACTGTGACTCTCTCTCTGACTCCAGCATTCAGCCCCTGCCCGTATGGGTCATTCTGTCTTCAAAATACATTCTCCTCAAGTTCTCCACTTACTTTCCACTTCATCCTCAATCTCATGTTCATCAATTCATGCCAGAGGAACAGAATGAGGCAATTCGGCCCATCGACCACTCTGCCATTTAGTCATGGCTGATACTGTATATCGTTCCCTGTCAACGCTATTCTCCTTCTCCTCGAAACCATTGACCAACTTCGTAATCAAAAACTGTCAATCTCCATTTTAAAAATACCATCGTCTTGGAGATACCAATGTCCACAGCCTTCGGTGGCAATGAATTCAACAGATTGGCGAGATAAATCCTCCTCAGCTCGTATCTAAAGGTATGTCTCTTTATGCTGAGGCTGTGCCCATTGGCCCTATACTCTTTCAATACTGGAAACATCCTCTCCACATCCACTCTATCCAGGCCTCTCATTATAGGGTAAGTTTTGATGTGATCTCCCCCTCATCTTTCTAAACTCCAGCGAGTACAGGCCCGATCTCCAGTCACACATTCCCTCCTTACCGCCCGTTTATTTCTTCTACACTTACTCGTTTCACACATTTCTACTTGCCCTTTCTCCTCCTCTCTCCACGACCCTCCGCCCCTCACTCTCCATCTCTAGCCTCTCCGCAATGCTCCAACTCCACTCTCCCTGGGGTATTCTCCTCCCCCCACTCCAGTCCCCCTCCTCCCCCACCCCACACTCTCTGCTCCTCCACTCCAGACCCTCTCTTCTCATGTTACCCTCCCCAACTTGTCCCCCACTGCTCCAATGATCCCTCCATCGATACCTGAGCTTGTATCTGGTTCTGGGACAGTAGACAAATCCTCCCGGGGTTCGGGTGTTGTTTCCTGGGGTTCCTCAGTTGATACGAAGGCTGGATCTGTAATAAAGTGTGGACAGACAGTGGGTGTAGTGAGGAAATAATCCAGCAGCTCTGTGGGATGGAAGGTGACTGAAGTGCGTGGCCAACACCAGTCTCTGGTGACCCCAACGATTATCCATCGCTCTCCTACATCCCCTCTCTCTCCACTCCTTCATTCCATCCATTACTCAATGTAATCTGTCCATCATTATCCCTCTGACTTCATGGCCCTTCCCCTTGCCTTCTCACCCCTCTCTCCCCCCTTGCTCCCCCCTCTCTCCACCTCGCACCCCTTGCCCACCAGCCCCTCTCCTCCTTCTCTTTTCCCCCTCTTCCCATCGTACCCGGGGAGGGGAGGTGTGGTGAGGGGAACAGCTGGGTCCCGGGGTGGGAGGTTGGGTGTGGGTGTGTTCCCCCAGCAGAGGGGGTAAGGTAGGACTCGATCATGGTTGGAGGTGGGGGAAAGAAGCAACAGATCACATCACCTTGATAACATATGATTAGTGTTTGTCGGCACTGGTCCTGCACTCGCTGGAGTTGAGAAGGATGACAGGGGACCTCATTGAAACTTGCCAAATAGTGAAAGGACTAGATTGAGTGAATGCAGAGGATGATTCCACAAGTGGGATGGAAGGTGACTGAAGTGCGTGGCCAACACCAGTCTCTGGTGATCCACATTGTCCAGCCCGCTCCTGCATCAGAATGCTCTGCTCCCCTCTCCCTCCATTCCATCATTCCAGCCGTTACTCAGTGCACACCTTCTGTCTCTATGCGCTCATTTCATTGCACACTCCCCCGCTCCCTCCATCCCCATCCCAAACCCTGACTTTCCCCCTCCTGCTCCTTCACCCTCTCTCCCCATGCTGAATACCCCCTCCTCTCTTTTCCACTCTCTCCCCATCACCATCCCATCTCTCCCTCATCCCAGGGAAGGGAAGAGAAGGAGGGAAGGGCTCGGACATAGGGGGAAGGGACGGCCCGGTACTGGGTGGCGAAGAGGGGAGACGGCTGTGTGCTGGGGGAGGGGACGGCCAGATACTGGGGTGGGGGAGGGGACGGACAGATACTGGGGTGGGGGAGGGGACGGCCAGATACTGGGGTGGGGGAGGGGACGGTCCGGTACTGGGGTGGGGGGAGGGGACGGCCAGATACTGGGGTGTAGGGGACGGCCAAATACTGGGGTGTAGGGGAGGGACAGATACTGGGGTGTAGGGGACGGCCAGATACTGGGGTGGGGGAGGGGACGGCCAGATACTGGGGTGTAGGGGACGGCCAGATACTGGGGTGTAGGGGACGGGACAGCCAGATACTGGGGTGTAGGGGACAGCCAGATACTGGGGTGTAGGGGACGGCCAGATACTGGGGTGTAGGGGACGGCCAGATACTGGGGTGGGGGAGGGGACGGCCAGATACTGGGGTGGGGGGAGGGGACGGTCAGATACTGGGGTGGGGAGGGGACGGCCAGATACTGGGGTGGGGGAGGGGACGGCCAGATACTGGGGTGGGGGAGGGGACGGCCAGATACTGGGGTGGGGGAGGGGATATGATTCACCTGAATGGGCGGATGGATTGGAGGTGGGGGATGGGGACAGCTGGGTTGTGGGGGAGGTGTGGGGGGAGTGGACGGGATGGCTGGTTATCATAGAAGGGTGTGGGAGGAGGGTCGGGGGAGGGACGGATGGGATGGGATGCGGGAGGGAATCGATGGCTGGATCCACGGGTCCCGGAGGGGTTGGGGGTTGAGACGCTGATTCCCGGTTGGTGGTGAGGGGAGGGGATGGTTGAGAGCAGCCGGGATACATGAATAAATGAGTCAGCTGGGACCTGGGGAGGAGTAGCATGGTTTGGTTGATTCCCGGAAGTGGTGGGGGTGGGGAAGGTTACAAGTGGGTGGTGGCTGTGTCCTGCCTGTTTAATGGGTGAGTGACAGGGTGGGGCAATGGGTGAGTGACAGGGTGGGGGCAATGGGTGAGTGACAGGGTGGGGCAATGGGTGGGTGGGTGAGTGACAGGGTGGGGGCAATGGGTGAGTGACAGGGTGGGGCAATGGGTGAGTGACAGGGTGGGGCAATGGGTGAGTGACAGGGTGGGGACAATGGGTGAGTGACAGGGTGGGGGCAATGGGTGAGTGACAGGGTGGGGCAATGGGTGAGTGACAGGGTGGGGCAATGGGTGAGTGACAGGGTGGGGGCAATGGGTGGGTGGGTGAGTGACAGGGTGGGGGCAATGGGTGAGTGACAGGGTGGGGGCAATGGGTGAGTGACAGAGAGGGGCAATAGGAGAGTGACAGAGTGGGGGCAATGGGTGGGTGGGTGAGTGACAGGGTGGGGGCAATGGGTGAGTGACAGAGAGGGGCAATGGGAGAGTGACAGAGTGGGGCAATGGGTGAGTGACGGTGGGGGCAATGGGTGAGTGACAGGGTGGGGGCAATGGGTGGGTGGGTGAGCTGGGACAGGGGCCATCCTGCATGTGTGTTGGAGTCAGTGACGGGGTGGGGGTCAGGCCCCCGTGGTTTGGCTCAGACAGTCGGTGTGGGACTGTGAACCGAGATGATCACCAATGTTTGGAAAATTGCTGACTCAGCACTTGCCGGATTTTCCCAACAACCTCTCAGATGCATTACTGGGAACTGCGACGTACCTGTACAATACACCTTGTTACAGCAGAGTGTGGGTTCCAGCCGATACACAAAGAAACCGCCGCAGTGTTTCACCTTGATCTCAAGCTGTGTCTCACATTGCTTTCCATCCCAGGTGAAACAGACTGTCCTGGTCACCTCCCTGTCTCCCACACTGGGATGGGGACCTGGAATGAGGTTTATAAACAATGTAAAATGTACCCGGTCCCACAGTGCTGCATGGGCTGTGAATCTGGAGCCGGTGTAACAGAGTGATCACAACCCACAGTCCAGTCTGACCTGCCTCAGTCAGTGATGAGCTGCTGCCCTCACCCTCCCCACCCACACTCCCCACGGCAGCACTGAGACCAACTCCAGGTGGTGACACCCTGGGGTGCCGTGTCTGGGGTTATGGGGACAAGGCAGGAGAATGGGGTTGGGAAGGAGATATAGATCAGCCACGATTAAATGGCAGAGTAGACTTGATGGGCCAAATGGACTGATACTGCTCCTATCACTGATGACCTTATGACAGGAAACACAAGCCCCGACCCTGATGGGTGCCGATCGAAGGTATTTATTCACAAAATGCTGGAGTAACTCAGCAGGTCAGGCAGCATCTCAGGAGACAAGGAATGGGCGATGTTTCGGGTCGAGACCCTTGTCGGGGCGGGGCTTCACCTGTCAGCGCCCATCAGGGGGCGGGACTTCACCCGTCAGTGTCCATCAGGGGCGGGGCTTCACCTGGCAGTGCCCACCAGGGGCGGGGCTTCACCCGTCAGTGTCCATCAGGGGCGGGGCTTCATCTCTCAGTGCCAATCAGGGGCGGGGCTTCATCTATCAGCGCCCATCAGGGGCCGGGGCTTCATCCGTCAGTGTCCATCAGGGGCGGGGCTTCACCTGGCAGTGCCCACCAGGGGCGGGGCTTCATCTCTCAGTGCCTATCAAGGGCGGGGCTTCATGTCAGTGCTTATCATGGGCGGGGCTTCATCTGTCAGCACCCATCAGGGGCGGGGCTTCATCTGTCAGTGCTCATCATGGGCGGGATTCACCTATCAGCACCCATCATGGGCAGAGCTTCACCTGTCAATGCCCATCAGGGGCAGGGCTTCACCTGTCAGCACCCATCAGGGGCGGGGCTTCATCTGTCAGTGCTCATAGTGGGCGGGGCTTCACCCACCTGTGTCCATCAGGGGCAGGGCTACACCCGTCAGTGCCCATCAGGGGCGAGGCTTCATCTGTCAGCACCCATCAGAGGCGGGGCTTCACCTGTCAGCACCCATCAGGGGCGGGGCTTCACCTGTCAGCACCCATCAGGGGCACTCTCCCCTATTCTGACCCTCCCCGGCCATCCCTGAGCCCCAGAGTTGCACACTCTGACCCTACCGTTTAACCAGCCCGGGCTGGTCCCGGAGCAGTGATGGGTGGAAACAACAGTCTCGGGAATCTTCCATCCGCCGGAACTGAAACAACAATCAGAGAGTCAGCCCCTGCCCTGAACTGAGGGAGTTTGTTCACCCAGAGAGAGACTGGCATTGGACCCACTCTCAATATTCACTCACTACAGGGATTCATTCAATTATTGCCCCCCCCATCAGAGTCATGCAGCTTGTACAGTGCAGTAATGGCCCTTCAGTCCACAACATCCAGGCTCACTCTTTTGTCAAATTACATTTGCATTTATTTGGACCAAAATTCTTCTGTGCTTTCCCTATTTGACCATTGAAATGATCCTTACACATAAAATTTGCACTGATTGCATCTCATCCTTTGGGTGTGTGTTCTGGATAATCAACCACTCCCTGTCCCATTACTGTCACTGATGATCCCAGTCTCCCTGTATCCACACTGTCCCATTACTGTCACTGATGATCCCAGTCTCCCTGTATCCACACTGTCCATTACTGTCACTGATGATCCCAGTCTCCCTGTATCCACACTGTCCATTACTGTCACTGATGATCCCAGTCTCCCTGTATCCACACTGTCCATTACTGTCACTGATGATCCCAATCTCCCTGTATCCACACTGTCCCATTACTGTCACTGATGATCCCAGTCTCCCTGTATCCACACTGTCCATTACTGTCACTGATGATGATCCCAGTCTCCCTGTATCCACATTGTCCCATTACTGTCACTGATGATCCCAGTCTCCCTGTATCCACATTGTCCCATTACTGTCACTGATGATTTATTCACAAAATGCTGGAGGAACTCAGCAGGTCAGGCAGCATCTCGGGAGAGAAGGAATGGGTGACGTTTCGGGTCGAGACCCTTCTTCAGACTGTATCTGTCGAACTGTTTCTTAAACATTGCGATAGTCCCAGCCACAACTACATCCTCTGGCAGCTTGTTCCATATCCCCACCACCCGTTGTGTGAAAAAGTTACCCCTCAGATTCCTATTAAATCTTTTCCCCTGTACCTTGAACCTATGCCCTCTGGTCCTCAATTCCCCAACTCTGGGCAAGAGACTCTGTGCATCTACCCGATCTACTCCTCTCATGATTTTATGCACCTATATAAGATCACCCCTCCCAGTCTCCCTGTATTCACATTGTCCCATTACTGTCACTGATGATGATCCCAATCTCCCTGTATCCACACTGTCCCATTACTGTCACTGATGATCCCAGTCTCCCTGTATCCACACTGTCCATTACTGTCACTGATGATCCCAGTCTCCCTGTATCCACACTGTCCCACTACTGTCACTGATGATCCCAGTCTCCCTGTATCCACACTGTCCCACTACTGTCACTGATGATCCCAGTCTCCCTGTATCCACACTGTCCCATTACTGTCACTGATGATCCCAGTCTCCCTGTATCCACACTGTCCATTACTGTCACTGATGATCCCAGTCTCCCTGTATCCACACTGTCCATTACTGTCACTGATGATTCCAGTGGACCCACATCCTCTCCCTGTCATATTACTGTCATTGATTACCCCGGTGTCTATCCATTTTCCCTCATTGGCCTGTGTTACCGATACATTTTCTACGTCATTAACTAACATGATGATCTCCTTGTTTTACCTCTTAAATCTGTACCAGCCCACTCTGTGGTTTTCATCCCCATGCTTCCAGTCCCCACTGGTGCACTCAGTGTTGGTACAACCCGTGCTCCTCCAGGGCTGATCCAGGACGGTGTGGTTTACACACGGATCACCGAGTGCAGAGTCTGCAGCTGGGGACACGATGATGGTCCGAGTTAATGTCCAGTTCAATCAAAGTCACACAGACTCTTGTACACCCACCCATATCCACTAACATCCGCTGTACTCTATGAAATATAACATCATCACCCAAATAAAGATCTCCGAGGCAGTGTATTCCATGTGGGCACTACTCTCTGGAGATGGCATCTGCCTTCTAAATCTCTTCCCCCTCACCATAGATAAAAACCCTCCAGTCTTGTCTGCCTCTGAGGGGAACGTTTCCTGCACTCTATATTCCTCATTAGTTTATAATATCCCATCTAAGTTGCCTCAGCCACAGGGAAAATAGGCTTCGCCCCTCCAACGCGGATTTGGAGATAGTACAGAAGCGTTTTACCAGAATGTTCCCTGAATTTTAGAGTATTTAGCTGTAGGTGGAGGTTGGACAGATTATTTTTTCTTGAGCATCAGACCACGGCTGACAGATGGTCTGATAGAGTCACAGAGTGATACAGCCTGGAAACAGGCCCTTCGGCCCAACTTGCCCACACCGGCCAACATGTCCCAGCTACACTAGTCCTTCCTGCCTGTGCTTGATCCATTTCCCCCCAACCCTGTCCTATCCATGTATCTGTCGAACTGTTTCTTAAACATTGCGATAGTCCCAGCCACAACTACATCCTCTGGCAGCTTGTTCCATATCCACACCACCCGTTGTGTGAAAAAGTTACCCCTCAGATTCCTATTAAATCTTTTTCCCTGTACCTTGAACCTATGCCCTCTGGTCCTCAATTCCCCAACTCTGGGTAAGAGACTCTGTGCATCTACCCGATCTACTCCTCTCATGATTTTATGCACCTATATAAGATCACCCCTCATCCTCCTGTGCTCCAAGGAATAGAGATCCAGCCTACTTAACCTCTCCCTATAGCTCACACCCTCTAGTCCTGGCAACATCCTCGTAAATCATGCCTTATGATCAGCCATGATCGTATTGAATGGCGGTGCAAGCTCGAAGGGCCGAATGGCCTACTCCTGCACCTATCTTCAATGTTTCTAAATCTTTACTGAACCCTTTCAAGCTTGACAATATCTTTCCTATAACATGGTGCCCAGAGCTGAACACAATATTCTAAATGCGGTCTCACCAACGTCTTATACAACTGCAACATGACCTCCCAACCTCTGTACTCGATACTCTGACTGATGAAGGGCAATGTGCCAAATGCCTTTTTGAGCACCTTATCTACCTGTGACTCGACCTTCAAGGAACCATGTACCTGCACTCCTAGATCCCTCTGCTCTACAACACTCCCCAGAGGCCTACCATTAACTGTGTAGGTCCTGCCCCTGTTAGATGTCCCAAAATGCAACACCTCACGCTTCTCCGTATTAAATTCTGAATCTGGGTGTTGGCTGATAGAGGTACATAGTGTTTGGGAGGCATAGACAGGGCAGTATGGAAATGTCCAATACCAGAGGGCATAGCTTTAAGGTGAGAGGAGAAAGTCTAAAGGAGATTTGCAAGGCAAAATCTGTTTATACACAGAGAGTGGAAGAATGCCAGATTGCACAGCTGATGTGGTAAATGAAGTAGTTATGGCTGCAATGTTTCAGAGGCATTAAGGCAAAAACATGAAGAGGCAGAGAATGGAAGGATAAAGTGTCTATACTTGTGCAGATAAACACCAACCTCAATCAAGTTAGAGAGTCCAGGCTTTGAGCATCTACTCTGTCACAAACAAAAAGACCTATAACTAGGTACAGAGCATCACACCGTAACAGCTTACTGCAGACAGTGAGTGGGAGAACTCAGTAAAGTGATCACTGACTGCGAGTGAGTCCATTGTGTGTATTAGTGACGCAGGACAGCCCAGGATTTCCACACTACCCTCACATCTCTTGTCCATAGGGAAGAGTTACGTACCTGTACAATACACAGTATGGCCACGGGGTGTTGGCTTCAACTGATACACAAAGTAACTGCTGCAGTTTTTAACCTTGATGCCCAGCTTGTTGTTGCTGCACCCATCTCCAGCCCCGGCCTCTCCATTCCCGGCTTTTCCAGCCCCGGCCTCTCCACTCCCGGCTTTTCCAGCCCCGGCCTCTCCATTCCCGGCTTTTCCAGCCCCGGCCTCTCCACTCCCGGCTTTTCCAGCCCCGGCCTCTCCATTCCCGGCTTTTCCAGCCCCGGCCTCTCCACTCCCGGCTTTTCCAGCCCCGGCCTCTCCATTCCCGGCTTTTCCAGCCTTTTTGAAACATATTCTCCTGGTCACCTCCCCTTCTCTTACACTTGGATGGGAACCTGGAATGAGATTTATAAACATTGTAAAATGTACCCTGTCCCACAGTGCTGCATGGGATGTGAATCTGGAGCCAGCGTAACACAGCGATCACAACCCACAGTCCAGTCTGCTCTGCCTCTGTCAGCAGTGAGCTGCTGCCCTCACCCTCCCCATACACTCCTCACTGCACCCCTGCTCCCTGACACCGGCTCCTGTTGCTGGAGGCCTGTGGGCCCGGGTTTGGCAGGAAACCCCAGCCCACATCCTGAATGTGCAGTGCTAGCTGGTGAACCTACAGCTCCAGGCTAAACAATCATTGAAATACACACTGTGGGTGACATAGTGGTGCAGCTGGTAGAGCCGCTGCCTCACAGCGCCAGAGACCCGGGATAGGTCCTGATCTTGGGGGCTGTCTCACTAGAGTTTGTAACCTCTTCCTGTGAATATTTGGTTTTTCATCCGGGTGTCCTCCCACATCCATAGACTAGTGGATTTGTAAGTTAATTGGCCTCTGTAAATTGCCAGGTGTGCAGGAAATAGGATGCAAAAGTGGGATAACAGAGTTAGTGTGAATGGATAATCGATGGTTAGCGTAGATAATGAGCTGAAGGGCCTCTTCCCATGCTGTACCTTTCAATCAATATTCAGTTTTGGATAACTTCAATGCTCATCACATTTGAATTATTATATATTAAACTAAATATGATCAACATCTCCCTAAACCTGAATCATTTTGGTGAGGATTGTGGATCCCCTGGATTGAACAAGACTAGTTTGCTTTGGTTTAGGTTTAAGTTTATTATTGTCATGTGTAGCGAGGCACAGTTAAAATCTTTGTTTTGCATGCATGCCCATCCAATCAGATCCAATAAAACTATCAATAAATACATTCAACTCAAACTCATAAACAACAGGTAGAACAATGGGGATGACACAGAGTGCAGACATTATTGCACATTAGTTCCAGAGCCAAGGTTCAATGTCCACAATGGGGTGGAGATGCATCAGACAGTACCCTAGCTTGTGAAAGAACGGTACGGAAGCCTGATAACAGAGGCAAAGAAGTTGTTCTTCAGTCTGGTGGTGGGCGTTTTCACCCTCTGTGTCCTCTGCCCAATGGGAGCATGGAGGAGGAGGAATGACCGGGAAGGGGACGCCTTTAATGACGGCTGCTTTTTTGAGGCAGGGTGAAGTGTAGATGAAATCAAAAGTGGGGATTCCGGTTTGTGTGATAGACAGGGCTACATCGACAAGTCAGTGAAGCTGCAACCCCAGGCTGACGAGCTGATAAAAACATCAAAAGCCTTTATTTTTCAGCAAAATTCAGACATTTTACCAACTTGAAAAAATAGTGAATATTTTCTGTGGTGAAGGACTGCAGGGAAGATTCTACAAGAACGATACTGATCGTCTGGGCCCTGTGCAACACGCACTCACATGTTTTACTGATGCAGTGGGCAAACATTAGTGGCATTGGAATGTCATATACGATCCACTGGAACTTTATTCATCCCAGGAGGAAAATGGATTTGCCAACAGTCATAAAACACACAATACGGGAAGGTATTGAATTACTGACAGCAATGTATGTAGGTAATGATGTCCCAATTAGTCATACAGCACAGAAGCAGGCCCTTCGGCCCAACTCATCCATGATGACCAAGATGCCTCATCTAAGCTCGTCCCATTTACCGCATTAGACCCATATTACTCTGAAGCTTTCCTATCCATGTAGCCATCCAAATGTCTGCTGTTCCTTCCTACACAAATGTCTTTTAAATTGGATAAAGGGCATATATTACAAATACAATATATATTAGGGAATTAATGAAGAACTTTTTTAATTAATTAGAATAAATATGGTCAAACAATTCAGAACTAAATTTAAAATTAAACTTTATGTAAATTTAAAAGCAATTATTGTGTGTGGTAATTCATTAATTTGTAGGTTATGAATTAGGAACCTGGTTGGTTTAAGTTGGGAAGGGTGCAGAGAAGATTTGCGAGGATGTTGCCAGGACCCAAGGGTCTGAGTTATAGGGAGAGGTTGGTTAAGTTGGGACTTTGTTCCTGAGGGTGCAGGACACAGGCGTGATCTTGTAGAGGGATATAAAATCCTGGGGCAAATATATCGGGTGAATGGGGCTTTATTGTGCCCAGAAAGCAGGGGAATCAAGAACCGGAGAACTCAGGTTTAAGGTGAGAGGGGAATGATTTAATAGCAGCCAGAGGGACAACATTTACCACACAGAGGGTGGTGGGAACATGGAACGAGCTGCCAGAAGATGTAGTTGAGGCAGGTACAATAACAATATTTAAAATACATTTAAGTAGGTGCATGGATAGGAAAGGTTTTGAGGGATATGGGCCAAATGGGACTAACTTTCTTCGGGCATCTTGTTCACTATGGAGGAGTTGGGCCAAAGGATCTGTTTCTGCGCTGTAGGATTCCTTCAATATGACCTGATTAATTGATGAACTGTGAGTGTCAGTCGTGTGTCAAGCTGCCTAGAAGCTGCTCCTTCACTGGGATGAGTGGAGCTGCTGAAACTACTCTGGGTCTAGTTTGGAGCGGCAGACCGATACTGGGAAAGTCAGGGAGCTGGAGCTCTGCCGCCTCACTCCATGACGATCCAGGGCGGGATCTGAGGAACTGTGGACAGAAACTCTCAGGGAGTTTGGTTTCAGTGTCCATGCAAAGGACCCTCTGAAGTGATCGTAGTCATCAGTCTGACCCTCCCTGACAAAAGCTAAGTCCCAAAGTAGCAAACTCTGACCCTACCTTTTAACCAGCCTGAGTTCTTCCCGGAGCAGTGATGCGCTGGAACAGCAGTCTCTGGAATCTTCCATCCGCCAGAACTGAAACAACAATCAGAGAGTCAGCCCCTGAACTGGGGTCTTTTATTCCGTGTGTGAGACCAAGAATTGAGGCTAATCTGTCTGCATCCTGTGCTATTTCAATATCCCCCACTGCCAGATAATCTCCCATTGGATCCCAGCCCCTATCCTCCCGTCTCTCACGGTACAGAATTTGAGAGCTCCACATCCCAGTCTTTAATCACTGCTCCTCTGTGATAACTGACAACCTGATCTTCCATCATGTCCTCACCCCTCCTCCTCCCTCACTGACTGGGTTTGATGGAATTATTTCCTCACGTTACCTGTTGAATCTGTACCATCCTTTCACAAGTTCTTTATCAGACATCCATTGGCCTTTTGTGCACTGAGTGTTGGAACAATCTGTGCTCCTCCAGGGCTCATCCAGGACGGTGTAGATTACACACGGGTCACTGCCTACGGAGTCTGTGGGTGGGACACAAGATGATGGGTAGTGTTAGTGTAATGTCCACTAGCCTTCACCCAGCCTCTGATATACCCAGCTGCATTTCCGCCATTCTTGGAGCAGAAAATCCTCAGTTTTATTCTCCAAGCAACAGATCGAGCACCTTGAAAAAAGCTTCACACACGCTCCATTTCAAAACGTTGCCCCATTGCTGTCCCCATCTGTTAACTTGCTGTTGCAGATATATTGGTCTGTTACAGTAAATCTTGCATTTATATAGCACCAGTGAAACTCTCTGGCTGCACTGGAGCATGTTAGTGAACTGCATGAGGAGTTTGGCTGCTGTTGTAATGTGGGAAATCCAGCAACCAATTACTGAAGAACTATGTTTCAATAGACAATAGACAATAGGTGCAGGAGGAGGCCATTCGGCCCTTTGAGCCAGCACCGCCATTCAATGTGATCATGGCTGATCATTCTCAATCAGTACCCCGTTCCTGCCTTCTCCCCATACCCCCTGACTCTGCTATCCTTAAGAGCTCTATCCAGCTCTCTCTTGAATGCATTCAGAGAATTTCCACGAACATTTGATCAATAATATGTTGTCTGAGATACAAGGAACTGCAGATGTTGGATCACAAACAAAGCACAAAGTGCTGGAGTAACTCAGCGGGTTAGGTCGCATCTCTGGTGATCATGGATGTGTAACACTTCGGACTGGGATCCTTTGGAAGAAAGGTCCTAACCTGAAACATCACAAATCCATGTTCTCCAGAAACGCTGCTTGACCTGCTGAGTTACTCCAGCACATTGTGTCTAATATGTGCTGTCATCATGTTCAGGCCTGAACATCACCACCCCATCTCTCCCCTGCACCCCTCTGTCTCCCCTCCACTCTCACCTTTTACTAACACTCCTCCCTTTCCCTCCATGTCTAACCCCTCCCTTTTCTCCCTTCCCCTCAGGGGGGTGAATGAACCACTTTTGAAGCCTGACGTCCTTCAATGAAGGAAGTCTGCTGCCCCACAGTCAGGTCTATGCCTCCTCCCAGCAGCACAGTGACCCAGCCAGTGATACTGCTCCCCCACACAGTGACCCAGCCAGTGAGACTGTTGCCCCACAGTGACCCAGCCAGTGAGACTGTTGCCACACAGTGACCCAGCCGGTGAGACTGCTGCCCCACAGTGACCCAGCCGGTGAGACTGTTGCCCCACAGTGACCCAGCCGGTGAGACTGCTGCCCCACAGTGACCCAGCCGGTGAGACTGTTGCCCCACAGTGACCCAGCCAGTGACACTGCTCCCCCACACAGTGACCCAGCCAGTGAGACTGTTGCCACACAGTGACCCAGCCGGTAACATTGCTGCCCCACACAGTGACCCAGCCAGTGACACTGCTCCCCCCACACAGTGACCCAGCCGGTGGGACTGTATCCCCACAGTGACCCAGCCAGTGAGACTACTGCCCCACACAGTGACCCAGCCAGTGAGACTACTGCCCCACACAGTGACCCAGCCGGTAACACTGCTCCCCCACACAGTGACCCAGCCGGTAACACTGTTGTCCCCACAGTGACCCAGCCAGTGAGACTGTTCCCCCCACACAGTGACCCAGCCAGTGAGGCTGCTCCCCCACAGTGACCCAGCCAGTGACACTGCTCCCCCCACACAGTGACCCAGCCAGTGAGGCTGCTCCCCCACAGTGACCCAGCCAGTGAGGCTGCTCCCCCCACACAGTGACCCAGCCAGTGAGACTGCTGTTCCACAGTGACCCAGCCAGTGAGGCTGCTCCCCCCACACAGTGACCCAGCCAGTGAGGCTGCTCCCCCCACACAGTGACCCAGCCAGTGAGACTGCTGTTCCACAGTGACCCAGCCAGTGAGGCTGCTACCCCACACAGTGACCCAGCCGGTAACACTGCTGCCCCCACACAGTGACCCAGCCGGTAACATTGTTGTCCCCACAGTGACCCAGCCAGTGACACTGCTGCCCCACAGTGACCCAGCCAGTGAGACTGCTGCCTCAGCTCCACACCTCCGATCTTATCGCAGCTTCTGGTGCTGTCTACGTGGAGGCTGCATGATCTGGTGACCACTTGCTTTCCCCAGCTGTTGGGTTTGCCCCTCTTGTGCCAAACACCAGCATGTTGTGTGGCCACCATGCAATGCCCCAAGTGTCTGGATTAGTGCTAGAGTTTAGGGGTAGATGATGGGAATGTGGGGAGATTAATTTGGGATCAGAGTAGGAATGGTGTAAATAGGTTGGCTCATTCTGTGGGCCAATGTTACAGGCATCAATGTGCTCCGAGTCCAAGTTTCCCACCCCAGCCATTCCTGCTTCTCCCCGCTCAGCCTGTGAGAGGGAGGGTGGGGGGAGTGGAGTGGAGTGTGTGTGATTGTAGGAGGGGGCGTGGGGTGGCCGTGGGTCAGCTGGGAGGGGTTGGAATGTCTCGGGTGTTGAGGGGGGTTGGGGTGTGGCAGAGGCCACAAGATATGGCGGGCTGCGGGACTGGTTGGGGTGTTCAGCACAGGATGGGATGTGGTGGGAGTGGGACAGATGGCAGGAGTGGGAAAGACAGGGGGTTAGGAGGTGTGATAGTCAGGAGAGGGGTGTGGGTCCGCCCTGTCCTAGGGGGATGGAACAATGAGCGTAGCCGTCAGCCCAAGGAGCTGTGGCACATCAGGGTGCAGCGGTAGGGGGCTCAGATTGATGCTCCATGGTCAGGTGGTGGGGACAGGTTGTCACGAGCCAGGTTCTTTGCCCGAGACATCCTGCCCAGCATCAGTGGTCACCCTCAGCCACAGTGTGTGAGTGGGCTGTGCTGTTCAATGTGGGCCAGGGGAGGGGTGACCATGGCAGACAGGGGCAGTTCACCAGGTTGGGGGGGGGGGGGGGGTAACAGTACTGGGGGTGGGAGTGGACAGGGTATTGGTCCAGGTATTCTAGTTGGAGTATGTGATCCCGACTGTGGACAGGTCACACGTCAGTCATAGGGACAGGGAGTGGGGGGGGGGGGGGGGCATGGGGGGGGCACAGGTCATTCACAGGCTGGAGGTCACAGGTCACTCTAGGAAGGCGAGGTCCAGGCACATCAGCTTGATCAGACTGTGGGAGAGGGAGATCTGCATGTGGGCAGCACTGACCACGGATGCAACATTCAGCCCTGTGTGTGGGCTGATGTCTCGGGATGTCCCAGACTTTACCCCCTCCCCCTCCGCTCCTCAAACACCCCACAAGCTCCACCCCCACCCACACTTTATCAACATGCAGAGCAACATACCTGCACAATACACACTGTAATATCTGGGTGTCGGCTTCAGAAGATACACAAAATAACCATCACATTTTTTGATTGTGATTTCCTGATGCTTGAGGCAGGGGTCTTCATTGCTGTTGTCTTTAATCCAGGTGAAACAGACTTTCCCGGTCACCTCCCCGTCTCCCACGTTGGGATGGAGACCTGCAATGAGGTTTATAAACATTGTGAAATGTACCCGGTCCCTCAGTGCAGCAGGGAATGTGAATCTGGAGCCAGTGTAACACAGCGATCACAACCCATGGTCTGACCTGCCTCAGTCAGTGGTGAGCTGCTGCCCTCCCCCCTCCCCCCCTCCCTCCCCCCCCCACACTCCTCACAGCAGCACCTACTCCATGAGACCCTGTGGGTCACTGGGTTCTCGAATGGACACACAGACCGACCCCTGACCTGCCTCAGCCTCAGGCTGATTGGCCATTAAACATCGCAACGTCTTCAACTTTCACACATATTTACAGACAAACATTGAAATTATACAAAACCTATTAAAATAAAATCAGAATATTAAAACAAACAAAGTCAGGTTTTGCAAAAAGTGAATTTGATTAACTTAAAGCAGAGAAGTCTTGTTGCAACTGTGCAGTGTGTTGATGAGGCCACACCCTGGCCACGATCTCATCTCACGACTATCATCAGGAAGAAGGTGCAGGAGCCTGAAAACTGTGACCTCCAGGTTCAAGAACAGCTTATCCCAGCAATTATCAGGCTCTTGAACACTTCACAACACTAACCTCACCATCCATGATCTTCCATCGACTGTGCCTTTGGTTGCCCTACAGACTTTGGTGTTTGCTCTATTACAGTTACCTTGAGTTGCAGTTATTAATACATTGTATTTTTTATTATTCTATTTTATCTGTAGAGCTGTAGAAATCTGGATCACTCTGACCTTTGCTAAAGTAACAGAGTGCATCAGTTGTACATTCTTGTCCACCTACCATTTAACCAGCCGGGACTCCACGCAGAGCAGTGATGGAATGGAACTGACTTTTCGGGAATCTTCACGTTGTCAGAACTGAAACAACAAGCAGAGAGTCAGCCCCCGACTGAGGGAAAGATTAGCGACTGGGGTCTACACCATCGCACTATCCAATATTGGTCCAGTGCCAGGAAACCCTTTTTTGCCATTTACAAAATCTCTCTTTCCTTCCTCCAGAATGCAGGAGTTTCCTTTCCCTACACTCCACTCACTGACCCAGAATGGGGGTTGATACTATCAATCTAACACCTTATTCCCTTTCAGTTACTTGATATATGACAGTAGGTTGCTATTCAGCCCATCACAATCATACTAGCCCTCAGGAAAGTGACTCCTCAGCCCTCTGCCCCCTCTCCTAATTTCCCTGTAGCACTGCAACTTATTCCCTCTCACCTGCCCGTGAATACTCCATTGATTATTTTGCCACTTGCCTCCACGAGTGGGAGTTCACAGGACCAATTCATTTACCAGCATATATTTGGGATGCGGGAACACCAGGGGGAAACCCATCCAGGGAAGACCATGCAAATCCACATAGAAAGTGCCAGATGTCAGGATCAAACTGGGATCCTTGGAGATGCAAGCACCAGCAATAACTGCATCACATTCTCCCTCACTTACTAGCGTGCGATCAGTTTACCTGCTAAATCTGTACCACCCTTCCTTCAGATTTCCGTCATCCATCCATCGGCCACTGCACCGAGTTCTATTACAATCCGAGCTCCTCCAGGGCTGATCCAGGACGGTGTGGGTTTCACACGGATCATCGGGCGTGGAGTCTGCATCTGTGGGACATGATGATGATCAGCGTTAAAGTAAGACTGAGCTAAGTTCACTCAAACTCTGGTTCCCCAACCCACCCAACAACTCAGAAGCACCAACAACCTCTGATTTAGAGCCAGTGATAAAAGCAGCACAGAAACGAGTCCTACAACCACCATATCAAGGATTTGGTTTATGTTTGGTATTGTCACGTAATATTTCATTCCAGCCTTTTGGCCATCTGGACCAATCGCAAATGCCTACAATAGGTCCATATCCTTCTGTGTCTTGCCTGTTCACATATCTGTGTAAATGAATCATAATTTCCATGACTGGTTCCGATTCTACCACCCTCTCTGGCTGCACATTCACCACTCTGTGTGGAAGAACTTTCTCCTTTGATTACCAAGCATTACAAGTTATACCCTCCAGCCAGTATAAAGGTCAACCAAATGAACACACAAATGATTCCTCCATCTTGCTTTCACTGCCTCACACATTATATTGAACAAGGGACCGGGGGAGACCAATGGGCCCATCTGGATGATGCCAGCTCCTGGTGCAGGAATCCCATCATTTCCATTCCTCCCTCATTAGTTCCCTTCAGCCCTGCAACTTATTTTCTTTCACACAAGCTATTCAATTCTCTTTTCATAGAGTCATACATCATGGAAACAGGCACTTCAGCCCAACCTTCCCACACTGGTCAGCATGTCCCAGCTACACTGGTCCCACCTGCTCACGTTTGGCCCATATCAATGTATATTTAATATAAATTACTTAATATAAATCTTGCACAGGTGCAAGCTGTATTGAAGGGAGCTGATTGGGCAAAGAAAAGCTGGCCATGCTGATTGAGGAATCTAGGACCAGAGTCAATCCTTTCAGGGGTGGGTAGGGAAGAGATCTAAATGGAGACAGAGGTATAATATTTGTAACTTTCTTCTGCAAATCAAATTAAAATTGGAGGAATAGTGGAAGCAAAGGTGGTTATCTAACAACAAGATCATTATCAACTGGGTCTATGAGCCAAGCAACAGCAGATAGATATTAATGCAGATAAATGCGAGGTGTTGCATTTTGGTAAGACAAGCCAGGCAGGACTTACACAGAGACACTAAGGGGTACAGGTACATAGTTCCAATGAAGTGGCGATAAAATTAGACCGGGAAATAAAGAAGGTGGTGACACAAGACACAGCAGATGCTGGAATATAGAGCAAAAAAAATGCTGGACAAACTCAGTGGGCCAGGCAGCTTCTGTTGAATGAATGGAAAGAAGACGATTTGGATGAGGCCCCTACAGACTGATTGGAAAGCTGTAAAAGAGGTGAGGGTGGGGGCAGGACAAAGCCTGGCAAGTGAAAGGTGGATGCAGGTGAAGGGTGGGAGATTGGCAGATGGAAGAAACACTCAGCAGATTGAGCAAAGAGAAATAGATTAAACGTTTCAAGTTAAGACACTTCATTCAAAAAGTGCAAATTAAAACCTTTGCATATTGATAAACTTTTTAGAATGTGGAAAGACAGCAGTCAATTTCTAGAATGCATCACCCACAAACTGCAACAGGACGTTGAACAATAATGTGTTTAATGACAATAACAGGACAATACCACAAAGGCAGAACTCTTACAGTTTACTTGGAGCATGGCTGGGGAGTTCAGTAGAGCTCCTCTCCTTGAGCAAAGCTGCATCGGCACTGTGTGGAAATCAGCCTAATCTCATAGAAAATAGGTGCAGGAGTACGCCATTCGGCCCTTCGAGCCTGCACCGGTCTGAAGTCTCTGATGCACCAACCAGACACAGGGGATGGGAATACCAAGGATGCTGGCAGCAATTCCAGAAGGGACAGGAGCAATAATGGTTGTGTGAACAAACTGAAGGGAGAGACATGGGTCTGCTGGGTGGACGAAGCAGGGACTGGGGCAGAAACAAAATGAACCGTTGGCAAGTATTAATTGATATTAGTTTAATGCAGTAGAGATTCACCAGGATATTTTTAAGGCAGAGATAGAAATATGGATTCTTGATTAGTAAGAGCATCTGGGGTTATGGGGAGAAGGCAGAAAAATGTAGTTCAGAGGGAAAGATAGTTCAGCCATGATTGAATGGCAGAGTAAAGTTGATGGTCCGGATGGCTTCATTCTGCTCTATCACTTATGAACTTGAATCAAGGACAAGTCGCACCCTGGCCACTCCCTCTTTTAAATCAAGGATGAGTTGCACCCTCTTCCTCTTCTCCCCTCTCCTATCAGACAAAAGGTATAGAAATGTGAAAACGCACACCTCCAGATTCAGGGACAGTTTCTTCCCAGCTGTTATCAGGCAAGTGAACCATTCTACCACAACGAGAGAGCAGTCCTGAACTACTATCTAACTCATTGGAAGCCCTCGGACCTTACTGGCTTTATCTTGCACTAAATGTTATTCACGTTATTCCCTCTGTCATGTATCTGTACACTGTGAATGGCTCAATTGTAATCATGCATTGTCTTTCCGCTGATTATTTAACACATAACAAAAGCTTTTCACTGTACTTCGGTACACATGACAATAAACTAAACTCAACACAACTCAGAATGTTACTTGGGCTTGAGGACTGAGTTATCGGGAGAGGTTGGATAGGTTGGGACTTTTTTCTTTGAAGCATTGGTGACTGAGGAGTGACCTTATTGAGATGCACAAGAACATGAGGGACACGGACAACACTCAGTCTTTTTTCCCCATGGGAGATAATTCTAAACCGAGAGGCCTTACCATGAATTGAAATCCTAAATTGTGGTGAAGCCATATTTGAGGGTCTGAGAGAGGGATTCGCTCAAGTTGATCGGAGAAGATTGTTTGCAGGAAAAGGAACTTCCGGAAAGTGTGATGTTTTTTAGTGTGCTGACATGAGATCAGGACAAGCACGTCCCTGTTAGAGTGAAGGGCAAGACAGGCTAACATAAGGAAACTTGGTGTATGAGGGAAATTGAGGCTTTGGTCAAGATTACGAAGGAGACATGGGGCATGTATAGGCAGCTGGGATCAAGTGCATCCCTGGAGGAGTTTTAAGAACTAAGGAGAAAATTAAAAAAGGATATCAGAAGGGCAAAAAGGGGCCAGGAGATAGCTCTTGCAGATAGCATTAAGGACAATCCGAAGAGATTTTATAAATACACAAGACAAAAAAGGGTAACTGGAGAGAGTAGAACCCCTCTGGAATCAAAGCGGTCAATTCTGTGTGGAGACACAGGTGGCTAAGGTCCTCAATGAGTATTTCTCCTCTGTTTTTTCAGAGGCGAAAGACAGGAGGACAGCAATCAATGGAAGTAAATTGAGAGCAGCCAGTATTACCGTCAAATAGATGCTTAAGGTCTTAACGGGTATCAAGGTAGACAAATGTTCCGGGCTGGATCAGATATACCTAAGAACACTGTGGGAAGCCAAAGAGGAAATTGTGGAAGCCCTGGCTGAAATTTATGAGTCATCATTAAATACAGGAGAGGTGCTGGAAGACTGGACAGTGGCAAACATTGTGCCTCCATTCACGAAAGGCTGCAGGGTAAACTATAGGCCAGTGATCCTAACACTTCTGTTAAGTTACTAGTGAGTATTCTGAGTGATAGGATATGAATGCATATATACAGGGAGGGGGGAGAGGGAGGGGGAAGAGGGAGGGGGAGAGGGGGGGGAAGAGGGAGAAGAGGGAGGGGGAAGAGGGAGAAGAGGGAGGGGGAAAGAGGGAGGGGGGAAGAGGGAGGGGGAAGAGGGAGGGGGGGAGAGGGAGGGGGGAGAGGGAGGGGGAGAGGGAGGGGGGGAGAGGGAGGGGGGAGAGGGAGGGGGGGAGATGGGGGGGAGAGGGAGGGGGTGAGAGGGAGGGGGAGAGGGAGGAGGGGAGCGGGAGGGGGGGAGAGGGAGGGGGAGGGAGGGGGGGAGAGGGAGGGGGGGAGAGGGAGGGGAGGAGAGGGAGGGGGGAGAGGGAGAGGGGAGAGGGAGGGGGAGAGGGAGGGGGGAGAGGGAGGGGGGAGAGGGAGGGGGAGATGGGGGGGGAGAGGGGGGGGAGAGGGAGGGGGGAGAGGGAGGGGGAGAGGGAGGGGGGAGAGGGAGGGGGTAGAGGGAGGGGGTAGAGGGAGGGGGAGAGGGAGGGGGGAGAGGGAGGGGGTAGAGGGAGGGGGAGAGGGAGGGGGAGAGGGAGGGGGGAGAGGGAGGGGGAGAGGGAGGGGGGAGAGGGAGGGGGGAGATGGTGGGGGGAGAGGGAGGGGGGGAAGAGGGAGGGGGAAGAGGGAGGGGGGAAGAGGGAGGGGGAAGAGGAAGGGGGAAGAGGGAGGGGAGAAGAGGGAGGGGGGAAGAGGGAGGGGGGAAGAGGGAGGGGGAAGAGGGAGGGGGAAGAGGGAGGGGGAAGAGGGAGGGGGAGAGGGAGGGGGGAAGAGGGAGGGGGAAGAGGGAGGGGGAAGAGGGAGGGGGAAGAGGGAGGGGGAAGAGGGAGGGGGAAGAGGGAGGGGGAAGAGGGAGGGGGGGAAGAGGGAGGGGGAAGAGGGAGGGGGAAGAGGGAGGGGGAGAGGGAGGGGGGTTGGGGGAAGGGGGGGTGCAGCACCAATGCAGGAGAGGTTTGGGCCCAACGGGTCCACTTGGTCTAGTAATCAATACATTCCCTGAAACATGGGTGTCATCACTGCTCTATTCCATTTATCTAATTTTAGGCTTTGCCTGTGTTTCCCGAACACAACATTCGCACAATCCACATCCCTATTCACTAGTATATGAAAATAACTGCAGATGCTGGTACAAATCGATTTATTCACAAAATGCTGGAGTAACTCAGCAGGTCAGGCAGCATCTCGGGAGAGAAGGAATGGGTGACGTTTCGGGTCGAGACCCTTCTTCAGACCGAATTCCTTCTCTCCCGAGATGCTGCCTGACCTGCTGAGTTACTCCAGCATTTTGTGAATAAATCCCTATTCACTAGTTATTAGCTGGGGTGGGAGCTGCTTTATGTTCTCGTCGTGCTCCCTGGGTAGTTCTGCTGAACTGGCAAAATTTGCAGCAAAGCTTCAACTACGGTTCTCTGAAACACCAATTGCCACTTTTGATTGTTGTAGTTGACATACGAAAGAAGAAGTTATTAGCCCTCACTATTTCTTCCCCGACAATACCGTTGTCTTAAGCTGAGACGGGAGAGATTTAAATGGGACTCAGAGACAACCTTTTCAGTCAGAGGGTAGTCAGTATCTGGAATGAGCTGCCAGAGGAAGCTATGGAAGGGGATATAAAAAAGGCCCTTAAAAGACATGTAGACAGATATACGAGTAGGAAGAGCTTAGAGGGCTTTGGGCCAAATGCAGGCAAATGGGACTAGTCCACTATACCCACTTGATCGGCGTGGACACGGTGGGTGAAGAGCCTGTTCCTGTACCGTACACATCTGGAAATAAAGACAATGAACTGGGGCCACAGTTAGATGTGGGCTTATGGCAGTGGTCATGTCTTAGTGTTGGGAGGAGAAGCTGCTGAACTTTGCCAGATACAGGTTTCATAGGAGACCTAAAATACAAAGATGCCCAGGCACTGGTGATTGGGAATTTCAACAGCATTTTCACCAACTGGGAACCACTGCAAGGAAGGGGAGAGATGTGGAAGTATTCTCAGAGTACACTGAGGAGGAAATATCTATAGACTAAAACTCTTGTTTGTTTGTTTGTTTGTTTGTTCCTGATGTACAGCCAAAATGGTACACGACAGCGTGACAATTTTAGGCCCACCTTACTCACCGTCATCCCTTTGGTGCTAATGGAAGAAGTTTCATTGAAATTGGTGTTGTATTTTTTAAGTTATTCACATTTTAAAGTTTAAATCTATCTCCTAGGGAGGGAGGTAGGGAGGTAGGATAAGGGGGGGTTGGGGGGATGGAGGAGAAGGGGGGGGAGGGAGGGAGAGAGGGAGGGAGGGAGGGAGGAGAGCGGAGGGGGGAGGGTGCTGCACCAATGCAGGAGAGCTTTGGGCTCAACGGGTCCACTTGGTCTAGTAGAACATAAAACAGTACAGCACGGAAACAGGCCCTTCAGCCCACAATGTCTGTGTCACACATATTGCCAAGTAAGGCTAATCTCCTCTGTCTGCACATGACCTATATGCCTCCATTACTTGCCAATCTATGTGCATCTAAAAGGTTCTTAAACACCACTATCGTATCTGCCTCCACACTCTACATTGCGTTCCACACACCCACCAGCCTCTGTGTAAATAAATACTTGCCCTGCATATCATCTTTAAATTTTGCCCGTGTCAACTTAAAACTATGCTCTCTGGTCCTTAACATTTCAATTCTGGTCAAAAGGTTATCACCACTCAATTTACAACAGCAGCTTGTAGGCAATACAAAGCAGGGGGAGTCAATCATGGAGAACAGAGTGAAGACTTGGAACAAATATGTTCCCATTAAAGAATTGGAGACTCTAATCCAAGAGGCACACAGATCTCGAGGAAAGCATGGGATTGGCCAAAGCAAAAATAGGGAGATTTAGGATAGATACCAAGAGCCGAAAAAGTAGATACGGAGAGGAGGTGCAGAGGATGTTGGGTTTACAAGGTCATCCAGGAAGACACATGGGTGAAGAACACTGACATATACGCAACAAAGGCACTTGAGATGTTGTGTAAAGTATGGAGAATGAAAAAATGGAAAGAAAATAGAGAGCTGTGTCGCTGACCAGACAACAGCCTGTATTTGGAGGTAGTGTCCAGTTCTAAACAAACCTCCGTTTTAGTTTAGTTTAGAGATACCGCACTGAAACACACCCTTTGGCTCACCGAGTCCATACCTGACCAGCGATCCCTGCACAGGAACACCATCCTACACATTAGGGACAATTTACAATTATACCAAGCCAATTAGCCGACAAACCTCGACATGTTTGGCGTGTGGGAGGAAACCAAAGCACCCGTAGAAAACCCACGCAGGTCACGGGGAGAACGTACAAACTCCATGCAGACAGCAGCCAGAGTCAGGTTCGAACCCGGGTATCTAACGCAGTGAGGCAGCAATTCTACCGCTGCACTACCATGCCACCCTTTGCACTGGTCTTTCACAGAAGAGGGCAGTGATATCAGCTGTGATGTTGAGGTGGTGAAAGTGAAATAATGTGCAAGAATGGAGCTGATAGCGATATCCGTTTTGTAGAATCTTTAATTTAAACAGCCCATCACACTTATACAGAATAGAGAGATTTGCGGAGAAGTTGCATCAGCTGAATAAATGGAAAACTAAGCTGCCTGCTCCTTCATATCAATATTGCTGCCTTTTCAAACTGGCTGTCTCTTCTCTTTTTGATCCCTGTTCTAATATTCTGTGTCAAATTTTCTTTGGTCATGGCCCATTTGCACTGAATAGATACATTGCTATTGAACCTCTACATACAATATATAAATCCCAATTCTTCTTGCCGTACACAACACACAGTTTACCCCTGTTGGAAATGACTCACTCAGAGAACCCAGGAACAGTAGCAGAACCCTCATTTCACCAGGTGACATTCTGCAAATGAAAGCACAGAATTAAAATCAGAGAGAAATGAGGTACAAGGGTCTTGTGCAAGCTGTAAAGTGGGACAGCAATTAATAGTGGGTGAAACACATGACTCCCTGACTGGGAGATCTACAGACAAACGTGAGATCTCCATCTCAGCGTTGTACAGGAAAATCAATTACAATCAATTAACATGAGGTAAGATTCTGAGATTGATCAAGTGGTGATGTCTTCTTACCTGATTCTGCAGAGGTGCTGCTGCCTGGGATGGAGAGAGATGAGACCACCTGCAACCTCCTCAGTCCCGGGGACTCTACCGTGAGTGTTGACAGACTCAGGGGCAGCTCACCGACTACCTTCCACATCCGCTTCATGAGCGAATAACTGCAGGGCTGGATAACAGTGCAGCCGATGTGGGTTTGGGGAAAACATGCAAAGCAGACAAACCAACACCTATTCTGCGTCTGTGGAATGAAGAGTCCATTGTTTCCAGTCAACTTCCTCTAACAACTGCAGATCAGTGAAGGGTCAGCACTGAGCAGGGGCTGCAATTGTAACAGACAAATGTATTATAGAGGAAATGCACTGTAGGTCCTGTATAAATCATGCCTAATGACCAGCTGGCCATTGTTACACAGAGGGCCATACTGGAACAGAAATGGAGATGTGTTAACAGAGGGAGTAGTTGTAGGATAAACACTGCTAGTGGACTGTGTATTGGAAATGTAATGGACAGTGCGGGCTAGAGAGGGTGCAGCCACAGAATAAATCCCAGCCACGTTATTACTGGGTCAGTATGTGACACTGAGCTGTGTATATGGGAACTGGAACAGAGATGAAATTGGAGAGAATTTTATCAGATTTATTCTCCACTCCAGCATCATCCCACATGGCAGCATTGAGCTGTGTGGTGGATCTACAGTGAGCAGAGAGGGCTACAAAAGGAAACTGGCAGGGTCATTCCTGTTGTACTAAAACATGTTGCATCGGGTATTGGTGTCTGTGCTCCGGTCCCAGAACAGACAGTAAACAGGACATTGGCAGCTGAAGCACAACTACGGCCTGCAAACAGGCTCTTTGGCCACACTTCCGTTTGCCTCTGCCTGACCATAATTATCCCTCTAATCCTTTCCAATCCATGAACCTGTCCAAAAGGCTTTTAAATGTCATAATTGTTCCTGCCTTTACCACTTCTGGCAATTCGTTCCATACATCATATCATATCATATCATATATATACAGCCGGAAACAGGCCTTTTCGGCCCACCAAGTCCGTGCCGCCCAGCGATCCCCGCACATTAACACTATCCTACACCCACTAGGGACAATTTTTACATTTACCCAGCAATTAACCTACATACCTGTACGTCTTTGGAGTGTGGGAGGAAACCGAAGATCTCGGAGAAAACCCACGCAGGTCACGGGGAGAACGTACAAACTCCTTACAGTGCAGCACCCGTAGTCAGGATCGAACCTGAGTCTCCGGCGCTGCATTCACTGTAAAGCAGCAACTCTACCGCTACGCTACCGTGCCGCCCTACATCCATCCATCACCCTCTGTGTGAATAAAACTGCCTCTCACGTCCTATTGAAATCTTTCCCTGCTCACATTAGGACATAGAATAGCACATCACAGAAACAACCCTATGGCCCACAATGTCTCTGTCGAATGCAGCACGATAAAATTAATCATATCTCCTTGCAAAAGATGTTAGAGGTATATAAAATCATGAGGGCAATAAGTAGGGTAAATGTGCAGTGACTTTTCCCAAGTGTTGGGGAATCAAGAACCAGTGGACATAGGTTTAAGGTGAGAGGGGAACAAAATTAACAGGAACCTGGGAGCAATTTTTTCACTCAGAGGATGGTGGGTAAATGGAACATGCTGCCGGTGGATGTAGTTGAAGCAGGACTATAACGGTATTAAAAAGATATTTGGACAGGTACATGGAAAGGTTTAGAAGGAAATGGGCCAAGCGTGGGCAAATGGGACTACCTGAACTTGGGGATCTTAGCCGACATTAATGAATTGGGCCGAAGGGTTTTTACCCTGCTGCCTGACTACATATGATCAATATCCCTCCATTCTCTGCAGGTCCATGAGCCTATCTGTAAACCTCTCCGATGCCACTATTATATCTGTTTCCTCACCACCCAGGGCAGGATGTTCCAGGCACCCATCACCCTGTGTAAAAAAAACTAAACCAACATATCTACTTTAAACTTTGTCTCTCTCACCTTAAATCTATTCCCTCTAGTGTTTGACAATTTCGTATTGGGAAAGTAAGACTAACTGACTAGTCTCTCGATACCTCTCGTAACTTTATATACTTCTATCAGCTACCCTCTCCTTGTAGGTAATAGTCCATAATCCAGCCAGACATTAAACCCATGGCTTGAGTCAGCCTACAGAGACCTCCAACCTCTGTCTTGGTAAAATGAATGCAACCATCAATCTCATCTATGCCCCTCATGATATAATAAACCTCGGCAAGGTCACCCCTCAGCCTCCTTCACTCCAAAAAAGAAACAGCCCCCACGCACCCAGGCTCTCCTCACATCTTGAGCACTCCTGTCCCGGCAACATCCTTCTGCAGCCTCTCTATCTCAATCACAGACTTCCAATAGCATGGTGACCAGAAATGCACATGATAATCATGTAGTCTCACTAATGTTCTATCCAGATGTAACATGCTGTCCTAACTCTTCACTCATGTCCTGTCCAATGAAGGCAACAACACCATATGCCTACTTCACCACTTTGTCTACACAAAGTATCATATTCGAGAAAGTAGGTATTTGTCCCCCTAGGTTCCCTGAAAGTGGTGTAAAGCTGCAAAGAGTGCAGAGAAGATTTAAGGGAATGTTGCCAGGATTTGAGGGCCTGAGCTATTCGGAAAGGTTGGCTAGGCTAGGAGTTTATTCCATGGAGTGCAGGAGGTGATCGTACAGGGACGTATAAAATCACGAGGGGGGTAGATGGGGTGGAATGCACAGAGTCTTTTATCCAGAGCAGGGGCATGAAGAACCAGAGAACATGTTTAATGTGAGAAGAGAAAGATATAATAGGAACCTGAAAGGCAACATTTTCACTCAGTGATATTTGGAACGCTTTGCCAGAGGAGATACTTGAGGTCGGTATGATAACAACATTTAAAAGACATTTGGAAAGGTATATGGACATGAAACGTTTACAGTATGTGAAACTGTAAGTGACAGGGCCCATGAGAGTAAATAACACTAAATGACAGGGTCCAGGAATGTAAGTAACACGGTAAATGACAGGCCCAGGGGAGAAACACAGTAAATGATAGGACCAGGAGTGTAAGTAACACTGTAAATGACAGGGTCAAGGAGAGTAACACTGTAAATGACAGGGCCCAGGAGTGTAAGTAACACTATAAATGACAGGACCCAGGAGTGTAACACTGTAAATGACAGGGCCCAGGAGAGTAACACTGTAAATGACAGGGCCCAGCAGTGTAAGTAACACTGTGAATGACAGGCCCAGGAGAGTAACACTGTAAATGACAGGGCCCAGCAGTGTAAGCAACACTGTGAATGACAGGACCAGGAGAGTACCACTGTAAATGACAGGGCCCAGGGGTGTAAGTAACACTGTAAATGACAGGGCCCAGGGGTGTAACACTGTGAATGACAGGACCAGGAGTGTAAGTACCACTGTAAATGACAGGGCCCAGGAGTGTAACACTGTAAATGGCAGGGGCCAGGGGTGTAACACTGTAAATGACAGGGGCCAGGGGTGTAACACTGTAAATGACAGGGGCCAGGGGTGTAACACTGTAAATGACAGGACCCAGGGGTGTAAGTAACACTGTGAATGACAGGGCCCAGGAGTGTAACACAGCAAATGAAAGGGTCTAGGAGTGTAAGTAACACTGTAAATGACAGGGCCCGGGGGTGTAACACTGTAAATGACAGGACCAGGAGTGTAAGTAACACTGTAAATAACAGGACCAGGAGTGTAAGTAACACTGTGAATGACAGGGCCCAGGGGTGTAAGTAACACTGTAAATAACAGGACCAGGAGTGTAAGTAACACTGTGAATGACAGGGCCCAGGGGTGTAAGTAACACTGTAAATGACAGGACCAGGAGTGTAACACTGTATGGAGGATGGTGATGGCAGAGGCTATCACACCATTTCAGATGTATCTGGATGAGCACTTGAATCACCAAGGCCTAGAAGGTGACAGATCTTATGTTGATATCTGGGAATGATATAAATTGATACATAATGATCAGTATGGACTAGGTGAACTGAATGGCCTGTATCCTAAGGTATGGTATGGTATATAACCTAAGGTATGTAGGTTAATTGACTGGGTAAATGTAAAATTGTCCCTAGTGTGTGTAGGATAGTGTTAATGTGCGGGGATCGCTGGGTGGTGCGGACTTGGTGGGCCGAAAAGGCCTGTTTCCGCGCTGTATCTGAAATATGAAATATTAAATCCGTGCTGTATGACACTTTGACTCTATCAGTTGAAGCCTGGGGTAGGTCAGATACGAATGCATTGACACAGGGCAGGCAATCTACTTTTGTTCCTGTTTTGCTGTGTTCCTGTGAGAAGACACTGAGTGATCTTGGCAGTCATTGATGGAGGATTCTAATTCAATGATAAACATTGCAGTGGTGGAACAGCAGAAAAGGACAGGAAATTCACTCCTTGGTCGAGCAGGCCAGAACTTTATAACTCGGAGTGCAGGAAGATGAGGGGTGATATTATAGAGGCATATCATTTCATGAGAGGAATACATAGTATAAATGCACAGTCTTTTTTCCCAGAGTAGGGGAATCAAAACCAGAGGCCATGGATTGAAGGTGAGGGGGGAAAGATTGAATAGAAAGGAACCTGAGGGGCAACTTTTTTTTAAATGCAAAGGGTGGTAGGTATATGGAACGAGCTGTCAGTGGAGGTAATTGAGACAGCTACTTTCACAACAAGTACATGGATCGGATAGGTCGGTGTGGACATGTTGGGCCAAAAGGCTTGATTCCACACTGTATGACTCTATGACTCTCCCAGTCCGGGCTCCCTCTCTCACCTCAGCCTTGCTTCCATCCGTTGCTGAATGTTCATGTGACTTTTCCCCGGCCGTTTTCTCTGCCTCAGACATGGAGAGTCCATTGTTCTCAGTCAGTGAGCTTCCTAAAACAAACACAATACTAAGAAGCATCATTGGACAGAGGGCTATTGGATCTTTAATGGATAGAGGATGTTGAAGAATATCTACTGGACACATCCATACAACACCACGGGCAATGCAATGGATCTTCTATAACTTTAATGGACAATTATAATCGAACTGCCCACCAAAGAAGTGTCCAATCCAACCAACACCAATTCCATGCTTAAAAATGGCACCAGCTCCTCCCACCCTTCTTCATCTAATCCCAGCACACTGAGCTTCTGTTGCAGTCCCCATTTAGTTACCCAACCTGCCTTTGAATACTTGCACACACAAGAACCGTGCCAGTGGATATGCAATGTACATAGAGCATTGGATAGGAAACTTCCACAGGACAATCACTGTGCCAGACCTTGGTCACTGGGCTCGGGATCAGTAACGGGCTAACGGCACACAGGGCCTGGGCAGCTGAAGACAAAGCCATTAATTGTGAAGCTGTTAAATTTGTGGATAACAGGTCATAGAAACATAGAAAATAGGTGCAGGGGGAGGCCATTCGGCCCTTCGAGCCTTTACGCACCGCCATTCAATATGATCATGGCTGATCATCCAGCTCAGTAACCTGTACCTGCCTTCTCTCCATACCCCCTGATCCCTTTAGCCACATCTAACCCCCTCTTAAATATAGCCAATGAACTGGCCTCAACTACCTTCTGTGGCAGAGAATTCCACAGACTCACCACTCTCTGTGTGAAGAAATGTTTTCTCACCTCGGTCCTTAAAGACTTCCCCCTTATCCTTAAGCTGTGACCGCTGGTTTTGGACTTCCCCAACATCGGGAACAATCTTCCCGCATCTAGCCTCTCCAACCCCTTAAGAATTTTATATGTTTCAA
The DNA here is from genome assembly GCF_053455715.1 of Rhinoraja longicauda. Taxonomy (NCBI): domain Eukaryota; kingdom Metazoa; phylum Chordata; class Chondrichthyes; order Rajiformes; family Arhynchobatidae; genus Rhinoraja; species Rhinoraja longicauda. The sequence goes on from NC_135996.1 coordinate 8,355,519, forward strand.
TAAGATCCCCCCTCAGTCTTCTAAATTCCAGCGAGTATAAGCCTAGTCTATCCAGTCTTTCTTCATATGAAAGTCCTGCCATCCCAGGGATCAATCTGGTGAACATTCTCTGTACTCCCTCTAAGGCTAAGGCTAAGGCTAGAATGTCTTTCCTCAGATTAGGAGACCAAAACTGTACAGTTTTGGTCAGTTATCTGGGATCCTGAAGTGCAAGATGCCTTGTTCTCATTGAACTGCCATTATAAATATGATAACAGAACAGGGTAGAATTGAACAGTGGCGCATTGCCATTGGGACTGCAATGTCCAGATATGCGAGAGTGAATTATTAAGATACTGCACGGAAACACGCCACTCAGTCCAATAATTCAGAGACATAAATAGCCTGAGTAACTCAGTGGGACAGGCAGCATCTCTGCAGAGAAGGAATGGGTGACCATTCGGGTTTCCACCCATTTAATGAAAGGTCTCGACCCAAAAAGTCATCCATTCCTTCTCCCCAGAGATGCTGCCTGTCCCACTGAGTTACTCCAGCCGTTTGTATGTATCTTCGGTTTAAACCAGCATTACAGTCCCTTCCTGCACGAGTCCAATATTTCAAACTGCCTTAAACTCTTTGCCTCCCATCCCCCCCCCCACCCCCATCCCCCCCCCCCCACCCCCATCCCCCCCCCCCCCACCCCCATCCCCCCCCCCCCCCCCACTCCACTAACTCACCTTTTGTCCTTTTTTCATCCGTGTCTTAGACAATAGAAAATAGACAATAGGTGCAGGAGGAGGCCATTCGGCCCTTCGAGCCAGCACCACCATTCAATATGATAATGGCTGATCATTCTCAATAAGTACCCCGTTCCTGCCTTCTCCCCATACCCCCTGGCTCCGCTATCCTTAAGAGCTCCAGAGCATCCAGAGAATTGGCCTCCACTGCCTTCTGAGGCAGAGAATTCCAGATTTACAACTCTCTGACTGAAATAGTTTTTCCTCATCTCTGTTCTAAATAGCCTAACCCCTTTTTCTTAAACTGTGGCCCCTAGTTCTGGACTCCTCCAAAATTGGGAACATGTTTCCTGCCTCCAACGTGTCCAATCCCTTAATAATCTTATATGTTTCAATAAAATCCCCTCTCATCCTTCTAAATTCCAGTGTATACAAGCCTAGTTTGCATCTGTGACCTTTCACAAAATGTTACCTGTGCCCAATATGAAAAGTACGTTGTTTTCCTTCTAGATGTTTCTTGTTACAAACAGGATTGTAGGAATGGTGCAGTGCTTCCATTAGAAATGTTATGATGGCAGATTTGAATTTGGTACACAGAAACAAGTATTTAAGCCCTTCCACTCAAACTCCTATGAAAACTGCCTGTATCTGTCCGTCCCCTCCTCCTATTCCCACCTCTCTGCCACTCTCCTTTCCATAAATTCTCGTTTCCTTGTCGCTCAATTTGCATCTGATTTTCATCAATGGTTACCTGATTCCTTTGGGTGAAAAGTCCCTTGTTCTCAGTCTATGTATTTCCTGTTAAAAACAGCGATGATAGAGCAGGGCAGAGTTAACTCATTAGTAATGTAGTGGTTGCCAAAACAAGGGTGTTTTGTGTGGACGTTACTGCAGAGGAACAGGCCATTCGGCCCAACGATATTAACTTGTTTTATACTGCACACCAACATCCTGCAATGTGGAAGCACTGTGCACTCAGCTGTGTCGTGGGACTGCAGTGAACAGAGGGGACTGGACAAGGAACAATCATTGCTCGCTCACTAAAAATTACATCAGTTTATCGAAAGAACTGAATTGGAAGCAGCCATGTATCTTGGACCATTAAAAATTATGGAGAGTACTGCAAAGAGAGGGACAGATAGGACCACTAAACAGTTTGAAAATCAGCATGAGAACATCGTGACTGAGCTCAACACAGAGGAAATAGTGGAATAAGACGTAGCTACAAACTGGAAAACAGGGATCATCGGTTATTCACTCAAGCTTCCAAGGATACTCTGTTTCTAAGACTGTCCACCCACTCGTCGTTCTCTCCTGTTCCCTCATATTCCAGTCCCCATTTCACCAACTGTCCCTTTGATTCCTTGTGTCAAATTTTGCTCTGTTTGCAGCCTTCTGTTCACCAATGTTACCTGCGCTCCTGATATTGCAAGTTGCTTGTTCGCACTTTATTCAGTTTGACCAACCCAAAACGGCTTTCCATTCCTTTAGCAAACTCTGCCTGAGCCGTTGTATTACTCCAGCATTTCGCTCAATATTCCAGTAATTGTAGTTCCCGAATCTTGCTCTCATTTTGCCAGGATGGTTGAAGAGGGCAGAATTGGCCAGGACATGTGGTTCCGTTTGACCTGCAATGGCCACAGAATTATTTATGTCTCTGCATAGAAACAGGCCATTATGGCAAGCAGCTCCATAACATGTTTTACATTCTACATCAACCTCCTGTAACGTGGCAGCTCTGGACACTCAGCTGTGCGGTGGGACTACAGTAACAGAGAGGTCTGGAAAAGGAACATCCACATAATCATTTGTTTTGCACATTGGTGTCAGTGTTCGAGAACTATGATGAGCAGACAGCACATGGGCCTTGGCAGCTGCAAAACTGCCAAGAGTAGAAAATGTTGTTGGCACTTTTTGGTTTAAAGGGAATGGGTAAGCTGTCTATTTCCCCTGGAGCAAAGCCTAAAATTAGAGAAATGGAATACAGAGTGATGACCCCCATGTTTCAGGAAATGTATTGATTACTAGACCAAGCAGACCCGTTGGGCCCAAACCTCTCCTGCATTGGTGCAGCACCCCCTCTTTCTCCCTCCCCTCTTTTCCCCCCCCCCTCTTTCCCCCCCCCCCTCTTTCCCCCCCCCCGGTGGGCGACGAGTGCGTGTGAGTGTGGGACCCCGGTGAGTGTGGGACCCCGGCGAGTGTGGGACCCCGGTGAGTGCGGGACCCCGGCGAGTGTGGGACCCCGGCTAGTGTGGGACCCCGGTGAGTGTGGGACCCCGGCTAGTGTGGGACCCCGGTGAGTGCGGGCGGGAGGGAGGGCGAGGGCAGCGTCAGGAAATGGAGGGGAGACACAAGGAACTGCAGATGCTGGATTACAAATAAAATACAGAGCGCCGGAGTAACTCAGCGGGTCAGGCAGCATCTGTGGAGGACATGGATAGGCCAAGTTTCGGGACGGGACCCCGAGTGGAGGGACTGTTGTGAGGGACTGAGAGGAGGAGGGTCTGAGTTGTGAGGGAGGAGGGTTTGAGTGGAGGTGAGGGGGTGTCTGAGGGACAGGGGGTGTCTGAGGGACAGGGGGTGTCTGAGGGACAGGGGGTGTCTGAGGGACAGGGGGTGTCTGAGGGACAGGGGGTGTCTGAGGGACAGGGGGTGTCTGAGGGACAGGGGGTGTCTGAGGGACAGGGGGTGTCTGAGGGAAGGATAGAACAGTTCCTCTCACGGAACAGTGCATCCTCATCATTCCTTCCACAACGCGGCACTCCCTCTTTACCCCTCCATCCACAGTGTAGTGCTCCCTCCTCACTCTCTCCTGTACAATGCCGCACCCCCTCCTCACCGCCCCTCCCTCAGCACCGTGCTCCCTCCTCACTGCCCCTCCCTCAGCACGGCACTCCCTCCTCACCGCCCCTCCCTCAGCACGGCACTCCCTCCTCACTGCCCCTCCCTCAGCACGGCACTCTCCCCACGCCCCCCCCACCCCCACAGCACGGCACTCCCTCCTCACTGCCCCTCCCTCAGCACGGCACTCTCCCCACGCCCCCCCCACCCCCTCAGCACCGTGCTCCCTCCTCACTGCCCCTCCCTCAGCACGGCACTCTCCCCACGCCCCCCTGGTTAAAACCCAGGCATTCTCACCTGATGGACAGACTGGGAGAAGACCAGTAAGAAGACAGAGAAAAAGGAGGCAAGATGGGAAGCGTTGTACTGATTGTACTTTAGTTCAGAGATACAGCGTCGAAATCGGCCCTTCGGCCCATCAAGTCCCTGCCGACCAGCAGGTTGTAACTCACCCTGACACTCGTTCTATCCTACACACTGGGGACAATTTACAGAGGCCAATTAACCTGCAAACCTGTACGTCTTTCGAGTGTGGGAGGAAACCGGAGCACCCGGAGGAAACACGCGGTCACAGGGAGAACTGGCAAACACCGTACAGACAATACCCGTAGGCAGAATCGAACTTGGGTCCCTGGCTTCTTCAAGCTCAAAGCTGAGCCACCAGCACCTCCTCTTGAGGCAAAGGTGAACTGCAGGAAGAAACCTGAGAGAGCCAGCATCTTACCTTAAGCACCAGAGACCTGCGTTCGATCCCGACTGCGGGGGGTGCTTGTCTGCACGGAGTTTGTACGTTCTCCCAGTGACCTCATGTGCTTCCCTTTCAGCTTCCTCCAACACTCCAAATACGGACATTTCTCTGCCATGAAAGCTAATGGCATGTTGAGCTTCATAACAAGAGGAGTTGAGTATAGGAGCAAAGAGGTCCTTCTGCAGTTGTACAGGGCCCTAGTGAGACCGCACCTGGAGTACTGTGTGTAGTTTTGGTCTCCATATTTGAGGAAGGACATTTTTGTTATTGAGGGAGTGCAGCATAGGTTCACCAGGTTAATTTCCGGATGGCGGGACTGTGATATGTTGAAAGACTGAAGCAACTGGGCTTGTACACATTGAAATTTAGAAGGACGAGGGGATCTTATTGAAACATATCAGATTATTAGGGGATTGGACACGTAAGAGTTCCCGATGTTGGGGGAGTCCAGAACCAGGGGCACAATTTAAGAATAAGGGATCAGCTATTTAGATAGGAGATGAGGGAAAAAAAATTCGCTCAGAGAGTTGTGAATCTGTGGAATTATCTGCCTCAGAAGTCAGTGGAAGCCAATTCTGGATGCTTTCAAGAGAGAATTAGATAGAGCTCTTAAAGATAGCGGAATCAAGGGATATAGGGAGAAGGCAGGAACGGGGTACTGATTGAGAATGATCAGTCATGATCACAGTGAATGGCAGTGCTGGCTCGAAGGGCCGAATGGCCTCCTCCTGCACCTATTGTCTATTATCATTTCTGCAGCTGAGCTTTACCCCGCCGCATCTTCCGGCAGCTTCCTCACTGTCTGCAACTCCTCCAATCTTGGTGCAGTCAGCAAACTCACTCAGCCACAGATCGCCAGCATCTTCCCACATGTGCTCTGACGGTGAGGGTCAGCGCCCCCATGTGGCCCTGGACATTTTTGCCACTGTAAGCAGAATAAAGCACATGAGTTCACCGTGTTACTGTGAATGCGGGAGTGATCACTGCCGAACCCGGCTCCCTCTCAACGCCACACACCCTCTCTACTCTCTGCTTCAGTGAGCTGTGACCCTTGACTCCAAGATCCTGCTGCACATTAAAATGCTGTCAATGATGAAGGGCCTCGACCCAAAATGTCACCCATTCCTCCTCGGTCTGGGATGAATATTGATTTCTCTCACCTCACGTAACCCCTTCATTCCCTCTCTCTCCATCCCTCCCCCACCCAAGTCGCACCAGTTTCTCGTTCTTACCAAGCACACAGCCAACATTGTTTCCTTTATCATCGTTACTTTTATGGATTTCTTTCATTCATTTGTTTAGTTTCGTTTAGATTAGTTTAGAGATACAGAGTGGAAACAGGTCCTTCAGCCCACTGAGTCCGCACCAACCAGCGATCCCCACACACTAACACTGCCCTACACCATGAATGATTTTTCCTTTTATAACAAGCCAATTAATGTATACAAGGCAGCTCTTTCCACAAAACCCTCCGCCCAGTGAGTGAAAAAGTTGCTACTCAAGTTTCTATTTCATCTTTAGCCGCTCACTTTAAACCCAAGTCCTCTGGTTCTTGAGTAACCATTGCCCTGAGTAAAAACATTCTGTGCATTCAGGAAGGAGGCAACAGCGGTGGAGCTCCAGCCTCACAGCGTCAGAGTTCGGTCCCGACTACGGGTGCTTGCCCTGTACAGAGTTTGTACCTTCTCCCGGTGACCTGCGTGTATTTTCCCTGAGATCTTCGGTTTCCTCCCACACTCCAGTTTTGTAGGTCAATTGGCTTGGTATAAATGTAAATTGTCCCTACTTTATGTAGGATAGTGCTGGGATCAATGGCCGGTGCAGACTCAGTGGGGGCCTGTTTCAACACTATCTTTAAACTAAACTAAACTGAATTTATGACATTTAACATGTTTTTTTTGGTGTTCATATATAAATATGAGCAATTTGTCTATATCATTTGTTCGTTTAGTTGAGAGATACAACGTGGAAACAGGCCCTTCGGCCTACCGAGTCCATGATGACCTGCGATCCCCGCACATTACCACTGCCCCACGCGCACTGGGGACAATTTCACATTTATACCAAACCAATTTACCCACAAACTTGTACGCCTTTGGAGTGTGGGAGGAAACGCAAGCACCCGGTCATCCCACACAGTCATGGGGAGAACATGGAAACTCCGTATAGACAACACCCGTAGCCAGGATCGAACCAGGGTCTTTCACGCTCTAAGGCAGTAGTTCTATCTCCACGCTACTGTGCCGCCACACTAATGCAGAGAATCTTTGCTGGCCGGCGCGGACTCGGTGGGCTAACCTAAACATAGAACTAGTGTGTACTAGACCAAGTGGACCCGTTGGGTCCAAGCCTCTCCTGCATTGTTGCAGCACCCCCTCCTCCCCTCCACCCCCTTCACCCCATCCCTTCTCCTCCCCATCCTCCCTACCCCCTTCCCATCCCCTTCATCCCTTCCCACCATCCTCTACACCAGCCCCCATCCCTCCCCCTCTCCCTCACCCATCTCCCCTCACCCCTCCATTCTCCCCCCTCCTCTCCCTCGCTCTCCACCCCTCTCCTCTCGGCCCAACCGTGGACCCGTTGCTGGGCGGGGAGTGCTCCCGTGGCTGTAGGCAGGCAAGGGGTTAAAAAGGGAAAAGGCACTGACCTCGGCCCTGTTTCTCCTGCGGTCCAGGCCGGGCCTGGAGCCGAAGCGTCTCCTGCAGCTGGGCTGCGATCTGCGGTGGGGTACGGTGGCGATGGCATGGACCCGTTGGCGGGTGGGGAGTGTCTCCCGGGGCCTCTGGTGGGTGGGTGGGTGAGAGTGGACAGGGAGAAGGCACTAATCTGGGCCCCATTTCCGCTGCGAGCCGGGTGTGGGAATCGAAGCCTCTCCAGCGGGGAGCGGCGGGTGACGGCCATCTTGTTGAACCCTCTGCCGGGCGCTGCACCAAGGGAGTAAGGTCAGGAGCGGGGCACGCCGGGACGGGCGCTAGTCCACCCGCTAGTCCTCCCGGGGTGGGGGGGGGGGGGTAGCGCATTTATTAATGTTTATTAGGTAAATTGTTTATAAAAAGTAACAAAAGTGGATTTATTCAGACCATAGGGGAATGGTGAGGAGGGTGGGCCTAAAATTGTCGCGCTGTCATGTACCGCTTTGGCTGTATAGAGGGCATGGTCGGTGCAGACTCGGTGGTGCCGAGGGGTGGTTGTGGAGGCAGCGATGATAGTCGTGTTATAGACAACAGACAATAGGTGCAGGAGGAGGCCATTCAGCCCTTCGAGCCTGTACGCACCGCCATTCAATGTGATCATGGCTGATCATTCTCAATCAGTACCCCGTTCCTGCCTTCTCCCCATACCCCCTCACTCCGCTATCCTTAAGAGCTCTATCCAGCTCTCTCTTGAAAGCATCCAACAAACTGGCCTCCACTGCCTTCTGAGGCAGAGAATTCCACACCTTCACCACTCTCTGACTGAAAAAGTTCTTCCTCATCTCCGTTCTAAATGGCCTACCCCTTATTCTTAAACTGTGGCCCCTTGTTCTGGACTCCCCCAACATTGGGAACATGTTTCCTGCCTCTAATGTGTCCAATCCCCTAATTATCTTATACGTTTCAATAAGATCCCCCCTCATCCTTCCAAATTCCAGTGTATACAAGCCCAATTGCTCCAGCCTTTCAACATACGACAGTCCCGCCATTCCGGGAATGGTGGCTTTTAGACTGGCACATGGATATGCAGGGAATGCAGAGTCCCAGATTATGTGCAGGAAAAGGAGATTAATTTGACATCATGTTCGGCACGGACATTATGGGCCAAAGGGCCAGTTCCTGTGCTGTTCTGTTCTCGGTTCCGACCCTCTGTTAATTCATTAAAAAACTTTGTGTAGTTAGTTGGGCAACCGTGCAAATCCAGACATTCTTGAATCATTGCAGTCTTGTCCAAACAAGCAACCTAACCATGACACTGTGGAACAGGAGGCAGTCACAACTATTAGATTAAATACCTCAAATTTGAAAGGGAGGGGTGGAGGGGCTGGAGTAGAGAGGATTACAGAGGCAGGTAGGAGTGTTGGGGCCGGAGGGGAGGGGAGGGGGTTACAGAGACCGGGAGGGGTGTAGGGGCCAGAGGGGAGAGAGTTACAGAGGCAGGTAGGAGTGTAGGGGCTGGAGGGGAGGGGAGGGGGTTACAGAGACAGTGAGGGTGTGTAGGGGCTGGAGGGGAGTGTGTTACAGAGACAGTGAGGGTGTGTAGGGGCTGGAGGGGAGGGGGTTACAGAGACAGTGAGGGTGTGTAGGGGCTGGAGGGGAGGGGGTTACAGAGACAGTGAGGGTGTGTAGGGGCTGGAGGGGAGGGAGTTACAGAGACAGGGAGGGTGTGTAGGGGCTGGAAGGGAGGGGAGTGTGTTACAGAGACAGTGAGGGTGTGTAGGGGCTGGAGGGGTGGGGGTTACAGAGACAGTGAGGGTGTGTAGGGGCTGGAGGGGAGGGGGTTACAGAGACAGTGAGGGTGTGTAGGGGCTGGAGGGGAGGGAGTTACAGAGACAGTGAGGGTGTGTAGGGGCTGGAGGGGAGGGAGTTACAGAGACAGTGAGGGTGTGTAGGGCCTGGAGGGGAGGGAGTTACAGAGACAGTGAGGGTGTGTAGGTGCCGGAGGGGGTTACAGGGACAGTGAGGGTGTGTAGGTGCCGGAGGGGGTTACAGAGACAGGGAGGGTGTGTAGGTGCCGGAGGGGGTTACAGAGAGAGGGAGGGTGTGTAGGTGCCGGAGGGGGTTACAGAGAGAGGGAGGGTGTGTAGGTGCCGGAGGGGGTTACAGAGACAGTGAGGGTGTGTAGGTGCCGGAGGGGTTTACAGAGAGAGGGAGGGTGTGTAGGTGCCAGAGGGGGTTACAGAGAGAGGGAGGGTGTGTAGGTGCCGGAGGGGGTTACAGAGAGAGGGAGGGTGTGTAGGTGCCGGTGGGGAGGGGGTTACAGAGAGAGGGAGGGTGTGTTGGTGCCGGAGGGGGTTACAGAGACCAGGAATAGTTTCAGAGCCAGAATAGGTTTGCAGAGATAGTGAGGGACTCTTCGCACAGTATAGCACTCTCTCCACTAAGTCAAAGTCATTTCCCATCTGGGATGAAAGGGGTTAACCATTTGCTGATAAAGGGATACTTGCTTATTTTACTTCCGTTTCCTAATGTACATTTTCCCCTCTACACATTCGTGTTCTCCACACAGTGACGACCACTGGGGACGAGGGCATTGGCCCCTGAGAGTTTATCAGCCGATACTCCACAGACGAGCAGGGGACAGAACCCAGGTATGTGTCTGTAGCTCGTCCCCAAAGGTGGGCAGAAAGCGCTGCAGTAACTCAGCGGGACAGGCAGCTTCTCTAGAGAGTTTAGTTTAGTTTTCTTGCTATTGAGGGAGTGCAGCGTAGGTTCACCAGGTTAATACCGGGGATGGTGGGACTGACATATGATGAAAGAATGTTAATTAATTAAAACACTTTGCAGAGTTAGTTGGGCAAACATTCTTGAATAAGTGCAGTCTTGTCTAAACAAGCAACCTAACCATGCACTGTGGAACAGGAGACAGTCACCTATTAGATTAAATACCTCCAGTTCGACAGGGATGGGTGTAGGAGGTGGATGGGTGAGGAGATTGCAGAGACAGGGAGGGGGTTACAGAGACGGGGAGGGGTGTGGGGGCCAGAGGGCTATAAAGACAGGGAGGGGTGTTGGGGCCAGAGGGGAGGGGGCTATAAAGACAGGGAGGGGTGTCGGGGCCAGAGGGGAGGGGGTTACAGAGACGGGGGGGGGTGTCGGGGCCAGAGGGGAGAGGGCTATAGAGACAGGGAGGGGTGTCGGGGCCAGAGGGGAGGGGGTTACAGAGACGGGGGGGGGGGTGGGGATCACAGTGAGCACAGAAACAGGCCATTTGCCCCACGGAGTCTACACCGACCATCAATCACCCATTCACACGCTCGTTCTATGTTTAGTTTAGAGATATAGCGCAGAAACACACCCTTGGGCCTGCACCGACTAGCGAACCCCCCAAACCAACGTTATCCGACACACACTTGGGCCAAATTTAAAAAATTTACCCAAGCCTATTTAACCTACAAACATGTATGTCTTAAGAGGTTGAAAGAAACCCGGAGAAAACCCACGCAGGTCACAAGGAGAAGGTACAAACTCTGTACAGACAGCACCCGTAGTCAGGATAGAAGCTGGGTGTTTGGCGCTGTGAGGCAGGAACTCTACCACTGTGCCATCGTCCTGCCCTTAAGTGTTCAGGGGAATGAAGAAAGTGTTTAATTGTCGTGCCCCCAGGAATGGAACAATAAAATTCTTACTTGTACAACTGTACTGGCCTGTTAACGCAATAACACAAAAATACACTAATCACTCGTACAATGAATTGTCATTTATACAGGTCCACCACCGATTTTCTGGCAACTGTGGAATTCTCTGCCTCAGAGGGCATTGGAGGCCAATTCTCTGAATACATTCAAGAGAGAGCTAGATAGAGCTCTTAAGGATAGCGGAGTCAGGGAGTATGGGGAGAAGGCAGGAACGGGGTACTGATTGAGAATGATCAGCCATGATCACATTGAATAGCGGTGCTGGCTCAAAGGGCCGAATGGCCTACTCCTGCACTTATTGTCTATTGTTGGTCTGGGACCTCCTGCAATCCGGACAAAGTTAAGAGAGCGCATTTGAAATCCACACCCACTCCCACTCCCACTCCCACCCACCCCCCCCACCCCCCCCCCCTCATCTCCTCGAGAGGGTCCAGAGGAGGTTTACGAGAATGATCTCGGGGATGAGTGGGTTAACATATGATGAGCATTTGACGGCACTGGACCTGTACTCGCTGGAGTTTAGAAGGACGAGGGGGGAACTTCATTGAAACTCGGAACAGTGAGAGGCCTGGATAGAGGGGAAGTGGAGGGGATGTTCCCACTAGTGGGAGAGTCTAGGACCAGAGGGCACAACCTCAGCATAAATGGAAGCACCTTCCGAAAGATGAGGAGGGATTTCTTTAGTCAGAGGGTGATGAATCTAGAATTCGTTGCCGCAGGTGGCTGGGGAGGCCAAGTCAGTGGATATTTTTGAGGAGGACATTAACACTTTCTTGATTAGTACGGGCATCAGGGGTTATGGGAAGAAGGCAGGAGAATGGTGTTGTGATGGAAAGATAGATTGGCCATGATTGAAGTCCAATTTTATCCCAATGAGTAATAATCTCTTATTCCCAGAGAGTGGGAATAAAGGGGGCTTCTTCTGGTTGTCTGTCAGGATCATTTAAACCCAATGAGTGGAGAATGAGGCGACTGTGACTGACAAAGGAAGTCAAAGCAGCATAAAAGCTAAAGAGAAGTATTACATGGCAAAGATTAGTGAGGAGACTTAGGACTGGGATGCTTTTAAAAACCAGTTCGATGCTGCGATGCGTAGTACAGGTTCACCATCGATTTTAGTTTAGTTTAGATACCGCGCGGAAACAGGCCCTTCGGCCCACCGAGTCCGCATCGACCAGTGATCCCCGCACAATAACACTATCCTAAACACACTAGGGTCAATTTCCACTTATACCAAGCAAATTAACCTACAAACATGTACGTCTTTGGAGTGTGAGAGGAAACCGAAAGTCTTCACGGTATTCACGTTGAGAATATCCAAACTCCTTACAGATAGCACCCATAAGCGGGATCGAATCAAGGTCTCTGGCGCTGCAAGTGCTCTAAGGAAGCAACTCTACCGCTGTGCAACTGTTGGTCCGGAACCTCCTGTAATTCAGACAAAATTACGAGAACGCACTTCAATTTCCACCCTCCCCCCCAAAATCCCCCCGAAAATGTGGCGCCTAGGCCGGGTGAGGCGGCCGATCTAGACCACATCAGGACTATCGCGACCGATCGGCAGGTCGACTTTGTGGGCCGGTTTCTTGGCTCCTCGGCGGCCTAGGCTGAACGTTCCGGTACTGTTGGACTCGGAGGCCGTGACCTCTGTTGGTCCGACAAAATAAATAATCTGGAAAGTTTGTAGGTAGGGACTGCAGATGCTGGTTCTCCCCCGAGATCTTCGGTTTCCTCCCTCACTCCAAAGACGCACTGGATTAATTGGCTCGGTACGAGTGTAAAATTGTCCATAGAGTGTGTACATCAGTGTTAATGTATGGGGATCACTGGTCGGTGTGGACTCGGTGGCTCGAAGAGCCTGTTTCCATGCTGTATCTCTAAAAACTAAAAAAAAGAATGTTATGCAATAAAAGTAACGATGACAAAGAAAGTAGGCCATCGTTAGTGGCGGGCTAAGTGAGTTAGTCCAGAATTTTGTGTCTATCTACGGTTTAAACCAGCATCTGTAGCTTGTTCCTACACAGCGAATCAACTACATCGGGTGCTGGAGTTTTACTGCAATCACTTTCTCTTCCAGATCGGGTAACTGACGGGATATCTTGGTTCGGACAATGATCGGGAGATCATGCTTCCTCCTCTCCCTTCTCCATGGTACCATCAGTAGCGGGCGAGGGGGCTTTTACTGGTTGGCTGCCAATGGCTAGAGGAGTTCCACAGGGGTTGTTGCTGGGGCCGCTACGATCGTTTCACTGAACACCTTCGCTCAGTCCGCCTGGACCTACCTGATCTCCCAGTTGCCAAACACTTTTATTCCCCGTTCCCATTCCCACACTGAACTTTCTGGTCTAGTTTTCCTCCACTGTCAGTGAGGCCGAATGCAAATTGGCGCAACAGCATTTCATATTTCGCTTGGGCAGCTTAAAACCCAGCGGTATCAATATTGATTTCTTTAACACCAATAACCCCTGCATTCCCTCTCCCCCACCCATCCAAGTCGCACCAGCTTCTCGTTCTCATCCAACAAACGGCTAACAATGGCCTGTTTCCTTTATCGTCGTTTTTTTGTGTGTATCTTTCATTCATTTGTTCTATATCTCTCTACATTACCGCCTCTCTAGTTTCCCTTTCTCGTAACATTGAGTCTGAAGAAGGGTCTCAACCTGAAATGTCACCCATTCCTTCTCTACAGAAATGCTGCCTGTCCCGCTGAGCTACTCCAGAATTTTGTGTCTATCATCAGTTTCAACCAGTATCCTACACACCACTACTCTTCACGTTGGCTCCTTCCTCGAGGGTATCCGCAGGGCGTCTATCCCACCACCAGTGGGGCCCAGAGTGGACTCTGGTGCACCAGACTCAGGGAGTCTCTCTGGAGCCAGGTCTTGAGGGAGAGAAGGGCTGGTGTCCCCTACCCCCTCTCTGCTGACTGTCCCTGACTCCACCGGCATGCTCTACGCCTTGTCCTGGGTGGGTTTCTCCTGGGCTTCCTCGGGAGCATTGCATGGGACTCCATTCCCAACAGGAATCTCCTACTGCTCCATTGCGCCCGAGTGGTCCTCATCAACGCCCACCCCAGAATCCCCTCCAGAGCATAGGACCGGGGGCCGGAACCAGAGTTTGGGAGTCTTAGAAACATAAAAACATAGAAAATAGGTGCATGAGTAGGCCATTCGGCCTTTCGAGCCTGCACCGCCATTCAATATGATCATGGCTGATCATCCAGCTCAGTAACCTGTACCTGCCTTCTCTCCATACCCCCTGATCCCTTTAGCAAAAAGGGCCACATCTAACTCCCTCTTAAATATAGCCAATGAACTGGCCTCAACTACCTTCACACAGACTCACCACTCTTTGTGTGAAGAAATGTTTTCTCATCTCGGTCCTAAAAGACTTCCCCCTTATCCTTAAGCTGTGACCCCTGGTTCTGGACTCCCCCAACATCGGGAACAATCTTCCCGCATCTAGCCTCTCCAACCCCTTAAGAATTTTATATGTTTCTATAAGATCCCCCCTCAGTCTTCTAAATTCCAGCGAGTACAAGCCTAGTCTATCCAGTCTTTCTTCATACGAAAGTCCCGCCATCCCAGGGATCAATCTGGTGAACCTTCTCTGTACTCCCTCTAAGGCAAGATCAGCCATGATCATATTGAATGGCGGTGCAGGCTCGAAGGGCCGAATGGCCTACTCCTGCACCTATTTTCTATGTTTCTAAGAACGTCTTTCCTCAGATTAGGAGACCAAAATTGCACACAATACTCCAGGTGCGGTCTCACCAAGGCCCTGTACAACTGCAGTAGAACCTCCCTGCTCCTAAACTCAAATCCTCTTGCTATGAATGCCAACATACCATTCGCTTTCTTCACTGCCTGCTGCACCTGCACGCTTGCTTTCAATGACTGGTGCACAATGACACCCAGGTCACGTTCCATCTCCCCTTCTCCTAATCGGTCACCATTCAGGTAATACTCTGCTTTTCTGTTCTTGCCGCCAAAGTGGATAACCTCACATTTATCCACATTATATTGCATCTGCCATGCATTTGCCCACTCGCCTAATCTATCTAAGTCACTCTGCAGCCTCCTAGCATCCTCCTCGCAGCTAACACTGCCACCCAGCTTCGTGTCATCCGCAAACTTAGAGATGTTGCATTCAATTACCTTGTCCAAATAATTAATATACACTATAAATAACTGGGGTCCCAGCACTGAGCCTTGCGGAACCCCACTAGTCACTGCCTGCCATTCCGAAAAGGACCCGTTTATTCCTACTCTTTGCTTACTGTCCGCCAACCAATTTTCTATCCACCTCAACACTGAACCCTCAATACCGTGTGCTTTAAGTTTGTACACCAATCTCCAATGTGGGACCTTGTCGAAGGCCTTCTGAAAGTCCAGATATAACACATCGACTGGTTCTCCCTTATCCACTCTACTAGTTACATCCTCGAAAAATTCTATAAGATTCGTCAGACATGATTTGCCTTTTGTACATCCATGCTGACTTTGTCCAATGATTTCACCACTTTCCAAATGTGATGCTATCCCATCTTTAATAACTGACTCTAGCATTTTCCCCACTACCGATGTTAGGCTAACTGGTCTATAATTCCCCGTTTTCTCTCTCCCTCCCTTTTTAAAAAGTGGGGTTACATTAGCTACCCTCCAGTCCTCAGGAACTACTCCAGAATCTAAAGAGTTTTGAAAAATTATCACTAATGCATCCACTATTTCTGAGGCTACTTCCTTAAGCACTCTGGGATGCAGCCTATCTGGCCCTGGGGATTTATCTGCCTTTAATCCATTTAATTTACCTAACACCACTTCCCGACTAACCTGGATTTCCCTCAGTTCCTCCATCTCTTTAGACCCCCGGTCCCCCGCTATTTCCGGCAGATTATTTATGTCTTCCTTAGTGAAGACAGAACCAAAGTAGTTGTTCAATTGGTCTACCATCTCCTTGTTCCCTATGATCAATTCACCTGTTTCCGACTGCAAGGGACCTACATTTGTCTTAACTAATCTTTTTCTCTTCACATATCTATAAAAGCTTTTCCAGTCAGTTTTTATGTTCCTTGCCAGTTTTCCCTCATAATCTATTTTCCTTTTCCTAATTAAGCCCTTTGTCCTCCTCTGCTGGACTCTGAATTTCTCCCTCTGGTATGCTGCTTTTTCTGGCTAATCTGTATGCTTCATCTTTTGTTTTAATACTATCCTTGATTTCCTTTGTTAGCCACGGATGCACTACCTTTCCTGGTTTGTTCTTTTGCCAAACTGGGATGAACACTTGTTGTAGTTCATCCATGCGACCTTTAAATGCCTTCCATTGCATGTCCACCGTCAACCCTTCCAGCATCAATTGCCAGTCTATCTTGGACAATTCACGTCTCATACCCTCAAAGTTACCTTTCTTTAAGTTCAGAACACTTGTTTCTGTATTGACTTTGTCACTCTCCATCCTAATGAAGAACTCTACCATATTATGGTCACTCTTGCCCAAGGGGCCTCGCACAACAAGACTGCTAACGAACCCTTCCTCATTACTCAATACCCAGTCTAGAATGGCCTGCTCTCTCGTTGATTCCTCGACATGTTGGTTTAGAAAACCATCTCGCAAACATTCCAAGAAATCCTTTTTCTCAGCACCCCTGCCAGTTTGGTTCACCCAATCTATATGTAGATTGAAGTCACCCATTATAACTGCTGCACCTTTGGTGCATGCATTTCTAATTTCCTGCTTGATGCCATCCCCAACCTCACTACTGCTGTTAGGTGGCCTGAACACAACTCCCACTAGTGTTTTCTGCCCCTTAGTGTTTCACAGCTCTACCCATATCGATTCCACATCCTCCGAGCTAATGTCCTTCCTTTCCATTGCTTTAATCTCCTCTCTAACCAGCAATGCTACCCCACCTCCTTTTCCTTTCTGTTTATCCCGCCTGAATATAGAATATCCCTGGATGTTGAGCTCCCAGCCTTGGTCACCCTGGAGCCATGTCTCCGTAATCCCAACAATATCATAATCATTAATAACTATCTCCACATTTAATTCATCCACCTTATTCCGAATACTCCTTGCATTGAGACACAAAGCCTTCAGGCTTGTTTTTATAACACTCTTACCCCTTGTATAATTATGTTGCAAAGTGGTCCTTTTTGATTTTTGCCCTGGATTTGTCTGCCTGCCACTTTTACTTTTCACCTTGCTACCTATTGTCTCTACCCTCACTTTATACCCCTCTGTCTCTCTGCTCTTGTTCCCACCCCCCTGCCATATTAGTTTAAATCCTCCCCGACAGCAGTAGCAAATACTCCCCCAAGGACATTGGTTCCATTCCAGCTCAGGTGCAGACCGTCCTGTTTGTACTGGTCCCACCTCCCCCAGAACTGGTTCCAATGTCCTAGAAATTTGAATCCCTCCCCCTTGCACCATTTTTCAAGCCACGTATTCATCTGTAACATCCTCCTATTTCTACTCTCCTCCTATTTCTACTCCACCATGGTACTCACGTCCCCCCTGGAAGATTCCCGTTTCTCCCCCTTCCCCTCCACTCCAGAGAGAGTTCTCCTTTACTTTGGAGTGGAGGAGCTCACAGGCTCTGGGGTCACCTGAGCGACCTTCATTTGCGGCTCCCGCCCGATCCCCTCCACCCCTGGCTGGATTATGGGGCTTGCGGACTCCCTATTGGGAAGTGAAGGGATGGGAGGGGCGGTGAGGAGGGAGCGCCGTGCTGTGGGAGGGGCGGTGAGGAGGGAGCGCCGCGCTGTGGGAGGGGCGGTGAGGAGGGAGCGCCGCGCTGTGGGAGGGGCAGTGAGGAGGGAGCGCCGCGCTGTGGGAGGGGCGGTGAGGAGGGAGCGCCGCACTGTGGGAGGGGCGGTGAGGAGGGAGCGCCCCACTGTGGGAGGGGCGGTGAGGAGGGAGCGCCGCACTGTGGGAGGGGCGGTGAGGTGGGAGCGCCGTGCTGTGGGAGGGGCGGTGAGGAGGGAGCGCCGCACTGTGGGGGTGTGGGGGTGGGGGGGGGGGCGTGAGGAGGGAGCGTCGTGCTGTGGGGGGGGGGGGTGAGGATGGAGTGCCGTGCTGTGGGGGTGTGGGGGGGGGGCGTGAGGAGGGAGCGCCGCACTGTGGGGGTGTGGGGGTGTGGGGGGGGGGGGCCGTGAGGAGGGAGCGCCGTGCTGTGGGAGGGGCGGTGAGGAGGGAGCGCCGCACTGTGGGGGTGTGGGGGTGGGGGGGGGGGCGTGAGGAGGGAGCGCCGTGCTGTGGGAGGGGCGGTGAGGAGGGAGTGCCGCACTGTGGGGGTGTGGGGGGGGGGCGGTGAGGAGGGAGCGCCGTGCTGTGGAGGGGGGGGTGAGGATGGAGTGCCGTGCTGTGGGGGTGTGGGGGGGGGCGTGAGGAGGGAGCGCCGCACTGTGGGGGTGTGGGGGTGTGGGGGGGGGGGGCCGTGAGGAGGGAGCGCCATGCTGTGGGGGGGGGGGGGTGAGGAGGGAGCGCCGTGCTGTGGGAGGGGCGGTGAGGAGGGAGCGCCGCACTGTGGGGGTGTGGGGGGGGGGGGGGGGGCGTGAGGAGGGAGCGCCATGCTGTGGGGGGGGGGGGGGGGGGGGGGGGGCGGTGAGGAGGGAGGCTCTACTGCTGTGCCACCATGCCGCTCTCATCCACTCTGCACAGACCTGATCCACAGCGCAGGATAAACGGTGTGGAAAGTGAGTCCAGTGAACTGACAGACTGCTGAAGATTGTTCCTTCTCTCCTCAGCCGTGATGTCGGGGGAATGGAGTTCATTCACTCCACTAGTTGTCACAGCGCAGAATGGTTTGTGTGCACGGATTCCGTGCAACTACAGTTACCCGTCAAATCTGATCAATGAATCACGGTTTGGAATCTGGTTTAACAGTGAGAGGCAGGACTTTACATCTGTGGCCTTGTTCTCCGAGCATCACACCATGGTAGCACCAAAGTTTCGGCATCGGACCCGGCTGTCAGGGGTCCTGAGAGACAACGACTGTTCCCTGGTTATAGACAACGTCACGCAGGAAGATGCAGGTCCTTATTTTTTCAGAGTTGATTTCTTCGACGGCCAAAATCATTACAACTACCACCCTGCAACACAGCTCCATGTTACTGGTAAGTGCTCCGAATAACTTCTTCACAGCTGTTATCAGACAACTGAACCGTCCTCCCATAACCAGAGAGCACTGCTGATCTACTATCTACCTCTTTGGTGACCCTCAGACTAGCCTTAATCGAACTGTACAGCTCCTGCCCCTTCTGTCATGGGGTAGACTGACCCGCCCCCCCCCCTCCGCCACCCCATCTTTGCACATCCCGTATCCTGCATTACATCCTTACATTTCACAAATTTCCACTCGACATTTTTATTTCACAGAAACATAGAAAATAGGTGCAGGAGGAGGCCATTCGACCCTTCAAGCCAGCACCGCCATTCATTGTGACCATGGCTGATCGTCCCCAATCAATAACCCATGCCTGCTTCTCCCCATATCCCTTGTTTCCACTAGCCCCTAGAGCTCTATCTAACTCTATCTTAAATCCATCCAGTGATTTGGCCTCCATTGCCCTCTGTGGCAGAGAATTCCACAAATTCACAACTCTCTGGGTGAAAAAGTTTTTCTCACCTCAGTTTTAAATGGCCTCCCCTTTATTCTAAGACTGTGGCCCCTGGTTCTGCGACTCGCCCAACATTGGGAACATTTTTCCTGCATCTAGCTTGTCCAGTCCTTTTATAATTTTGTATGTTTCTATAAGATCCCCTCTCATCCTTCTAAACTCCAGTGAATACAAGCTTAGTCTTTTCAATCTTTTCTCATATATCAGTCCCGCCATCCCAGGGATCAATCTCGTGAACCTACGCTGCATTGGCTCAATTACAATGATGTCCTTCCTCAAATTAGGAGACCAAAACTGTACACAATACTCCAGATGTGGTCTTAGCAGGGTCCTACACAACCTCTTTACTCCAGTACTGCAGAAGAACCTCTTTACTCCAATACTGAAATCCTCTTGTTATGAAGGCCAACATGCCATTAACTTTCTTCACTGCCTGCTGTACCTGCACGCCAACTTTCAGTGACTGGTGTACAAGGACACCCAGGTCTCGCTGCACCTCCCCCTTACCTAACCTAACTCCATTGAGATAATAATCTGCCTCCTTGTTTTTGCCGCCAAAGTGGATAACCTCACATTTTTCTATATTGTACTGCTTCTGCCACGCATCTGCCCACTCACTCAACCTGTCCAGGTCACCCTGCAACCTCCTAACATCCTCTTCACAATTTACACTGCTACCCAGCTTTGTGTCATTCGCAAACTTGCTCGTGTTGCTTCTAATTCCCACTTCCAAATCATTAATATATATGGTAAACAGTTGTGGCCCCAACACCGAGCCTTGCGGCACTCCACTCGCCACTGCCTGCCATTCTGAAAAGGACTCGTTTACTCCTACTCTGTGCTTTCTGCCTGCCAACCAATTTTATATCCATGTCAACACCCTACCCCCAAAACCATGTGCTTTAATTGTAGTCACCAATCCCCCGTGCGGGACCTTATCAAAGTCTAGATACACTACATCCACTGGCTCCCCTTCATCCATTTTACTTGTCACATCCTCAAAAAATTCCAGAAAATTAGTCAAGCATGATTTCCCTTTCATAAATCCATGCTGACTTGGACATATCCTTTTACTGCTATCCAAATGCACCGTTATTACCTCTTTAATAATTGACTCCAGCATCTTTCCCACCACCGAAGTCAGGCTAACTGGTCTGTAATTCCCCGTTTTCTCTCTCGCTCCTTTCTTGAAAAGTGGGATAACATTAGCTATCCTCCAATCCCCAGGAACTGATCCTGAATCTATTGAACATTGGAAAATGATCACCATTGCATCCACTATTTCTAGAGCCACCTCCCTGAGGACCCTGGGATGCAGACCATCAGGCCCAGGGGATTTATCATCCTTCAGTCCCATTAGTCTATCCAATACTATTTCTCGCCTAATGAAAATTTATTTCAGTTCCTCTACCCCCTAGATCCTCTGTCCTCTAGTACACCTGGGAGATTGTTTATGATTTCCTTAGTGAAGACAGTTCCGAAGTACCTGTTCAACTCTTCTGCCATTTCCTTGTTACCCATAATAATTTCACCCGTGTCTGCCATCAAGGGACCCACATTTGACTTTGCTACTCTTTTTCTCTTAACATATCTAAAGAAGCTTTTACTGTCCTTCTTTATATTCTTGGCCAGCTTCCCCTCGCACTTCATCTTTTCAGCCCGTATTGCCCATTTTGTTACCTTCTGTTGTCTTATGAAAGTTTCCCAATCCTCTGGCTTCCGGCTACTCTTTGCCGTGTTATACATCTTTTCTTTTAGTTTTATTCAATCACTAACTTCCCTTGTCAGCCACGGTTGCCTCCTACTCCCCTTAGAATCTTTCTTCCTTTTTGGAATGAAATTATCCTGCGTCTTCCGGATAATGCCCAGAAATTCCTGTCCCTTTGAGAGTGGGGAAGATTCCAACAAGGGGACATAGCTTCAGAATTGAGGGACAAAAGTTTAGGGGTAACATGAGGGGTAACTTCTTTACTCAGAGGGTGGTGGCTGTATGGAATGGGCTTCCGGTGGAAGTGGTGGAGGCAGACTCGATTTTATTATTTAAGAGTAAATTGGATAGGTATATGGATAAGAGGGGATTAGAGGGTTATGGTCTGAGAGCAGGTAGATGAGACTAGGTCAGAGAGAGTGGTCGGCGTGGACTGGTAGGGCCGAACGGGCCTGTTTCCGTCTGTAGTTGTTATATGGTTATATGGTTATATGGTTGTTGTTCCACCATCAATCCTGCTAGGATCCCTTTCCAGTCGACCTTGGCCAGCTCCTCTCTCATGCCTTCATTGTCCCCTTTGCTCAACTGCAACACTGACACTCCGATTTATCCTTCTCAAATTGCAGATTAAAACTAATCATATTATGATCACTACCTCCAAGCGGTTCCTTTACCTTGAGTTCTCTTATCAAATCTGGTTCATTGCACAACACTAAATCCAGAATTGCCTTTTCTCTGGTAGGCTCCATTACAAGCTGCTCTAAGAATCCATCTTGGAGGCACTCTACAAACTCTCTTTCTTGGGGTCCATTCTGGGGTCCAGACTGATTTTCCCAGTCTACCTGCATATTGAAATCCCCCATCACCACAGTGGCATTACCTTTGTTACATGCCAGTTTTAACTCCTGCTGCATCTTACACCCTACATCCGGGCTACTATTTGGAGGTCTGTAGATAACACCAATTAGTGTCTTCTTGCCTTTACAGTTCCTCAACTCAATCCAGAGTGACTGTACCTCATCAGTCCCTATATCTTTCCCCGCAAGGGACTGAATTTCGTCCCTCACCAGCAGAGCTACCCCACTGCCTCTGCCCAATGTTTGTACAATATTATATGTGTGCTGCACAATAACTGGCCACTTTATTTTCATTAGTATTATAATGCACATGAAACTTTCAATGCCTTGTCATTGTGTCTTTTGGCTATTGACAGACCCATTTCCCTCCGGGATAAATAAAGTTCTATCGTATCATATCTTTGCTGCCTTTACCTTGCACTAAACGTTATTCCCTTGTTACGTATCTATGCTGTAAATGGCTCGATTGTAATCATGTATTGTTTATCTGCTGATCGACACAAAAAGCTGCACTAACTCAACGGGACAGGCAGCATCTCTGGAGAGAAGGAATGGGTGACGTTTCGGGTCGAGACCTCTCTTTGCCTGGTTAGCGATAAGGGACAGGAGAGATATAGACGATGATGTGGAGAGATAAAGAACAATGAATAAAAGATATGCAAAGAATTACTGATGATAAAGGAAACAGGCTGTTGGGTGAAAACAAGAAGCTGGTGCGACTTGGGTGGGGGAGGGATAGAGAGACAGGAAATGCCGGGGCTACCTGAAGTGAGAGAAATCAAAATCAAAAATTCAAGAAATTCAAGAAATCAATATTCATACCACTGGGCTGTAAGCTGCCCAAGCGAAATATGAGATGCTTTTCCCCCAATTTGCGTTTAGCCTCACTCTAACAATGGAGGAGACCTCGGACATATCATGCAACAAAAGCTTTTCACTGTACCTCGGCACACGTGACAATGAACTCAACTGAAACAACAGATGTTCAGTAGTTAGTGGGGAGAAACATGGACTGTACACATTCCCTATTCACACACACACACCACAGCATCAGGATCGTTGTGACCCCTCCAGTTTTTGCACTGATATTATCACCTTAGTACATGTGACAATGAACCAAACTAAACAATAACTGTCTTATCCTAACAGTCCAAAGTGGAGAACTCTGTCCCCCATCTACCTGATCAAAGGCCATCATAACAGGACATTCTGTCCTGGGCTTCCTCCACTGTGAGACCCAGCGCAAATTGGCAGAACAGCACCTCATATTTCGCTTGGGCAGCTTACACTCCAGCAGTGTGAATATTGACATCTCCAACTTCAAGTAGCCCTTGTTTTCCCTCTCTCTCCATCCCCTCCCCTTTTCCAGTTCTCCAACCAGTCTGCTAACCTTGTTTACATTTTATCTCTCTTTTCTTTGTTGTTACCATGTCCGAGCTAACAATTATCTATTCTACATTTTCCTTGATCTTCATCCCCTTTGGCTAGTTTTCACACCATACACTTCTTTATCTCCGTATCTCCCTCTCCCCTGACTCAGTCTGAAGAAGGGTCTCGATCTGAAACGTCATTCATTCCATCTATCCGGAGATGCTGCCTGACCCGCTGATTATTGTGGCATTTAGCGTCTATCTTTGGTTTAAATAAGCATCTGCAGTTCCTTCCTACACATAACATTACTGACCCCTGGCCTTTTCAAGCTCCCCTTCCCATTGTATCTCCTTGTGGGTGTGAGATTTCTATATGAACCGATGCACGCGGTGATAGTCAGTTTTTTCAGTTAGTATATTGTCACATGTTTAGTTTATTGTCATTTGTGAAACACTTTTGTTGCATGCTGGCCAGTCAACGAAAATACAATACATGATTACAATTGAGCCGTTTACAGTGTATGGCTGAGGGTCACCAATGAGGTAGATAGTAGTTCAGGACCGCTCTCTGATTGTAGTAGGATGGTTCGTTTGCCTGATAACAGTTGGGAAGAAGCTGTCCCTGAATCTGGAGGTGTGCGTTTTCACACTTCTCTCCCTTTTGACTGATGGGAGAGGAGAGAATGGGAAGTGACCGGAGTAGGGAGTGAGGTTCGTCCTTGGTAATCTGGAGGTGTGCATTTTCACACTTCTATTCCTTGTAAAAACATCCTTTCTCATGTGGGACTTGGATTTTGATGTGAACCGATGCATCCAGTGATATCTAACTAAATGTATCTGTTTCTCTGTGTTAGATTTCACAGATAAACCCATGATATTCCCTGCTGAAATGGTGGCAGGTCAGCCTGTGAACGTGACCTGCTCCTTCAACACCACGTGTGATGGAACAGCACCCACCTTAACCTGGGACACCTCCGCTGATGAACCACCGTCAGCCTCACACAGCGTAACTCAGCGGGGTGACACGCTGACATATACCTCTGTTCTGTCCCTGACCCCAGCGCTCAAACATCACGGGCAAAACCTCACCTGCAGAGTCAGATACCCAACTGTCTCATCCGAGCAGAAACTCACACTGACTGTGCAATGTAAGTACGGAGATCATTTATTGTGCAGGAACAGCAAAAATCCATTAGCAGTGCTGGTATATAAGCTAGAGGGATAGGAGCAGAATTAGGCGCTTCGGCCCATCAAGTCTACTCCGCCATTCAATCATGGCTGATCTATCTCTCCCTCCTAACCCCATTCTCCTGCCTTCTCCCCATAACTCCTGACAGCCATACTAATCAAATTAATACAAAAAGCCAGAGTAACTCAGCGGGACAGCCAGCATCTCTGGAGAGAAAGAATGGGTGACGTTCCGGGTCGAGACCCTTCTTCAGACGGAAAGCCATCAAAGATGATGATGTAGAGAGATATAGGACCTACCTGATCTCCTGGTTGCTGAGCACTTTAGTTATCCCTCCCATTCCCACACTGACCTTTCTGTCCTCGGCCTCCTGCATTGTTAGCCTAAAGGCAAATTGGAGGAACAGCATCTCATATTTCATTTGGGCAGCTTACAATTCAGTGGTATGAATATTGATTTAAGTAACCTCTACAATACCTCTCTCTTCATCCCCCCACCCCCCCCAAGTTGCACCAGCTTCTCATTCTTACCCAACAGACAGCTAACAATTCCTTTATCATCGTTACGTTTTTGCATATCTTTCATTCATTGTTCTATATCTCTCTGTTTTACCGTCTATATCTCTCGTTTCCCTTTCCCTTTCAGTCTAAAGAAGGGTCTCAACCCGAAACGTCACCCATTCCTTCTCTCCAGAGATGCTGCCTGTCCTGCTGAGTTACTCCATCTTTTTGTGTCTATCTGTGGTTTAAACCAGCATCTGCAGTTCCTTTCTACACTAATCAAATTAATGTTACCCTGACAAGCTCATCTGTCGTTCTCTGATGTGGCAGAGTGATGAAACAGCTTTTGATAAGAGGTACAAAAATACAAAGTGTTGGAGGAACTCATCAAGTCATAGAGTCTTATAGCGTGTAAACAGGCCCTTTCGGTCTAACTTGCCCACACCAACCAACATGTCCCATCCACACTAGTCCCACCTGCCTGCGTTTGACCCATCCCCAAAACGTCACTCATTCCTTCTCTGCAGAGATGCTGTATGTCCCGTTGAGTTACCAGCATTTTGCATCTACCATATCGTTCTATACCTATCCTATCCATACCTGTCTAACTCTTAAATGTTGCGATATTACCTGCTTCAACCACCTCCTCCGGTAGCTCTTTCCATACACCTATCATCTGAAAAAGTTATCCCTTAGATTCCTATTAAATCGTCACCCCCCCCCCCCCCTCACCCTTCGCCACCTCCAAAGGGATCCCACTACTGGCTACATCTTCCCATCTCCACCCCTTTATGCTTTCTGCAGAGACCGTTCCCTCCTCAACTTCCTGGTCACTCGTCCCCTTCCACCCTAACCATCCCCATCCCAGGTACTTTCAACTGTAACTGCAGGAGATGCAACACCTGTCCTATTACCTCCCCCCTCAACTCCATCCAAGGACCCAGACAGTATTTTCAGTTTCACTTACACCTCCTCCAACCTCATCTACTGTTTCCACTGTTCCAGGTGTCAACCCCTGTACATCGGCGAGACCAAGCGCAGGCCCGGCAATCGTTTGGCTGAAAACCTCTGCTCGGTCCGCCTGGACCTACCTGATCTCCCGGTCGCTCAGCACTTTAACTCCCACTCCCATTCCCATCTGACCTTTGTGTCCTGGGCCTCCTGCATTGTCAGAGAGAGGTCCAATGCAAATTGGAGAACAGCACCTCATATTTTGCTTGGGTAGCTTACACTCCGGCGTTATAAACATTGACTTCTCTAACTTTAAATAGCCCTTGCTTTCCCTCTCTCTCCATCCCCTCCCCATCCCAGTTCCCCCACCAGTCTTACAGTCTCCGACGATATTCTTTCTACGTTCAATCCACTCCCCTGACATCAGTATGAAGAAGAGTCTCGACCCGAAACTTTACCCATTCCATTTCTCCAGGGATGCTGCCTGACCCACTGAGTAACTCCAGCATTTTATGTCTATCATGAATGTTGACATCTTGTCTTAATGGGAACAAGGTATAGAAATGCTTGCAGACTTCACACGTGGAATCCTGCTGTGCACTGTGGGTGCTCACATTTAAATCTTCACTTGTCTTTAGATGTGCCGCAGAATCTCTCCATCACTTCCCCCGACAACGTGAACAATTCCAGGGTCAGTGTAAAGGAAGGAATCTCTGCGGCGCTCCTCTGCTCCGTCCACAGTTTCCCAGCGTCCAACCTGACGTGGCGACACCTCGGTGTCACGCTGAGCACAACACGTTCCAGCAACGAGCTGTGGTTGAAAATCCTTCAGGTGACACCACAGGATGCCGGAGACTATCAGTGTGTGGCGGAGAATGAACAGGGGACAGGGGAGGAGACTGTGACCCTCATCGTAGAATGTGAGTAGACACACGCTCATGTCTCTCTGAACATCAATGAGAAGTCAGTGGAATATGTCATGCATTGCAGGGACATTATTGTATATCTGCCTCTCTCCCACACTCTCTCTCCCCTTGTAAGATGAAGAGGCTTAGAAAATATTAGACACAAAGTGCACACTTAGACACATTTACATGTGTGTGCGTGTGTCATTACATAAGGTAGACACAAAATGCTGGAGTAACTCAGCGGGACAGGAGGCATTTCTCGAGAGAGAAGGAATGGGTGACATTTCGGGTCAAGACCCTTCTTCAGACTGAGTCAGGGGAGAGGGGGTACGTAGATAAAGAAGTGCAAGGTGTGAAAATGAGACAAAAGAGAAAGAGTTCAAGGAAAATGGAGAATAGATCATTGTTAGCTGGGAGAAGGTGATAACAAAGCAATCGACAATAGATAATATGTGCAGAAGTAGGCCATTTGGCCCTTCGAGCCCGCACTGCCTTTCAATGTGATCATGGCTGATCATTCACAATCAGTACCCCGTTCCTGCCTTCTCCCCGTACCCCCTGACTCTGCTATCATTAAGAGCTCTATCTAACTCTCCCTTGAAAGCATCCAGTGTATTGGCCTCCACTGCCTTCAGAGGCAGAGAATTCCACAGATTTACAACTCTGAGTGAAAACGTTTTTCCTCATTTCCGTTCTAAATGGCCTACCCCTTATTCTTAAACTGTGGCCTATGGTTCTGGACTCACCCAACATCGGGAACATGGTTCCTGCCTCTAGCTTGTCCAATCCCTTAATAATCATATATGTTTCAATAAAATCCCCTCTCATCCTTCTCAAGTGCAGTGTATAAAAGCCCAGTCGCTCCAGTCTTTCAACATACGAAAGTCCCGCCATTCAACAGAGATAGAATGTAATCGAGGACAATCAGACTGGTCGGAGAACTGGGAAGAGGGGAGGGAATGGAGAGAGAGGGAAAACAAGGGTTACTTGAAGTTAGAGAAGTCAATATTCAATATCAGGTCAGGTTATTTGGAGTATTGTGTGTGGTTCTGATCACCCCATTACTGGAACGATGTGGAGGCTTTGAAGGCTTTTACTAGAATGCAGCACGGATTAGAGGTCAGTATTCATTTTAAATCAGGGATTGAGAAAGTTCTGTGCAGGAAGCAAATGCATAAGCAGTGTAAATCAAAGATAGACAAAAAAAAGCTGGAGTAACAAGCAGCATCTCTGGAGAGAAGGAATGGGTGACAGACCATTGTTTGCTGTTTTTTGGGTGAAAAGGAGGGTGGGGGAGGGATGGAGGGAGAGGGAATGCCAGGGTTACTTGAAGTTCGAGAAAACAATATTTATACCACTGGGCTGCAAGCTGCCCAAACAAAATAATGCTGAGGCTCTATAAAATGCTGGTCAGGCCACTTTTGGAGGAAAATAACAGTCCCTATACCTCCAAAAATCCCTAAAGTTCTGTTAGTCGAGGATATTCAGGATTCTCAGGGGTATTGAGTAGAAAGAGGGATGTAACTGTGCATGTTGTTGGTGAGACCACACTTGGAGTACTCTTTGCAGTTCTGCTCAGCCAGCTAATGTAAGGATGTCATTAAATTGGAAAGGATGCAGAAGAGATTCACCTGAACGTCACAGTTGTTTGCAGGTTTGAGTTATTCAACCAAGTGGTTGGAAAGGGTGAGATGTTTTTCTTTGAAGTGTGTGAGATTGAGGGGTGACCTTATTGAAGTAACAAGATCATCAGGGGCATGCATACAATGAAAACATAGAAACATAGAAACATAGAAAATAGGTGCAGGAGTAAGCCATTCGGCCCTTCGAGCCTGCACCGCCATTCAATATGATCATGGCTGATCATCCAGCTCAGTAACCTGTACCTGCCTTCTCTCCATACCCCCTGATCCCTTTAGCCACAAGGGCCACATCTAACTCCCTTTTAAATATAGCCAATGAACTGGCCTCAACTACCTTCTGTGGCAGAGAATTCCACAGACTCACCACTCTGTGTGAGGAAATGTTTTCTCATCTCGGTCCTAAAAGACTTCCCCCTTATCCTTAAGCTGTGACCCCTGGTTCTGGACTTCCCCAACATCGGGAACAATCTTCCCGCATCTAGCCTGTCCAGCCCCTTCAGAATTTTATATGTTTCTATAAGATCCCCCCTCAGTCTTCTAAATTCCAGCGAGTACAAGCCTAGTCTATCCAGTCTTTCTTCATATGAAAGTCCCGCCATCCCAGGGATCAATCTGGTGAACCTTCTCTGTACTCCCTCTAAGGCAAGAACGTCTTTCCTCAGATTAGGAGACCAAAACTGTACACAATACTCCAGGTGCGGTCTCACCAAGGCCCTGTACAACTGCAGCAGAACCTCCCTGCTCCTAAACTCAAATCCTCTTGCTATGAATGCTAACATACCATTCGCTTTCTTCACTGCCTGATGCACCTGCACGCTTGCTTTCAATGACTGGTGCACCATAACACCCAGGTCACGTTGCATCTCCCCTTCTCCTAATCGGTCACCATTCAGGTAATACTCTGCTTTCCTGTTCTTGCCACCAAAGTGGATAACCTCACATTTATCCACATTATATTGCATCTGCCATGCATTTGCCCACTCGCCTAATCTATCCAAGTCACTCTGCAGCCTCCTAGCATCCTCCTCGCAGCTAACACTGCCACCCAGCTTCGTGTCATCCGCAAACTTAGAGATGTTGCATTCAATTCCCTCGTCCAAATCATTAATATATATTGAAAAATAACTGGGGTCCCAGCACTGAGCCTTGCGGTACCCCACTAGTCACTGCCTGCCATTCCGAAAAGGACCCGTTTATTCCTACTCTTTGCTTACTGTCCGCCAACCAATTCTCTATCCACCTCAACACTGAACCCCCAATACCATGTGCTTTAAGTTTGTACACCAATCTCCTATGTGGGACCTTGTCGAAGGCCTTCTGAAAGTCCAGATATAACACATCGACTGGTTCTCCCTTATCCACTCTACTAGTTACATCTTCGAAAAATTCTATAAGATTCGTCAGACATGATTTGCCTTTCATAAATCCATGCTGACTTTGTCCGATGATTTCACCACTTTCCAAATGTGATGCTATCACATCTTTAATAACTGACTCAAGCATTTTCCCCACTACCGATGTCAGGCTAACTGGTCTATAATTCCCCGTTTTCTCTCTCCCTCCCTTTTTAAAAAGTGGGGTTACATTAGCTACCCTCCAATCCTCAGGAACTACTTCAGAATCTAAAGAGTTTTGAAAAATTATCCCTAATGCATCCACTATTTCTGGGGCTACTTCCTTAAGCACTCTGGGATGCTGCCTATCTGGCCCTGGGGATTTATCTGCCTTTAATCCATTTAATTTACCGAACACCACTTCCCGACTAACCTGGATTTCCCTCAGTTCCTCCATCTCATTAGACCCCCGGTCCCCTGCTATTTCCGGCAGATTATTTATGTCTTCCTTAGTGAAGACAGAACCAAAGTAGTTGTTCAATTGGTCTGCCATCTCCTTGTTCCCTATGATGAATTCACCTGTTTCCGACTGCAAGGGACCTACACTTGTCTTAACTAGCCTTTTTCTCTTCACATGTCTATAAAAGTTTTTGCAGACAGTTTTTATGTTCCCTGCCAGTTTTCTCTCATAATCTATTTTCCCTTTCCTAATAAAGCCCTTTGTCCTCCTCTGCTGGACTCTAAATTTCTCCCAGTCCTCTGGTATGCTACTTTTTTCTGGCCAATCTGTATGCTTCATCTTTTGTTTTAATACTATCCTTGATTTCCCTTGTTAGCCACGGATGCACTACCTTTCCTGGTTTGTTCTTTTGCCAAACTGGGATGAACAATTGTTGTAGTTCATCCATGCGATCTTTAAATGCCTTCCATTGCATGTCCACCGTCAACCCTTTAAGTATCAATTGCCAGTCTATCTTGGACAATTCACGTCTCATACCCTCAAAGTTACCTTTCTTTAAGTTAACACTTGTTTCTGAATTGACTCTGTCACTCTCCATCCTCATATCATATCATATATATACAGCCGGAAACAGGCCTTTTCGGCCCACCAAGTCCATGCCGCCCAACGATCCCCGTAGATTAACACTATCCTACACCCACTAGGGACAATTTTTTTTTTTTTTTACATTTACCCAGCCAATTAACCTACATACCTGTACGTCTTTGGAGTGTGGGAGGAAACCGAAGATCTCGGAGAAAACCCACGCAGGTCACGGGGAGAACGTACAAACTCCTTACAGTGCAGCACCCGTAGTACTCCACCATATTATGGTCACTCTTGCCCAAGGGGCCTCGCACAACAAGACTTCTAACTAACCCTTCCTCATTACTCAATACTCAATCTAGAATAGCCTGCTCTCTCGTTGGTTCCTCGACATGTTGGTTTAGAAAACCATCTCGCAAACATTCCAAGAAATCCTCTTCCTCAGCACCCCTGCCAATTTGGTTCACCCAATCTATATGTAGATTGCACACATTTCTAATTTCCTGCTTGATGCCATCCCCAACCTCAATACTGCTGTTAGGTGGCCTGTACAGAACTCCCACTAGTGTTTTCTGCCCCTTAGTGTTTCGCAGATCTACCCATATCGATTCCACATCCTCCGAGCTAATGTCCTTCCTTTCCATTGCGTTAATCTCCTCGCTAACCAGCAACGCTACCCCACTTCCTTTTCCTTTCTGTCTATCCCGCCTGAATATAGAATATCCCTGGATGTTGAGCTCCCAGCCCTGGTCACCCTGGAGCCATGTCTCCGTAATCCCAACTATATCATAATCATTAATAACTATCTCCACATTTAATGAATCCACCTTATTACGAATACTCCTTGCATTGAGACACAAAGCCTTCAGGCACATGGTCTTTTTCCCAAATAAGAGTTTTTTAGAATTAGGGGCCAAAGACCTGGTCATCCATCGTGCCTCTATTGAAGAAGGGCCGCAGGGAAAAGGCTGGGAAGTTCAGGCTAGTGAGATCAACATCTGTGGTCGGAAGGTTACTGGAGACTATTCTGAGGGATAGGATATACATGCGTTTAGATGGACAAGGGCTGATTTGGGAAGGTCAACATGGTTTTGTATGTGGGAGGTTGTGTCTCAGGAATCTGACTGAATTCTTTGAAGACAATAAAGATCAATGAGGGCAGAGCTGTAGACGTATATATGGATTTCAAATTCAAATTCAAATTGCTTTTATTATCATTGAAAAATAGATTTGAATGAAATTGTCGTTACCATGCAGTCATAAACAATAAAGAGCACAAGACACACAATTACATAAGTTTAACACTGACAATCATCACAGTGATTCCTCCAGGCACACCCTCACTGTGAAGGAAGGCAAAGAAAAGTCTTATCTCCTCCTCTGTTCTCCCGCGGTCAGGCAGTCAAACTGCTGCTTCGAGGCGATCGAGGCTCCCGACTTTTGAAGCCCCCGACGGGCGAATGAAGGTCCCAGGGCCGAGCCGAGCAGGCCGATGAAGGCCCTGAGCCCCCACCGGGCGATGGAAGGTGCCGCGGCCGAGCCACGCACGGCGATGAAGGTCCTGCGAACGAGTCGATCGAGACTTACGATTCGGGGCGGTCGAAGCTCCCGAAAGCGTGTTGCCAGCCAGGGACCTGCGAACTCCCGATGTTGCGGTCCATAGAGCCCGCGGCGAAGGTGGAGATGGCAAGTCCAGGCCCTGCGACCAGAGCCTTCAAGGTTGATCCTAGCTGGAGGCCGCCAACTCCACGTTGTTCGGCCGTAGCGCGAACGGAGATACCACATGGAAAAAGGTCGCATCTCCGTTGAGGAAGAGATTTTTTTTTAAAGGTTTCCCCCACCCCGCACCCCCCACCCCCCCCCTCATATACACAACTAAAAATAGGTCATTACATACATCTAAACGCTAACAATAGAAGAAAAAAAGACATTCATACTTCCGGGTATATATGGATCTCAGCAAAGCATTCAATGGTTCCGCATGGTAGGCTGCTCTGGAAGGTTAGCTTGCATGGGATCTAAGGAGATCATTATCATAAGATCATAAGTGATAGGAGCAGAATTAGGTCATTCGGCCTATCAAGTCCACTCCGCCATTCAATCTTGGCTGATCTATCTCTCCCTCCTAACTCCATTCTCCTGCCTTCTCCCAATAACCTTTGACTCCCGTACTAATCATGAATTTATCTATCTCTGCTTTAAATAAATCCACTGGCGGCCTCCACAGCCTCCTGTGGCAGATACAGCAGAATGGATAGAAAACAGGCACAAAAAGCTGGAATAACTCAGCGGGGCAGGCAGCATCTCTGGAGAGAAGGAATGGGTGACATTTCGGGTTGAAAAAATTGGCAGAAGGAAGCAGAGGGTGATGGTGGAAGGTTATTTTTCAGACTGGTGGCCTGTGACCAGCGGTGTGGTGTGCCTCAGGGTTCGACGCTGGGCTCATTGCAGTTTGTCATCTATATCAATGATTTGGTTGAGAGCAAGCTTGCAGATGACACAAAAGTGGGTGGCATTGCAGATAGTGAAGATGGTTGGCATAATTTGCATCAGTATCTTGATCGGTTGGGCAGGTGGGCTGAGGAATGGTTGATGGAATTTAATCCCAAGAGTATTGGAAAAGATACAGTCCATGGGAGAGGTTGGGCAGGCACAGACTTTATTCCTTGGAGTACAGGAGGCTGAGGGGTGGGTGATCATATAAAGGTGAGTTAAGATAGGGTAATCGAGAACTAGAAGGTAGAGGGGAATAATTTAATAGGAACCTGAGGGGCAACTTTTTCAAAGAAAGGGTGGTTGGTATCTGGGAACGAACTGCCAGAGGATGTGGTTGAAGTTGGTACAATAACAACATTTGGACAGATACATGGATAGGAAAGGTTCAGAGGGAAATGGGCCAAATGGGACTTGCTGAGATGGGACATCTTGGTTGGCATGGACGAGTCGGGCCGAAGGGTCTGTTTCCGTGCTGTGCCACTCCGATTCAATGAAGGGTTAGGATGTAATGGATGTGGGCAGAGTGTGGCGAAGAGCAGAACTGGTGGCCATCAGCAGTAAACAGCCATTGGGACCTCAGAGGGACATGGCTTTGCTCAGAGAGAGGTGAGTGGTGGACTCACTGCTCTCGGGTTGAGGCCACAGTAGAAGTAGATTTAGAGGGAGTTTGGACATTCTGATAGACGAGGAGAATAGGGACAGCAGGACAAGATGGGCCGAATGTAATCCAATGGAGAGCCGCATGCTGGAGAATCTCTTTCACTGCTTGGTCTGGGGGGGAGTTGGGGTTAAGTTGTGGTGTCTGTTTCACAGAGCTGTTTCTCAGATCTCCTTTCTCCACCCCTCAGTACGTGGCTGGGACAGGTCTTGGAAATGCATCGTGGCCCTGATCGTTCTTGCCGTAGTCCTTGGTGTCGTCACAGTAATCTTCTGGGCAGCGCGTTGTCGCAGCAAATGAGGTGCGAGATGATCTGGAAACTGTCCGAATGTCTTCACTGCCATTTACTCACGAGGGAGAGGGGAAATACACACTGCGTCAGCGTGAAATCAGGGCCCTCTCCAACAGAAAACCCCCCCGATTGCTACCACTGTGTTTGGAAGAGGGGCAGGGCAGATTGCCCAAGTATCCTGGAGCTGATATTTATACCTCATCCGCATCAGCCTAAACAACATCATCTGGGAACAATCTCAGCGCTGCCCACAATCCCATTCACTCTCATTGTTCATACTCCCCATGGACACAAACCCATCCCCATTCACTCCCCCCACACTCCCCATGGACACAAACCCATCCCCATTCCCTGCCTCCACACTCCCCATGGACACAAACCCCTCCCCATTCCCTTTCTCCCCCCACACTCCCCATGGACACAAACCCCTCCCCATTCCCTCCCACCACACTCCCCATGCATCCAAACTCCTTGCCACACTCTACCCACTGCCCCACTGCCTATGGACCTAATCTCTTCCCTCCTCTCTCCCCATGGATCCAAACTCCTCCCCACACGTGACAACAAACTAAAAAGTAACTAAGCTCTCCACTATCCCAGTGCCGGGCACCAACCCCTTCCCCTCACCCCCACTCCTGCCCACTGAACCCTCGCCACCCAAATCACCGACCCACCCCCTATCGCCATCTCAGCCCCAAGATACTGACCCGTCCCTGCCGCAGGATACTATACTGACCCCTCATCACAGGAGAGAGAGAGAGAGAGAGGGGGAGAGGAGGGGAGAGCGAGAGAGAGAGGCCTACCCTACCCCTGACCGGTCCCAAGTGCGGAGGGGGGGGGGGGGGGGGAGGGGGAGAATGAGGGGTAGAAACTGAAATAAACACTTCAATGATCAGGGACTGTCATTAAAAATGATCAATATATATGACAGGCAATGGTGTTATTTTTTCCGCTTAATCTGCATCTTTGAGCAAGGGGGCGATTGGGTGAATGTGAGGGGCTGGGGGTCCCGGAGCGGGGCCGGCGATGGGATCATCCGCCCGGGACTGACAGCTGGAAGATGCGGTGGTGAATGTGAGGAGCCGGAGCCCGGAGCGGAGAGACTGCGGCCGCCCTCTGGGATGCGCTCAGGGCGCGGGTTTATTAATGAGCCGCAGCGCTGAGGTGAGCGGATATTTCACCGCGCTCTTCACCTGCTCCCTGAACCTGGACTGGGTCACCGCGTAAATAAATGTGTTGGTGCAGCAGCTGAGATTACTCAGCAAATACCCGACGAACTCAAAGATCCATTGAGAATCATTCCCATCATTTCCAATCCCTGTGATCTGATAATAGACGAAGTTTACAACGTTGGTCAGCCACAGGAGGATGAAGCTGCCGGAGATGGTGAAGAGTAAAACCACAGACCTCCTCCTGCTCTCCATCTCCGGGTCACTGCGCTTCTCCCCCTTGCTCTCACCCCTCAGCCCCTGACGGACCCGACTGGCCACTAAAATGTGCCGGACTGTCAGAGCGTTGAGCAGCAGGATCACAGCGAAAGGGAGGAGCGGAGTTAAAACCGTGTCGATCCAGTCAAATGCCACCCACCCGGGGTCAGTGAAATAACTGTCCACAATTTCACAGCCCCACGGGACATTGTCGATGGTTGTCCAGGGTTCCTGTGTGAAGTAGCGGGGAACGTTTTTCAGACACAGCAGAACGCCGGCTGTTGCGAGAACCGCAGCCGCAGTTTTCCCGGTGCAATATTTAGTTTTCAGCTTCTGGCAACAAATGGCGACAAAGCGATCAAAGGTGAAAGTGACGGTGAACCAGACAGAACAGTCTGAAGCTGCAGTCCTCAGTACAACGTTAACACTGCACACAGGGGTGATGGACAGGAAACTCCGATAAAAGTAATGGAATCGGATCCGAAGCAAAATGACCTCGGTGATCAGGGTGAGTAGATCGGCCGCTGCCATGGCCACCAGGTAACGAGTGGTGCAGGTGGAGAGGCCGCACTTTCCCCGGGACAGGATCACAATCGCCACTAAATTCACTGCGGAAAGAGAAGGGGACGGACACTGGGCATTACTGAACACGGTCTCCGGGGCTGAACACCGGCTCCACTTTCAGCTGGAGATCAGGAGTGTTGGAGTCGGTGCGCGGCTGCAGGTTTAACAATGTCAGACCCGGCTCCGACTGTGCCCGACCTGCCTGCTTCAGGGGAGAGGAGATAAGGCGACGGGCGGGGTAAAGGGCGGGGAGGGAACGAGCAGCCGCCCGCTACAATAGGCGGAATGGTCCTGTCTACAGTTAACCCCGCTCACAGTCTCTGATGGGGCCGGTTTGACAGACTTAACCGTGACCGGCCGCGTTTAACCAGGACTCTGGGAACTCGACATCTGATGGGGACGAGGGGGGTTCCAGAGGGAAGGCAGGGACAACTTAGGATCAGGCAGCAGAGTGGCTCCGTTAATGGATTCATTCCTCAGTTCGGTAACAACACACGCCGGTAGATCCGCGGCCAGTGGTTCAGGAGATCGATCCAAATATTGACCAACAGGCGGTGGAATCCGACTGTGACAGACTCCACAGCAGCGGGTGTTCACTCTGATCAATAACTCAGACACAGTGAACTTCACAATGTAAACCCCTTCCCAGTCACACCGTCCCGGAGAGCTGCCTGTCCCGAGCACTGGGACAACTCTGGGCAAGGTCCCACTGAAGGCAAGAACAACATTCTAGTGGGTCCCGGCAGTGGGAGAAAGAGAGGGTTAGTTTCGGCTGCCTGAAAATGAGAAAAATCGCAGCGTGAATTCAAAAATATTTCACTGAGAGGATTGATATACTTCACATATTCTTGTACAACGATCATCAGTTGTGAATCATGTAACATGATCAGAATCAGGTCAACACCGGTTAACGGACGGAGTTATAAAACTTGAATTGTTCTGTTCACTTACCAGGGACTCCAACGGCAGCAATGATCACGTACAAGATTTTCTCCACGTCTAAATATTCCCAAAGCTTTTCCCCCATTTTCTCTGCCCAGCGACGTGTCCCCGTGAGCTACCGGTAATCTTGTGGAATGAAATGCCGGGGCAGAACATTCCCGGAGATTTTATACCATTTTTCGTCTCCACCGGGACAGTGAAGTTTCAACAGAGTTTAAAAAAATAGAGATTTGGAAATGATTCGCAAACAGATGACGTCAGCCAAATGAAATCCCTGCTGAGACAGGTCGTGATTTATTCAGGGAATTGATTGAGAAACTCCAAAGACTGGGAATTGTGGCGATACTGAGGGATGGAAATTGGGAGCGGCATTGTTCCAGCAAAGGGGATATTGTTTCAAACTCCATCTGGTCCAACTCTCCGCCTCGTGTTGTTTGTCTGATTTCCTTCAATCCGCTTCACTCACTAAGGCAATCCCAAATTCCAGGGACCCTCTCAGGGCTTCTGGTGCCCAGTTTGAAGGTGGACTGGGCGACATTTGTCCACAGGTTGAGGAACTTGGTCAACAGATCACCTCGCACTAAACTGGCCCCTCCACTCTGCTTCACCACTCAATATGATCGCGGCTTAACTGACTGCAACCTCAAACCCACACTCCCGGCGAGGCCGGTACCCATTCACTCCTTGCTTGCCTGCAGTGGGGCTGATTTTGCGCCGGGACAATAACATTCTCTGCCTTCGTCACCTCTGAGCAGGAATGACCCAAAGACTCACGACACTCAGAGAACAGAAACATTGTGGCTTCAGAATTGTCCGAAACCCAAATAAAACAGCGAATGATGCGGCACATCTCCCTCCTCCCTTTCTCTCTCCCTCCTCACTTTCTCTCTCCCTCCATCCTTACTGCTGTCGCTCTCTCTGAACTATCACTCTCTCCTACCATCTCTATTCTTCCTCTCTGCTCCGTCATCTCTCTGTCAACCTCTCTCTCCTAACCCCCCCCCCATTCCTTCTCACTCCCATTGCATTTATCCCTCCGTTTCTTTCTATCTATCTGACCCTTCCATCGCTCCGTTTTGCCAACCCACGCGATCTGAACTCCGCTCTCTTTTCATGTTCCCACTCTCCCTTTGTTACTTAACTCTCCCTCCATCTCTTCTTTCGTCTTCTCCGCGATCTCTTCCTTTCATCACTGTACTCCCTATCTGTCACTCTCTTTTCCCCAACTCTCCCCCTGCTCGCCATCACCTCTCTCTCCAAGGCCTTTCTTGCGAAGTGCGGTTAAAACGGCCAGCCACCATGGGATGTCTCTCTACCCCGTTCCCTCACACTTCAATAGCCCTTCCAGGTGAGGCTGCTGTTCACATGCACCTCATCTAATCCCTTCTATTGCATGCGGTGTTCCAGATATGGTCTCTTTTGCATCGACGTGGTCAAGTGGAGACTCGGCGACCGTTCAGCCGAACACTTACCGTCATTCCGTCAAGGCCTCCCGGATCTTCCCGTTGTAACTCGGCCTTCCCACACTGACCTTTCTGTCATTTGCTTCCTCTATTCCCAAACTGAAGCGACATGCAAACTGAAAGAACGCCACTTCATATTCCGCCCTTGGTGCCTTGCAACAATAGACAATAGACGATAGACAATTGGTGCAGGAGGAGGCCATTCGGCCCTTCGAGCCTGTACGCACCGCCATTCAATGTGATCATGGCTGATCGTTCTCAATCACTACCCCGTTCCTGCCTTCTCCCCATACCCCCTGACTCCGCTATCATTAAGAGCTCTATCTAGCTCTCTCTTGAGTGCATTCAGAGAATTGGCCTCCACTGCCTTCTGAGGCAGAGAATTCCTAATGGTATGAACTTTGAATTATCCAATGTTAGGTAACTAAGTGCAAATTCCCACTTCCCCCTCGCTCTTCCTCGTGCTTCATCTGGACTCGCACCAATACATCCCCTCCACCACATCTTCAACCGATATTACTTACTCTTTCTTTATATTTCTATCCTGCTCAATCCTCACCTCGCAACTTTTATCTTTTAACCTCTGGTCTCAACAACCTTACTATGAAAACGGTATTCATCATTCAACTCGCTTTGTCCTGCTGTTCCAGCCTTCTCCAGCTTCCCACCAGAATCAGTCTGAAGAAGGGTCTCGAACCGAACTTCACCCATCCATGTCCTTGGCAGGCTTAGCTAGTTCGGCAAGCCCTCTACAACCATCACCAACATTGGGGGGCGTGTCCAATGCTTGGCTGAGTAGACATAACTTTTCAGCACTCCCGAAAACAAAGCCCTAAACTGCTAAAAAAAGACGAACTAAAGGAATCAAGTACTTTAAATTAAATCAGAAAGTATACAGAAAGTATACAGAACGTACGGATGCCTTCCAAGAAAGTAAAAGGAGGAGTACAACTGCCACAGAAGCAAGAAAAGGAATCAAGAAAAAAAATCGAAGGTAGGCCCACAGCTCTGATGGAGCAGGGGACTAGATTTGGTGACCCCTCGGCAGGCGGTGAGTCTGGGGAGGGCTCCGGTATGAAGCTGGAGTCTACTACTCCCAGCAAGCGCTCTTTGACTCGGGTCAAAATACGAGGGAGTCGCCGTGAGTTACCCAATAAGGCCCACTGTTTGCCGAGAGGCTGCTGATGTTGTGTCTGGAGATTCAGACACGAGTGACGATGAGGTAACGGGAGACTCCACTAGCAGTGGAAGTGGAAATGAGGAAGAAGAAGAAAAGCAAGAAGATACAGAGACTAATATGAAAACGATGCTTCAAGAAATTATTAACAGGCTTAAGAAAATTGAAGGAGATAACAAATTAATGAGGAGAGATAACAAGAAATTTCATAAGACTTTGAAAAAAATGGAGGAGAAATTTCAAACAGTGACAAATAAAGTGGATAATATACAAATGGAAAATGAAATGTTAAAATCTAGAGTGGAAAAAAATGAAGACAGTATTACTGCAGCAGCAATTGAAAGCAAAAAGATGGCGGAGAAGTTGGATGCCTTGGAAAACTATAGCAGGAGAAATAATGTTAAAATTGTTGGTTTGCCAGAGGGAGTGGAGGGGGAACACCCAATTAACTTTTTTCAAGATTGGATAGTGACCACTCTGGGAATAGATAAACAAGGTCGGATGGAAATAGAAAGAGCACATAGGGCTCTAAGACCGAAACCCTCGGCTAATCAAAAGCCAAGATCTGTGTTGATTAAATTTTTAAGATACCAAGATCGAGAATTGGTTTTCAAAACAGTCGGGAATAATATAAGAGAGGGAAAACCAATAGAACATGAAGGCACTAAAATAATCTTTTACCCCGACATCAGTAATGCCTTGTTGAGCAGAAAAAAAGAATTTAATAAGGCAAAAAATATTCTATGGAAGAAAGGCTATAGGTTTATTTTACTGCATCCGGCTACTTTGAAGATTATGATCAACACTGGAGAAAATAAATTTTTTAAAGACTTTGTCAAAGCAGAAGAGTATGCGGAAGAATTGCCATCGAGCAATGCTTAAGAAGACTCATGAATGAATGATTATTAATAAGATCTGTATACGATAGAGGGGATTAAATGCATTAAGGATTGTTAATTTTTAGAAGTACTTGATATATCGGGGGGGTCGGAGAATGTGGATGCTCCACCATAATCATGGGCACAAGTGTGGTGTGGACCACACCTCGTATAATAGAGGGGGGTAATGTTGCTAATCTATTTATTAACAACATTAGAGGGAGGGTCTATTTCACTATCTTTCTTATTTCTTTTCTGCTTTTATACCTGGACTATGGAGGGGAGCACACTGAAATACGGCACAATGTAAATACCAGAAGAGGTATCAAGGTAAGGAAAAAGGAAGAAAAAAAAAGGGAAAAAAAAGGAATGAATGGATAACACATTAAATTTTTTAAGCTATAATGTGAATGGGTTAAATGGACCGATAAAAAGGAAGAGAATTTTAACACAGATGAAAAAATTGGAAGTGGATATAGCTTTCTTGCAAGAAACACATCTAACGGAAAAAGAACATCAAAAGTTAAAGAGAGATTGGGTAGGAAGTATGGTCGCATCTTCTTTTAACTCAAAAGCAAGAGGGGTTGCTATCCTATTTAAAAAAACACTACCAATTAAGATACAAAATATTGTAAGTGACCCAGTAGGTAGATTTGTAATGGTACATTGTCAAATTTTCTCAGAATTGTGGACCTTAATGAATATATATGCACCAAATACAGATGATGAGAAGTTTGTGCAGGGTACCTTTTTAAATCTGGCGGAAGCACATGAAAATATATTGATAGGGGGAGATTTCAATTTTTGTTTAGATCCAGTAATGGATAGATCATCAAGGACAACGACAAGGACAAGAGCAGCGAAGACAACCTTGAATTTAATGGAAAATTTAAATTTAATAGATGTTTGGAGGAAAAGCCATCCCAAGGAAAGAGACTACTCCTTTTATTCCAATAGACATGATACATATTCTAGAATAGATCTTTTTTTAATTTCAGCTCAATTAAGGGGTAGAATAATACAAATAGATTACAAGGCTAGATTGTTATCGGATCACTCACCATTATTAATGAAAATTACGATGCCAGATAAAGAACAGTCAGTGTATAGATGGAGACTCAACTCTTTACTATTGAAAAGGCAAGACTTTTGTGATTTTATTCGAGGACAAATTGAATTATTTTTGGAAACAAATTTAAATTCAGTTGATGATAAATTTATTGTATGGGATGCAATGAAGGCTTATTTGAGAGGCCAAATTATAAGCTACTCATCTAAGATAAAGAAAGACTATAGGAAGGAATCTGAAAGATTAGAAAAGGAAATCACCGTATTAGAAAAAGACTTACAGAAAACTTCTTCAGATACAAAAAAAACACAACTTGCAAATAAAAAATTTCAATACAAACTTTACATACTTACAGAACAGAAAAACTAATATTACGAACTAACCAAAGATATTATGAATTAGGAGAAAGAGCGCACAAGGTATTGGCATGGCAACTGAAAGAAAAACAAATATCAAGAACAATAAATTCAATTAGAACAGATCAAAACACTATTACTTATAAACCTAGAGAAATCAATGAGGTATTTAAGCAATTCTACACTAATCTGTACCATTCTGAATCCGAAAAGGATGAAATTAAGATAAATAATTTTTTATCCAAGATACAATTACCAACAATCTCTAACGAGGAGCAGATGGGACTAAATGCCTCCTTTACTTTGAGAGAAGTGGAGGAAGTATTATATTCTTTACCAAGTAATAAATCTCCAGGGGAAGATGGTTTCCCGCCTGAGTTTTATGAAAAATTTTAAAGATTTGTTGTTACCAGTATTTATGGAAGTGATACATCAAGCGGAAAAAACTTATACATTACCAGAATCCTTCTCACTGGCAATTATAACCGTAATTCAAAAAAAAGGGAAAGAACCTTTAAATGCATCTTCTTATAGACCAATATCATTGTTGAATGCAGATTATAAAATAGTTGCTAAACTTTTGGCAAGGAGATTGGCAGAATATTTACCGAAGCTGGTTAAAGAGGACCAAACCGGACTTGTCAAAAAAAGGAAAATATCTGATAATGTAGCAAGATTTATGTATTTTACATTTAGCACAGAAAAGAAAGGAATTGAGCGTAGCAGTTGCTTTAGATGCTGAAAAGGCGTTTGACAGGTTAGTATGGTTTTTTTAATTTAAAGTATTAGAGAAGTACGGATTGGGAAATGGTTTCATTAACTGGGTAAAAGCTCTTTATAAACAACCTAAAGCCAAAGTGGTGACAAATGGCCAATCTTCTCAATCATTTAATTTGGAAAGATCTAGGAGACAGGGATGTCCCTTGTCACCGGCTTTATTTGTATTGGCCATTGAACCTCTGGCAGAGCTAATAAGATCAGATTTAGAC
Organism: Rhinoraja longicauda; assembly: GCF_053455715.1. Taxonomy (NCBI): domain Eukaryota; kingdom Metazoa; phylum Chordata; class Chondrichthyes; order Rajiformes; family Arhynchobatidae; genus Rhinoraja; species Rhinoraja longicauda. The sequence continues at coordinate 8,398,589 of NC_135996.1, forward strand.
ATTGAAGGATTTAAAGTTAATCAGGAAAATCACAAAATTACTTTATTTACAGATGATGTTTTAATTTGTCTTACTAGACCATTGGAATCCTTAAGAAAATTATATTTCAGACTGGAAGAATATGGGAAAGTATCAGGATACAAAATTAATAAAGATAAAACTGAAATAATGCCTCTTTCTGAAGGTAATTATGGTCAATGTAAAAGAGAAAGTCAGTCTAAATGGCAAAAAGAAGGCATGAAGTACCTAGGGGTTAAAGTAGATAATAAGTTAAATAATCTGTATAAACTAAATTATAAACCACTAATTAAAAAAATTGATGAGGACTTGAAGAAATGGATGAATCTTCCAATTACATTGCTAGGGAGAGTGAACTGTATTAAGATGAATATTTTTCCGAGGTTACAGTGTTTATTCCAAACACTGCCTATACCTTTACCAAATAATTGTTTTCAAGAATTGAATAAAATTGTGAGAAATTTTCTTTGGAAAGGTAAAATGCCAAGAGTGTCTATGGAAAAACTAACATGGAAATTTGAATTAGGTGGACTGCAATTACCAAATTTTAAAAATTACTATCTGGCAGCACAAATGAGTTTTATTTCATCCTTTTATCAAGAGGGTGGAAAAACAGCATGGGTTAAAATTGAAAATGGATAAAATATAAGAACTATGCCCAGAAGAATTTATCTATAAATGGGAAGCGAAGTTATTAGTTAAGGATCAAGAGTCATCTTTGCTAAAACATTTAATTAATATATTGTTGAAAACAGTTAAAGCTAATGATAAAAGATTTTTTCTAACAGCTAAAACTCCATTAGTAAAAAATAGATTAATGCCGTTTGCTTGGAATAATCAAATATTACAAGTCTGGGAACAGAAGTGTATTAAACATATAGGAGATTGCTATGAAGGAAATAATTTTTTGACATTTTCTCAATTGAGAAACAAATATCAAATTCCAGGGAATAGTATTTTTTTCTATTATCAATTACAATCCTTTTTAAGGGAAAAGTTAGGTAATTCAATGTTTTTATTTCAAATTAAAGGAATTGAATCCCTGATTCAGGGCAAGGGAACTAAAAAATTTACATCTTCAACGTATAAATTGTTACAAAAATCTAGTCCAAAGACAGGAATTCAAAAATCAAGACAAAGATGGGAAACAGATCTGAATATTAGCATTGATGAACCAAATTGGGAAAGGTTATGTTTAGAAAGTATGAAAAATACTATTAATGTGAGATATAGTTTAGTACAATACAATTTTTTACATCAACTATAGTTAACTCCGAAAAAATTAAACAATTTAAATCCAAATTTACCTGAAATTTGTTTTAGATGCAACCAGGATGTGGGTACTTTTTTACACTCCACATGGGCATGTCCGAAGGTAACTCCTTTTTGGAAAGACCTAAAAAACTTTTGGAACAATTCATGAATAAGACCATACCATTGGATTCAAGGTTGTTTTTATTGGGAGATACTAAAGGGATATTACCAAGATTAATTTTAGATAAATATCAGGAAAGATTTCTCAAAATAGCAATAGCAATAGCAAAAAAATGTGTGGCGGTCACTTGGAAAGATCACAATGAAATAAGAATTGCAAGATGGTATGCAGAAATGCGTAGTTGTATCCCATTAGAAAAAGCTACTTATAATCTGAGAAATAAATATGATTTCTTTTTGAAACTTTGAAACCCATTCACTTTAAAACTAGGATTAAGAATTGGAAATATTTAATTTCAGGATTGTTTTGATACCCCTAAAAAGAATTTAATAATAAATTAGCCGGAAGTGTTTCCTTCTCGTCTCCATGTTTCCTTCTTTCTTCTTTCTTTCTTTCTTTCCTTTTTAAAATTAAAAAAAAATAAAAAAATCTTTTTATCTTTCCTCTTCTCCTTTTTCCTCTTTTTTCTAACTGGGGGGTGGGGGGGTTGTGGGTGGGGAGATAATACAGAACGATACAAGTATAATCGAATTTAAAATGTATAATCGAATTTATAATGTAGGTACCATCGCGTACTATGAGTTCATACATGTATTTGTTCTGTTAAAATTTAAATAAATTTTTTTTTTATTAACTCTCACCAACATCCACAGATGCACCATAGAAAGTATTTTCTCAAGATGCATCACAGCTTGGTTTCAGAACCGCTCCATATAAGAACGCAAGAAATTGCTGCGATTTGTCCAGACCATCACAAAAACCAACCTCCGTTATATTGACTCAATTTATAAACCATGCTGCCTCGGCAAGGCCAGCAGCATAATCAAGGACGAGTCGCACCATTGCCACTCCTGCTTCTCCTCTGTCCCATCAGGCAAAATGTATAGAAGTGTGAAAATGCACACCTCCAGTTTCAGGGACAGCGTCTTCCCAGCTGTTATCACGCAACGGAATCATCCCACTACAACCAGAAAGCAGTGCTGAACTACGATCTACCTCTGTGTTGACCCTCGGACTATCCTCGATCGGATTTTGCAGGCTTTACATTGCACTGAACGTTATCCCCTTATCATGTATCTATACTCTGTAAATGGCTCGACTGTAATGAAATATTTTGTTTCCACTGACTGGGAACAAAAGCTTTTCACGGTACCTCGGTACACGTGACAATAAACTGCACTGAACTGACATACTCAACTAGATTTCTCCAGAGGTGTAGCCTGACTCGCATTGGATATTGATTGTGTGTGACAGTGTGACTGTACGAGCCCGTGCAAGAGTGTGTTAGCACGTGTATGCGAGTGTGAATGTGCGAGATTGTGCAAATGAGTCGGTGTGTGTGCGTATGCGTTAGTGTATGCGGTTGCAGGAATTTCAATGATTCAGCGATACCTTATTATCACGTACCCAGGTAGAGTGAATTCTTAATTTTGCAGACAACCCGGTAGCATCATGTAGAAGACCTCACCTAGGCGGTACACAAGAGTCGCCACATTTTGACGCCGACAAAGTTACAAGCGTTGGCCGGATAATTCTATCTCCTGCCTGGCGCCGCACCGCGGGTCGCCCCTTCGTTCTCGGCGGCCTTCCTCGCTCTCCGACGGTCCACCTCGCTCTCTGCGGTTCCTCGCGGCTCCCATCGCCATCCGCGGTGGGCGAACCGGGCCGACCGGTCCGACTGAAGGGCTTGGCCCCGGTCACCGGGAACACTCCCGGTCACACTGCGCTGCGCTGTTCGCCGCGAACATCCAAGGATACACTCAAGCCCAAAATGTGCACGTGTGCATGCGGGTCTGCGTGTGAGAGAGCGGTAGAGTATGTAAGAGTGCCTATATTTGTGTGTGTGTGTGTGCGAGTGTGTGCGTGTGAGTGTGTGCGTGTGAGTGTTAGTAAGTGTGGATGCAAGTGCGATTGAATGTATCTGTGTCTGAGTGGGAGAGTGCATGTGGGTTTGTGAAGGACAGTGTTTGCGTCTGTGCGTGTGTGTGGCTGTTTTTTTCTGTGAGACAATGTGAGAAAATATGTGGGATGTGAGTTTGTCAGAGTGTTTGAGTATGTAATTGTTTGAT